>NW_012117932.1:5476485-5525047 GCF_000951035.1 Colobus angolensis palliatus | reverse complement strand
CTCAGCCTCCCGAGTAGCTCGGATTACAGGCACCCACCACCATGCCCAGCTAATTTTTGTATTTTTAGTAGAGACAGGGTTTCACTATGTTGGCCAGGTTGTCTCAAACTCCTGACCTCAGGTGATGCACCCACCTCGGCCTCCCAGAGTGTGGGGAATACAGGCGTGAGCCACCGCGCCTGGCCTCCTTTTTGTAGTTTTCTAGCTTTACCTCCACCTTCTCTCCCTACAGGCTTTGGAGTCAGCTTTCCTGCCCCACGGAGGTGACAAAGCTTTTCCAATAATGCATTCAAGCTGGTTTTAGGGACACTGATAAGTTCTGCCAAAAATGAACACAGTCGCAGATGGCACCCTCAAAAGATCAATACCAGGCCTGCAGGGTTGCTCAGGCCTGTAATCCCAGCACTTAAGGGAGGCCAAAGTGGGAGGATCGCTTGAGCCCAGGAGTTCGATACCAAGCCTGGGCAATATAGTGAGACCTCGTCTCTACGAAAAATTAGCCAAGCGTGGTGGTGCCTGCCTGTAGTCCTAGCTATTCAGGAGGCTGTTGTGGAAGGATGGCTTGAGCTCAGGATGTGGAGGCTGCAGGAAGCAGAGATGGCGCCTCTGCACTGTAGCCTAGGCAACAAAGCAAGACCCTGTAAAGTGCAATACCTAATTTCCAAGAGAAATATTAACGACTTTGCCCTCTTCTTCATTCCCCCAGATCTCTGCCCGAGACGGGTCTGGAACCTGACTCCCGGGTGTCCATGACCCCGGTGGCTGCTTCCCGTCCGCAATGAAAGGGCTATCGGGCAGCCGCAGCCATCACCACGGGGTCACCTGCGACTCGGCCTGTGACTCACTGTCGCACCACTCGGACCGCAAGCCCTACCTGCTGAGCCCGGTGGAGCACCACCCCGCGGACCACCCGTACTACACCCAGCGCAACTCCTTCCAAGCTGAGTGCGTGGGCCCCTTCAGCGACCCGCTGGCCAGTAGCACCTTCCCCCGTAGGCACTACACCTCGCAGCAGGAGCTGAAGGACGAGTGTGCCCTGGTGCCCCGCACCCTGGCCACCAAGGCGAACCGCATCCCCGCCAACCTGCTGGACCAGTTCGAGCGGCAGCTGCCACTCAGCCGCGATGGCTATCACACTCTGCAGTACAAGCGCACGGCCGTGGAGCACCGCAGCGACAGCCCCGGCCGCATCCGCCACCTGGTGCACTCGGTCCAGAAGCTCTTCACCAAGTCGCACTCCCTGGAGGGGCCGTCCAAGGGCAGCGTCAACGGGGGCAAGGCCAGCCCCGACGAGGCGCAGGCGGCGCGCTACGGCAAGCGCAGCAAGAGCAAGGAGCGGCGTGCGGAGCCCAAAGCCCGGCCCAGCACCTCCCCGGGCTGGTGGAGCTCGGACGACAACCTGGATGGTGACATGTGCATCTACCACGCCCCCTCGGGCGTGATGACCATGGGCAGGTGCCCCGACCGCTCGGCCTCGCAGTACTTCATGGAGGCCTACAACACCATCAGCGAGCAGGCGGTGAAGGCCTCCCGGAGCAACAACGACGTCAAGTGCTCCACCTGCGCCAACCTGCCGGTCACCCTGGACACCCCGCTGCTGAAGAAGAGCGCCTGGTCCTCCACGCTCACCGTGAGCCGGGCCCGGGAGGTTTACCAGAAGGCCTCGGTGAACATGGACCAGGCCATGGTGAAATCCGAGTCGTGTCAGCAAGAACGCTCCTGCCAGTACCTGCAGGTACCATTTCTGTCAATAAGGGAGGCTTAGAAGTAGTACCTGGCATGCTTGTGTGGGCACTTCTCCTGGTTGTAGTCTTGGCACTACTCTGAATTTTCTATTAAGATAGGAACCTGTGCAAATTATTTGGCATCTCTGCCGAATTGCTCGTTTGGGGAAAATGCAAAGAACCAAATGTTACCGACCTCATCGGGTTATCTTCAGATACTAGATATCCAAGTGCTTTGAAAAGCACGCCTATGGAAAGGCAACGGGTTATTATGGCGTTCCTCTTTTGTCTGAGGGATCATAGGGTGGGAAAGAGAGGAAAGGGAAGTCTACAGAGAATTTTAAAATAAGTCCACCTTTCTTTAATTCAAAAGTAAACGATGATCTTTTGAATTATGGAAAGCGTTTCTTTAAATCTATTCAGGGTTGTGGGGTGGTTTTCGTTGTGAAATCCTGCCTGAAGCTATGTTAGAACACTGCGATGGTCATCACCATCACCATCAGTAACTACACCCCCACCTGAGCTTCCACCCCAAGGGCACAGCAAATCAGGAAGACACCCTGCGCCCTGAGGAGGTGGGGAGCTAGCCAGTTTGGGGGCCTGACAAGCACAGCTGCAGAGACCCAGGACAACAGAGGGGAGGAGGAAAAGGAGGAAGGATCAGAGAAGTAAAATACAATTAGTGTCAGGGTGTAAATCCCACACACTTACAGAGCCATGGCAGCGTGCTCTTCCCTGCCACAGTCTCCTTATGTTTTCCTCCAGTGCACTGAAACCAGATGTTATCTGGATGAAAATATAGGAGAGAGGTCTTCTTCTTCCCTACCTCCTTGCTGTAGTATTGTAATTTTTCCCAAGACAGATTTTTCCATAAGAAGGACTCTCATCTTTTCCTTTTTCAAAGTGTCTTTTCTTCTCTGTTCTCTCCTGGTAGCCTCATCTGAAAAAAAAAAAATTACTGAGCTATAAAAGTATAACATACCCACTCCCATTTTACACTCCCACCTTAAGAAGAAATGCAAAGAAAAATTCTTCCTTTGAGGAGTTCATCTTTTTTGCTCCCTTTGAACTCCTCCTGGCAAATGTAGCTCCCTTGGGAATGCCTCCACCAATCCCTGAGAAGACTCCAAGCTGGCAATCCCTGGACAAGGGCAGTGACAGAGCCTGTTCTTGCAGTTCAGAAGAAGCACCAGCACATGGACAGTTTTCACACACAGCACACAATAATGTGGTCCGTATTTCCCACTGAAGGTCGTGTTGCCTAATTTTCCGTAAGGTTGCTACGTGTTAATAAGTTATCAAGAACTATAACAATTTCCGAGCTCAAAGAATCATTTAATCCACTTAGCATATGAAGAAGTGGAGATCAAGAAAGATAAATACTTAGTGAGTTAAACCGTTAGCATGTGGCAGAGGTGGGACCAGAACCCAGTCTCTTAACTTGGAGAAATGGCCATTATGAAGGTTGCAACTGAAAGCTCTAGAAACTCTTTAAGAACGTAAAGCTCACCCACCGCTGAAAGTAAAGTATTTCGGTAAGGATATCTGTCTTGAAAAGAGTAAGGAGTAAAGAGATAAAAGGCCTAGAGTACCACACATTTTGTCTGCAAAAATTCTGTGACCAGTGGCAAAAGCAAAACAAATTGAAAGAAAAAAAAAAACACCTGTACTTGAATAAGTAATGATGAAATTAGATGAGAAGTATCAGAGTAAAGGATGCTGTGTATGGATCTAGCATAAGCCTTTGTTAGTAATGAAATGTTTTCATTATATTTGCCTGTATGCCTACATTCTTCCTACCTTACTTTCATTTTTCTTTCTTTTTTATACCTTTTTGGAGTCACAATCTCAGGTAGTGGTAAAACATGGAAGGATAAGGAAAGAAAGAAGGAAAGTGATGTTAACTGAAAATCTACTATATACCAGATGCTATAGCAAATATGTTCACATTTCGTATTTCATTTAATCTTTGTAATAATCCTGAGATTACTGAATGTAATAATACTGTATTTTTATAAGAGAAGAAACTGACACTTAAAAATATCAAGTGATTTAAAGTCCCACGATCTGGAGGTTGTACAACTGAGATTTAGACTCAGGTCTGTTTGATGACGAAGCCAAACTCTTTCTAATATGCCCTAGCACAGACCTGAAATCAAGGGCATGAAAAATGGTGAGCAAGAAGAAAATAAAATCTTTAAAATAAGCATATTATTATTAAAGTTTTTCAGTAAAATCAGAATGAAATCTTAAAGGCTTAAGGATGGGATTTTGTATAGTAGCATTATTGGATCTCCTTCTATAAAGATTTGGGAATTATATTTTCAAATTATTTGCCTTCTTTAAGCCATTTTTTTAATGAAACATTTGAGGCTTACAAAAAGGTGTAAAGAAAAAACAAATAAAACACCCATTTATACATCACCCATCATACAGAACTAAAACATTCATTACAATGGATCACACACACACTCGTATTAATCCCTTTTAGTTCCCTTCTTCCCCAGAGTAATAGCTAATCTGTCTTTGACACCAAAGCACCTTTGTTTTTAATTCTGAAATTATTGAAAGGTTGAAAACAGTTTAACGTATTCTGTCCTACATTGGGCAATAATTAACCAAGCTAGTTCAACCTTTTAAATATAAACTAAACTCCAAGATAATCCTTATTAATAGATGTTGAATTTATTAAATTTCTGTTTTATGCAAGGCTTTCAAACTAGGGGGAAAAATCTATATTTCAATGTGGGGAGGTAGCATGTTAGTAAATGAATTAAATGTAAACCAGTGTACACCTCCCAACCCATGTGCTGAGGCTGAAGAGATGCTGTAAAGAAAGGGAAGAGAGAGCCATACATTCATATGGGGTCAGAGGAGAATAGAAAATACCTCCTGAGAACTGGGCTCCTGCTCCCTTCTTGCTTCTAGGAAATGGAAAGAGGATCTGCCATCCCCTGCAAGCTCTGCTGAGGAAGATAGGGTTAGCCCCCGCTCCAGCTCGTTCCAACGGAACACTTTCATCTGTAGGCTCATTCTTAGAAGTAAATTTGGGAAAACAGAGAGGGAAAGAGGGTTTCTTTGGAGTTCTTTTTTTTTTCTTTTCTTTTTCAGTTCTATTGCCTTAATTGCCAACTAATATTGAAGCTGGATTTATAAATGGATTTAACTTCAATATTAGAGATTTAGTAGGCAAAGCACTATTCTACTAGTTCCAAGAGCATTCTAGTCCTTTTTTGCCGCTAACTAGTGACATGACCTGGAAACATTCTATCAGCTCTCTGGACTTCTTTCCTCTGCTAGAAAATGAGACACTTCCTCCAAAAGATATATGATCTCAGTACGCATTTTCAAACTCGCAAATTACATGTGTCGGAGTACTAATTAGAACTATTGTCAAGAGCTGGAAGTCCCAGGACTCTCATTTCAGAGATGCCTACCATATGTTTTTCAGATGTTATCTAATTTGCTCTTAAAATTCTAGAGATATTTCACAGTTGAAGAATCTAAGTTTTCGTAAATTAGATTAAGTAACTTGCCCAAGGACACACAGCTAGTCTGTGGCAACATGTTGCGTCAAAACTGGTTTCTCTGCCTTCAAAGTCTGTGTTCATTTACTAGACCCAATCTCTACCTCCTCCAAATACAAAGCAGAGGAAGGAAGCAGTGTATATCAAATATCTATTATGTGCCAGAAACTGGGTATATCTCATTAAGCACTCAAAACAGCTCTTTAGAGTATTATTTACTTTAGTTTTATAGACAACAAAACAGGCACAAATGCTGAAATCATTTGCCCAGGAACACATAAACAGTAAGTGGGGAGCTAGCACTTGATCCCAAATCTGTCCAACTCCATAATATGCTTCAGTAATGGAAACGAGTGCATATTTTTTCTTTTATTACTTGATTTGTTTTGTGGTAAATGTATGTGTGCATCTGACCTCATATGCGTGTGAGAAGTTAACAGGGCGCGGATGTGAAATTAGACTAACAGTGAAACAACTGATTATGTCCCTAATTTGATTCAAGACTAACAAAGATGAAATTAATAATCACCAATAATAAAGTCTAAATACTAGCAAACCTCTGCTTCTCTCTTTGCAGAATTATCACTTAGAATTAGCTTAATTTAGGTCATTGCCATGATTCTATAGAAAAGGAGAAGTCTATAGGTATTTAGCCTCTGCCTGACATTGACTTAGGAATCAAATACTGTAGCTTGAAATCACTGCAAGTCCCAGTTAATACGGTCAATTATATTATGAGTGATACGTGCTCACTGACAAGCTGTCTGTAGTTAATAAAAAAGGGACTCCTTTTTTTTCCAATATTGTTATTTTTAAATGTCAAGAATCAGATGTCTGCTGTTTAGAACTATTGTACCGCTGCCAGTGACTGTCTGTATTAGGGTTGGGAGCAGGAACATGGATTTGAAGACATTAAAACTGTTTAATTCTCAGTTGAGATGTGGTTGGCTCTTATACATTTGGAATAAAGCATTTATGGCACATCTCAGGGTAAGTGCTTAATAGTTAAATAAATAAAATAGGAAGAGGTTCAGAGATAGAATAAAAGGCAGTTTTTGTGGTTGTTTTGTTTTTGCTTTTAAAAAGCAGAATTCTTGGTTCTGTTTATGCCTCTTTATGTAAATGTTGTATGTTGAGTGACTGACATGTAAAGCCATTCAGAAGAGCAAGATTTTAGATTTCCAACTGTTAACCTAAAAGAAAAATCCCTTCAAACCGTGTATTTTGCATTCATTCAGCCGTAGAAACAGGAAAAGGGAAACAAAACGCTCTCTCCCCGGTAGAAGTGGAGAGAGAGAGACAGAGGGAGCGAGAGAGAGAGCAAGACAGACCGAGAAGGAAAGCACTCCCAGAGATGAAATTTTAGGAAAGCAAAATGATCGACCTTTTTAAGGCTGAGTGGGTTTCTTCAGTTTGTGTGCAAGTTTCAAGAAATGGAAGGACTGACCAGGTTTGGGTATAACTCTTTTATTACTTTGTATTTGATAATAGTGTGTTGTTGATTTGGATGGTTTTTGTGGTAGGGAAAGGAAGGGGTAGTATCTGTGATTTTATTTCTCCTTTAAATAACGGCTAGTGAGACTGAAAGAGCTGACAAACTAATGTATGTACAGATAGTAAAAAAGCAGGTGGAGACATCAGATACCTACAAATCTGTGTCTCCACCAGGGCTTTATGAAATCTTTCATTGACACATGATCTCCTTAGAAATCTGCTAGGTGCTGTTAGCGGATGTTATATGGCTGGTGATTGAAATATGATCGGTTGTTTTCCAGCGCCAGGATTCTGAATACTTACTGCTCCTTTGCAAAATTAACATTTGCGATGATTGCTCTTTTGGGGGGTGGGGGTCTGCTTAAATAAGGCACCACACAAGATCACTGAGGAAGCATTCATAAGCATGATGCCAGGATCTTTTAAATACAGGTAAAATTATTTTTTCAATAATCTGTTCAAGATTATTTCCATCTCTGCCCAGTGGGAGTTTTCTTTCCCTGGCTGAGTTTTTCCTCCCTCTTGTGTTAGAACAATTTTAAGTCTCCCAATTCAGTTAAAACTACTTTACATGCAATTTGTGAAAGTGCTGAACGGTTCTGCTAATGACTTCGGCTACTGGGATGTTTCTTTGCTGCCTTTTTCTGAAATCCCACCCGTTACATTCATTGATGATTTTCTTTATTTTTAATTTAAATTGCCTTAATAATCCAGCAAGTGAATGTCAAGGTTCCTGAATGGATTTCCTGTTGGGTTTGTACAGTCTGCCTGTTTTTCACTGATCTTGTAGAGATGCCCTCTTCATTCATAGAAAGATGAGATTGCTCCAGCCTGGTGCTAACTTTGAGTGTGGAATCAGTGATCAGCAGCAGAATCCTGTTAATTCTCTCTCTCTCTCTCTTTCTCTCTCTCTCTCTCTCTCTCTCTCTCACTCTCTCACTCTGATTCTCTCTCTCTCTGATTCTCTATTATTCTCACTATTGTCATGTCCAATTAACAGAGGGAAAAAAACAATTGACAAAACGCTGTGAGAAAGGAAAGACTCAGTGGTAGTAAAGGGAAGATCAACACTATATGGGAAAGCCTTCTTGGGAGTTGTGAAAGAAACTTTGATATTCTTGGCCTCCAGTTTCATTGTTTTCTAAAGACATTTTCGGCAACACCAAAATGCTTGGTTAGCCCCAGTCCGAGGTTTCTGCCTGTAACACACACTTTCTGATCTCACAGAATTCTACTCTACTAATTAAAGGCATAGCATTAGTTAGCAAAGAGTGAAAGAGGAAAACTAGCCTTGGATCTCTCAGGGGCCAGGAGATTTCATTTCCCCTTTTTCCATTCTCCTTAGAAGATGGTTTGCTTGATTGCAAATTAAGGACAGTAAATCAAGGTAATCATTCACCATTCTTTAAGAGAGCCATTCACCCACAGTCTCTGGCCCACTTGAGATCATGGCATTACACAATTTTACACAGTAATTTGTGAATGGTAGAACACATTGCTCTTTTGTGTCGGGTTTTTTAGGAACTGCTAAAAAAATATGCAGTATTGCCAAGCTGACTTTAATTTTAGATTATGTTTTCCACCACTTTGGTTTTAGGTTCAAAGACAATAATCTGTCTTAGCGGGTTATTGCACAGGGAGAATTTTTTTTCACATTATTTTGGTAAATTCATATTTATGTGTTTTTCCAAATTTTTAAGTTAAAACCACAATAGGGAATTACATTAATTTTTTTCAATGACTGATTCATTTATATTCAACCCAGTCCTCTATGTTTATAAACTACAAGGTAATGATATAAAGAATCAATTAATTACTGTTATACAGAGATAAAGGAGAAAATATTGTGTAAAGAAAGGCATAACATTTACTGTTACTTTTGACCAAATTCTTGTTTTTACTGTTTTTAATTTTTTTTTTTTTGTCTTGAAGAGCACGCATGTGATTAAGGAAAGACTTCTTCTGATTCCCTGATCTTTTAAATGTAGGAATATTTAGGACTCTCATTAAAAACTTTTTGTTTCATTTTGCTAAAGTCTGGCAATATGCCTGCTTTTTTTCCATCTCTAAGATACGTTATGCAATGAATTTTCTGAATGTGTAGGTCTTTTTGTGTATATTAGGTCACTGTTCTCTATCAACTGGAGTTTCTACTCACTGTTTCACAGAATTAGGAAACTTCCTACAAAAATCAGGCTTGTGATATCACAGAACTCTCTATGAAGCAGAATTATGTGAGCCTGGGGTTACCGTATGCCAGGTGCAAGTGTGCAGGTTTATAGATACACCTTCTATCTGCATAGGTATCCCTCCAACAATACTTCTAAAATATGCGTTTATACACATGCCATCTTTGATCTCTGATTCATGAACTCAGATCCATTTTAAGAGTGCTATTTCACAAAGTCCATGGAAGAGGAATGACTATGAAGTGGAGAAACAGATTTTTCATAGATGTTAGTGGAAAATTCATTACTTTGCTTTTCCACTGATTATATTGAACTTCACCTTGGACCATTAGTGTAGACTAGTTAGGGATGTCCTGCTTCTCTGGTGTAAGAATAAAGAGGTTTTAGTCCCCATAATAAGGGGGCATCCAACAATCATAAAAGGAAATGACTTTTGCTCTCCTTAATTCTTTTAACCAAAATTTAATATACGCTTACAAGATTGTCTAACTCCTCCCTGATTTAATTCTCCGAGACTCTAAAATCATAAGATACATAATTAAAAGACCAGGCAGAGTTGGGTTTTTCCCCCCTTAAAATGACAGTTTTAGATCATAGAACCTCCTGATCAGAAGGTCATCTGGTATAGCTTCCCATTCACACTAATCTTCCTGCAATGTGGACATTGTATCTTCCTATCTATTTTTCATCTAATAATCGCCTTATAAGAGAAGGCTTTGAAATTATTTAGTCCAATTTAGTTTTTTGAAAAGAGAAACGTCCTAAGGAAATACCTCGATGAGATCAGTCATCTTGTCAGTGGAACCTGGCACTCGCAGGCTCACTGCCTGGCTACAGGTGGTGTACATAGTCTATTACCCATTCTCGTAACATCATTTTAAGGCAGTGGGGCCAAGGCACAAGGAAGCAAAGGGAGAAGCGACATTATCTGAAAGTTAGAGTTGAAGCAAGTTTGTGACTCGAAAGTCTCAAAAGAGGCAAAGATTAATGAAATCATGCCTGCAATTATTTATTTTAACTTCCAAAGAAAAGAAATTGGTATGCTTCTCCTTTTATGGATGAGTTTTTCCTGCATCATGGTAAACCACACAGCAAAGGAGGACGAATGGAGCAGAATGCATTAGGGTAGGTGATCTTTAGGGAATTTGCTCAGAGCCCTGGTTAGATTTTGAAGACAGCATGCATCCTTCCAGCATCTTCCTCTCGTTTGAAGTCAGCATCCCTCATCTTACTTCTCTAGGATAAAAATTAACATAGCTGTTACCATATTTGCAAAGGCCAAACTTTATTTTATATATACATATATATGTTTATGTATAAAATATGTATGGTGTGACAGGTAGGAATTACATATTGGAACAATGGGATCAAATATATTAAATGGGAGCAACTGCAGCAAATCTGAGAGGAACAGTGCACAGGATATATAAACTAAGAGCTATAAGCTAATCTCTTAGTTATTGCCCCCAACATGTAAAAGGAAGTGATTGGAAAGGATTTATCTCTAAAATTGGAAATGCTACATGAAACATTGTAAAGTGGAATCAATATGGGTACACATGGGCACAATAATATCACATGTATGCCTGTAGAGAATCATATATATGTATGTCCACTTGCTCTATCATTGAATATTTAGAGGTAAAGATTCCTTAATTTTATGTGCACAAGAATCACCTTGAGAGTGTCTGTAAAATGAGGATCTCTGGCATCAACCCAGAAGATCCTGATTTCATAGATACGGGATGATTCTGACAGTGATCAATCCCAGAACTGCACTTGAAGTAACCCAGTTCTAGAGAACTGTAAGGCTTAATTTCTCACTGTGTTTACTGAAGGGGGCAGTAGAGCCTAATAGATGAAATACGGGATCCAGGTGCTCTGACTGCAAGCTTTATTGATGCTGGCTTGCTGCATGACTTTGGGCTCTCTCTACTTATTACTTCCATTTCTACATCTGTAAAATGGGCATGATGATATGGCTGTGTTCGCTTCAGGTCTTAGAAACAAATTTAACTTCAAATTTGAGAAATAAATGAAAAAAACAGTGTGAAACTATTCCGAGTTTATAGATCCTCAAACATTAACAAGCTTTATCTCTTTCCCATGTTTCATGTACCATGCCACTTTTTCCTTTGTATTTCACTTGATCTAGTTTTTATGAAGCTGGAGTTGGGATTAACATATCTGATTCTGTGATAAAGAAAAGCCCTTTCCAATGAGGGATGAAAGCAGGTCTTAATCACAGTGCAGGCGTAAAACTTCACCGCCCTGTGTGCCAACTGAACACAGAAAGCCTTCGTCTGAAGGCGAAAGTATCACAAAGACTCAATCCTTTTTTATTTTCTTTTTTGAAAGACAGTATTTCCCTTTGTCACCCAGGCTGGAGTCCAGTAGTGTGATCACGGCTTACTGTAGCCCTGACCTCATGGGCTCAAGTGACCCTCCCACCTCAGCTTTTAGAGTAGCTGGGACTACAGACTCGTCACCGTGCCGGGCTGTTTTTATGTAGAGACAGGGTTTCGCTATGTTGCCTAAGATGGTCTTAAACTTTTGGCCTCAAGCGATCTTCCCACCTCGGCCTCCCAAATTGCTGGGATTGCAGTTGTGAGCCACTGCACCCAGCCTGGATTAATCTTTTGATAGCTCAGCCTCAGTGGATCAGGTTTTCCCATGGCTTGATTCTGGCTGATGGAATATCATTCTGGCTTCTTCAAGCTTAAGTATATTCATACAAAAAAAGAAGAAAAAACCACAACACACACTTGCTTTTGTTTTCATACCTTAAGTCTGTCAAGCCCCTGCTGCCTTATTCCAGACAGCTCTGAGAAGTCAGCAGGACAAGCTTAATTAGTAATAATAGTCATGGGAGGTGTCTACAAGGGAACTCTCTCCACCATCATCACCTCTTTAATTGAGTTAGGAGAACCGGGTTCTCTGTGGAGTGTTTTCTCCGTGGCACCTTGATAGGTGCTTTTCCGCCATTGATAGAAGATGACCAAACGCCCTTGGCCATCACTCTTCTTTGCTCATGCCCAAAGTCCCTCAGCCAGATATATCATTCTTCTAATGCTGTAGAAATTCAAAAGAGCAAGTGAACACTGAAGCCAGATCTCTCTCATGACCTCTTCTCCACAGAACCATCAGTTCAAACTTCTTCTGTCAGCCCTATGACTTTGGGCAGTCTGAAGTCTACCTCACTTGCTTCTCCAGTGTCACCAAAACAAGGAAAACAACACCATTCAGAATTCACAGGAAGGGTTTAATACATTTTATGAAATTATATCTCTTAATTATGAAAACTTGACCAAATAGGCCTGCCATTTTTGGTTATAAAAGTGGAAAATAGTGATGATAGATATCATCCTGTGGGCACTGGAAGACCCTGTTAGGCCACCCGGGACCTGCAGTTTACACTCTGAATGCTACCTGCCAGTCTAAGCTCCTCTGTGGACGTCCATCTGACTGGCATCCCCTTAGGCAGAAAATAAGTAGGGAGAGAGGCCTTTCTGCAGGACTTCTCCTTTTAAAGTCCCTTAAAGGAAGCCAACTACCTGTAATCCTTGGAAATTTTATGTCTTTGTCTTCTCTCCTTAACTAGTAAAAGTTTCGAAGGCTTATCTGTAACTCAAGGGGTGTCGATGAAGCTAACTGTCATTTGTTTGCAAATGAAACCTGAGCTTTCTGAAAATGACTCCCCTGCAAAGTCATTCCCCCATAACACTCCTCCAGCCTTCTAGTTGATTTTAGATAGTTTCCTGTTCTCCCACCTCTTGGAAGTATTCCATGGCACGCTGAGCAGACACTTTTAGTCAAAAATCCCTATAAATAGCTGATTTTCCCTGCTTACTGCCTTCTCTCTAAGGCTTTCACAAAGGAGGTGAAACGAATCCACCAGAAACAAGAGCTTTCTGTGAGGGGTATGTGGTGAGGCTTATGAAAAATCAAATCCATAGGCTGAAAATTATCGTGTAGGTGGCTTTGCCATATTTGAGTTACGCAATCACTGCATGGAAAAAGAAACATTTTATTTCATGCCAGATGATCTCATGAACTGAACAAGCCATCAAGTGAGACTCATTTGAACTTTCATGCTTCTTTAAAAACATGTACTTTGTTTATGAGGCCAGCATCATCCTGATACCAAAGCCTGGCAGAGACACAACAGGAAAAGAGAATTTTAGACCAATATCCCTGATGAACATTGATGCAAAAATCCTCAGTAAAATACTGGCAAACTGAATCCAGCAGCACATCAAAAAGCTTGTCCACCACGATCAAGTGGGCTTCATTCCTGGGTTGCAAGGCTGGTTCAACATATGCAAATCAATAAACGTAATCCAGCATATACACAGAACCAAAGACAAAAACTACATGATTATCTCAATAGATGCAGAAAAGGCCTTTGACAAAATTCAACAGCCCTTCATGCTAAAAACCCTCAATAAATTAGGTATTAATGGGACATATCTCAAAATAATAAGAGCTATTTATGACAAACCCACAGCCAATATCATACTGAATGGGCAAAAACTGGAAGCATTCCCCTTGAAAACTGGAACAAGACAGGGATGCCCTCTCTCACCACTCCTATTCAACACAGTGTTGGAAGTTCTGGCCAGGGCAATCAGGCAGGAGAAAGAAATAAAGGATATTCAATTAGGAAAAGAGGAAATCAAATTGTCCCTGTTTGCAGATGACATGATTGTATATTTAGAAAACCCCATCGTCTCAGCCCAGAATCTCCTTAAGCTGATAAGCAACTTCAGCAAAGTCTCAGGATACAAAATCAATGTGCAAAAATCACAAGCATTCTTATACAACAATAATAGACTAACAGAGAGCCAAATCATGAGGGAACTGCTATTCACAATTGCTTCAAAGAGAATAAAATACCTAGGAATCCAACTTACAAGGGATGCGAAGGACCTCTTCAAGGAGAACTACAAACCACTGCTCAACGAAATAAAAGAGGACACAAACAAATGGAAGAGCATTCCATGCTCATGGATAGGAAGAATCAATATTGTGAAAATGGCCATACTGCCCAAGGTAATTTATAGATTCAATGCCATCCCTATCAAGCTACCAATGACTTTCTTCACAGAATTGGAAAAAACTACTTTAAAGTTCATATGGAAGCAAAAAAGAGCCTGCATTGCCAAGACAATCCTAAGCCAAAAGAACAAAGCTGGAGGAGGCATCACGCTACCTGACTTCAAACTATACTACAAGGCTACAGTAACCAAAACAGAATGGTACTGGTACCAAAACAGAGATATAGACCAATGGAACAGAAGAGAGCCCTCAGAAATAACACCACACATCTACAACCATCTGATCTTTGACAAACCTGACAAAAACAAGAAATGGGGAAAGGATTCCCTATTTAATAAATGGTGCTGGGAAAACTGGCTAGCCATATGTAGAAAGCTGAAACTGGATCCCTTCCTTACACCTTATACAAAAATTAATTCAAGATGGATTAAAGACTTAAATACTAGACCTAAAACCATAAAAACCCTAGAAGAAAACGTAGGCATTACCATTCAGGATGTAGTCATGGGCAAGGACTTCATTTCTAAAACACCAAAACAATGACAACAAAAGCCAAAATCGACAAATGGAATCTAATTAAACTAAAGAGCTTCTGCACAGCAAAAGAAACTACCATCAGAGTGAACAGGCAACCTACAGAATGGGAGAAAAATTTTGCAATCTACTCATCTGACAAAAGGCTAATATCCAGAATCTACAAAGAACTCAAACACATTTAGAACAAAAAAACAACCCCATCAAAAAGTGGGTGAAGGATATGAACAGACACTTCTCAAAAGAAGACATTTATGCAGCCAACAGACACACAAAAAAATGCTCATCATCACTGGCCATCAGAGAAATGCAAATCAAAATCACAAGGAGACATCATCTCACACCAGTTAGAATGGCGATCATTAAAAAGTCAGGAAACAACAGGTGCTGGAGAGGATGAGGAGAAATAGGAACAGTTTTACACTGTTGGTAGGACTGTAAACTAGTTCAACCATTGTGGAAGACAGAGTGGCAATTCCTCAAGGATCTAGAACTAGAAATACCATTTGACCCAGCCATCCTATTACTGGGTATGTACCCAAAGGATTATAAATCATGCTGCTATAAAGACACATGCACACGTATGTATATTGCGGCACTATTCACAATAGCAAAGACTTGGAACCAACCCAAATGTCCATCAATGATAGCCTGGATTAAGAAAATGTGGCACATATACACCATGGAATACTATGCAGCCATAAAAAGGATGAGTTCTTGTCCTTTGTAGGGAGATGGATGAAGCTGGAAACCATTATTCTCAGCAAACTATCGCAAGGACAAAAAACCAAACACCGCATGTTCTCACTCATAGGTGGGAAATGAACAGTGGGAAGACTTGGACACAGGAAGGGGAACGTCACACACTGGGGCCTGTCGTGGGGTGGGGGGAGGGGGGAGGGATAACATTAGGAGATATACCTAATGTAAATGATGAGTTAATGGGTGCAACACACCAACATGGCACATGTGTACATACGTAACAAACCTGCATGTTTTGCACACGTACCCTAGTACTTAAAGTATATTTTAAAAAATGTACTTTGACTTTCACGCTTCTATAAAAAAAAAACCCATACCCAATTTTTATTTATTAGATTCTATTTGTAAATCTAGATAACCAATTCCTGTAGCCTTTCCATCATGGGAAATTTGAAACTGTTTTCCCTATCCCTATTTCTCCTCCCAACAGCCCTTCTCTTTTGCCTCCGAGGCCCCACCCATCGTCCACATCACAGAACCCCCCAAGTGGGGCATGACACTCCTGGAAGACTGTGCCCATGGTAGGCAGGATGGTAATTTCTTCCTTCACTGATCTTACTGACACGAGCCTTAGAAACCCATACCAGTGGTTAATTTCATCCCCTCCTCCTTCCTTCCCCACTCCGTGAACCCTCTTTAGCCAGAGACCTGAGCTCAGAAATGCTCTCTCCTCCGCAGTACTCCCTTCTCTCACTTCTTTTCCCTTTCCTTTTATGTGGCTATTTTATTACTTAATTGAGAAGGGATTCCTAATCCAAGATAGTTAGTTTACAGATGAGAAAACTGAAATCTGGAGAGGCTAAGTGGCATTTCCATGGCCCTTGGTTGTGGAGAGAGGCGGGGAGAAGCAGTGGCGTTCAAAAGTCTTCCTGAGTTCCTCTTATTTTCAAGTTCCTCAATCTCTAGCAAGAGGCAGGCATTTATCTTGATGTTACTTGCAGTGTTAATAACACTGATTCTGGCCAGGTGTGGTGGCTCACACCTGTAATCCCAGCACTTTGGGAGGCCGAGGCGGGCAGATCACAAGGTCAGGAGTTCAAGACCAGCATGGCCAACATAGTGAAATCCCGTCTCTACTAAAAATACAAAAACATTAGCTGGGCTTGGTGGCATGAGCCTGTAGTTCCCAGCTACTTGGGAAGCTGAGGCAGGAGAATCGCTTAAACCCAGGAGGCAGAGGTTACAGTGAGCCAAGATCCAGCCTGGGTGACACACAAGACTTTGTCTCAAAAAAAAATAGAAATAAAATAAAAACTAACACTGACTCCACACTTGATGGATACTCAAGACACTTCCTTCCAGTCCCAGCCCCTGCCCTTTCCACTCTGATGGCTGGATCTAATTTGCTGTGGCCTACGCCCTGTCTATTGCTAAAGTTTCTAGAGAGAGCATCTCATTATGCCTTTCTTTATTAATTTTCCAAGAACACAGACCATCAATAGAAGCAGGTATCTGGAAGAACTCAAAATACCACTTAGCCCAGTGTATTTTGTACTTTTTAACCATCAAAGTCTGTGTTCAAATACAGCAAAACATGTAAAACAATTTAAAACAGCACCAGTCACATTGACGCAAGAACAAGAGGTTTCAAATCTAAATTCTCTCCCCAAGCCACCCCACCCCACTCTGTACCTGGGCTTTCTACAATTTGAAAACTACTGCCCATTCCTTCCCCATTAATCAATCTAAGCTAAGAAAGATTTTAATGATCCGGGAGGGAAATTTCTGTATCTGTTCTTAATAAGCCCACTCTTAATAAATCAGATCAATCGGAAAGCCCTGATAAGTTCCCAAAAAAATATTGGGATCTCTATTGTGAGCTTGGAAAGTTAAACATCCCCAGTGTGGTAACTGAATTAGCAACAGCAGCTGTCCAGGCTGCAGTCCTGGTGCCCTGCCCTTCATTAAAAAGACAGCAATTGATCCTGGGACTCCCAGAGTTCCTGATTGACTCAGACTACAAAATCACTTTTGGGCTTTAAGCTCTGATAGACAGATTCTTACGTCACCTTCATACCTTTTCTCCAGCTGTGACCCCAAAAAAAAGGAATTGACTTTTTTAGGAACACACAGGCCCCTCAAGTCCCAGGCTAGTGCTCTTTTCACAGCACCATATTGAACATCTTTTTATCTCCATCCTATGCTGCATCCACTTTTATGTGACAATGACTAAGAATAAGGTGAAGATGGGGTAAGGGGAAGAAGGAGAGAAAGAAGAACTATAACTTACTGAGAAGGTTTTATGGACTTGTGCTTACCATACATTGCTCTTACATTGTCTTTATTTCTGGAAGTTTCTGGGGTAGCTGTTCTGACCCCTGTTTTATATGAAAAGGAGGGTATTAAATTTGCTCAAGATTATTCTGCTAGTAAGTGACAAAACAGATTTAAACCCTGGCCTGTCTCCATAATCTGTTCGCTTTCCACCATAACATGCTGCCTCTGCTTTGGAAATATTTCCTTTGGTCTTCTCCTGAAGAATTTTTAAATGAGAATTTCTTTTAATCACAATTAAAAGTGAATAATTATGGTTTAAAAAACAGGTTCCACTTCTATGATTAGGTGTAAAACTAAATCTAATTTGGAAAGTAGTCGTGTTTGAAAACAAGTAATACGTGAGGTTGATTTGCAAAGTGAGATATATCAAAAGGTTGTAATAGGACATTATTTCATGTGAGTGGAAATGTTTATCTCAACCTATGAAAAAACCTTCACTCAAGGCTCCTTGTGTTTATTTGCTTGTTTGTTTCAACAAGAAACAATACTACTGACCCCATGAGACTGCCAGCCTAATTGTAGTTATAACATTGTTAATAATACTATAAGGTTCTTATGGATAAATATGCACTGTCTGCCCATTTAATATTCTTTGCTTAATTTAATTTTTGAATGTCTGCTTCTGAAATGATTAGGAAGTAAACTGGAAATCTTCAAACCCAATTAAATTAAACCCAAACCCAAAACCCAGACTTACAGAGATAAGTCAGTGTGATTTTTTATTTTGTCTATCCTTACTTTTTGGGAGACCAGATGGTTATCTCTCAGCATATTGTGAACCAGAATTCTGCTTGGTACATGAGCTTCATATATCCCAGAGTATTAACTCAATGTTTGGGAGATTTAACCATTTTACTGTTTGTCAAGTTACCAGTCCAGGTTTGAAGGAAAAGATATGTTTCCCTAAAGATCTACCCTTAGAATGTTGCCTAATTACCTATAAAAGTAAAACTGAATTAGTAAGTCATATACTATCCAAGATGGAACAGTTACATGTGCCACCTTAGAGGTGGCTGCAGGTATCCAGTGCATAAACGGTGCTGTTAGAGAATATCAGTAGAGTTTATATTAAATCCTTGTAACAGACAACAATGCAGAATAGTAAGACTTTGGAAATCTATCAGAATAAAGGTGCCATACTCAGTCATGAACTTAGAAGTCAATGTCGTCTTCATAATCCTCCTTCTTAGCTGGTTTAGGGTATTTCCTCATGTATATGTATCACACTGCAGGTAGTTCAATGTTCTATAGCAAACTCTTGCTTAATGCCCTCCCCTCTTTGTTTTAGCCCAGATGAAATTAATTTAAAATAAGGGTTAGTTTTAATATGGCCATGTTTAAAAGCCTTCATTTCCTTTTGGTTCAGTATTTTATAACATATCACCATGCATAAGAATGAAATATTAATTATTCACTTAACAGGGACTTCTAAGGAACTGAGAAGTGAAATAATTCCCTAAACTTAAACCATGCCAATTTGATCTCATTTATGTTTTTGAAGATGTTATTAGATCAATAGGTGAATAGAAGTGAGCGTTGCATTTCTTTGCGTCAACCCACCGTGAATCTACCCATTGTAACATGTATTCCCCTCACGTTATTTGTCCGCAAGCATATAATGAAAAATTCTGTTAAATGATTTTATAATACTGTCATTCTCCACGAGTCTTTCATTCAACCAAGATTTCTTCAGCACTTGTTTGACCCAGACGGAACTCTGGGGGCAGTGGCTAGATAAAAGCAGGAAAGGAAAAGTCCAGATAGGTAGCTGACCACTCAGCTCGTAGAAATAAGCAAATGGAGAACAGAATTTATTCCTAGTTGACAAGATAATATGGGATTTTATTTTCGAAAGTACTCACGTGTCCCAAAGATGGAGGATATGGTCTAGCCTGGAGGCCAAGCCCAAGCAATTTAATCTCTGGGCAGCATTTCTCAGGGGAACTAATGGTATCAGGATAGGAAAAGAGCAGGGAGCTGCTTGCCAGAGGGGTCTGGGAGGTTGCAGGCTCCTGAGCCCAGCCACCAGGCAGCTGGCTCCAGAGGTGGTGGGGCTGACCAGGCCCTGGGGAAGAAATCTAGCAAGCAGCACTGCACTGTTGTGAAGGAAAATACTCTCAGATTCACATGACATCCGTGCACTCAGCATCAGTACCAGTCGGCAGGATGGAATGGCATGGATGCTGTGGATAGCAGTAGTAACACTGTGCACCTGGAGAATTTAGATGCCTCTGGGGCGGCCCTCAGACACCTAAATGCTTCCAGGTATGAGAAGAGCAGAGCTAGCTAGTTGGGAGATAACCCCAGGGAATAATGAATGGGTTTATTACCAGAACTTAACTTTATCTCCAGATTGTAACACCTGAGGATGTAGCTTTTAGATTAGGACAATTTTTCTAACAGAGGCATCAGATCCCAAGTAAAAGGAAGAATTTCTTGTTATTAAAAATGTGTCATGAGAAACTGGATGAACATACGAGGCATAAAGCAAAGGACATTTCCCTATTTGGTGAAATGAGGGCAGATGAGCCCTAGGGTTCCTTTTAAATCAGGTAGTCTAGTTCTCTGCTGTCCCACGTGGTAACCACTAGCCACATGTGGATCTGTACATTTCAAGGAATTAAAGTTTAAAAAAATAAAAATCCGATTTCTCAGTCACTGTAGCTACATTTCTAGTGGTCAGTAACCGTGTTTCCTGTTGTGTATTAATCCTTCAATCAACATTTCTGTCATCACAGAAAGTTGTATTGGATGGCATCGCTCTAGTTGTTTTCTGTCTCTTTTACTCTCTTGACTTCTAGTAGATTGGGGCTTTGCCATAAAAAGGTAATACCCTGTGGTGATGTCCCAGTGATTAGACGTATCCAAATTGCCTGGTAGTTTTCTGTGTGCCCAAAGCGGGGCAGGGAGGCCCAGTGAGGGCGAGGGCTGCCCTGTTTGAATGCCTGTCCTCCATGCCCTCACATTGTGGCATTGAATAAATCATTCCATCATTCAAAACTTCTTTTTCTTCATTTGCAAAAATACTTCGTAGAGTTGTTTTGAGGAGTCAATTCTGTAACATCCCTAGTTTTCAATAAGTACAACTCACTTCCCGTTAGCAACATGAGGACTAACACAGGCCTGGAGTTTTGGCAGGATTCTTACTCACCTTTTATTAGTCACTCATGATGTGCTGGCCATTGTGCTGGGCACGCCATGTGCATTGTCTCCCTGGATCTTCCTACCCATCTGGCGCCGTCCCCTCCACGTGCCTGCTGGGTTCCTCCTCTGCATTTTGTACCTGCCTCACCATTAGCCAAGTAGGCAGCACCTTACGTAGTATTTCCATTCTCACGCTGAGTTTTGGGCGGTAGTTGCTGAAGCTGTCTTTCGGACAGTAATCCTCATCTGTGATTCTCTTCCTCATTTAAGAAACATGTCTGCAAAACTTTTCTTCTCCTTACATTTACTTGTAAATTACAATGTTTTGGCACCTCTAGGAGCAATATTTGGGTGCAAATGGATTTGGAAGTTGGCAAGACATCATCATATCTGCTATAGCCAGTCCGTTGGCTGGTGCCGTTCAGACAGGGCCCCTCATCCTTCGACAGGTTCAGTTTACGTGTTACCCGAAAGATTCCTGTCTACCCCACATTGCTTATGCCTTTGACCAAAGGGAAAGAGCTTTCCAGAAAGGCCCTTGGAGTGTTCATTATGGAATATCCAGGGTAGTGGTTTAATTGAACCCTGTTTGCTGAGACAAGTGAGGCTCAAACCTTTCCAGTGCACATTGAGAAATGAACATGATTGATTTACGGGTGTCAATGTCTGGCTTCATTTGTTTGCTCACCAGACTTCCAAAGCTGTATTTTTCATATTGCTGTCTGAAACCAGGCACTCTTTCGCCATCTTTGAGGCCTGGAAGGAGAGAGATCACTTCAGCCCAAAAAATCAGAGCAATGCCATTGGTGGCAGGCCCATTGGAAAAGCTTATTGAGGCCAGATTCCCTAATGTAGACTGTCAGAGGAAGATAATGTTTAGAATTGGAACATCAGCAGGATTGTCACCGGTCAGGTTGGGGCAGCACAAAAGCAGAACTGATAAGACTGCACATTTGACTGACTTCTGAAATAATCCTGTCTCAAAAAGACTTTTGGGTGGAGTAGAGGGCAGGGTGGCAGGGGAGGTGTTGAGCAGAAAGTCAAATGCAGAAGAGCAGGGCATCTCATCCACCTAATTCAGGTGTTCTCTGTCTGAGGCTATGACCTGTAGGACATGCAAGATTGGACTCTACACAATCAGCGAACTCCTGAAATTATATAAAAGTCAGGGGAGTGGGTGAGATGTTCATCTTGCTTAGAAGAAAAGTTCTTAGCCTTTATCATGTCACCAAAAGAAATAAGGGGATACTAACAAGTTTAAATTATGACATTTAAAAAATTAAATGCTTTTTCCTTAAAAACATAAAATCGATGGCTTTTCTTCTTCCTTATGATAACAGTTTATTAGGAAAGCCTCCAGAATAATTTGAGGAATATAAAGTTTTTAAAGAATTATTATTGTGGATGAATATTAACTGAAGTGAACAGATCCTCTGTTGGAATTTGGAGTTCCTATAACAATGTAAAACCTGTTGTAGGATTTTTTGAAAAGGAGCTTTTCCTGAATAATCAATTCAAGTAATAAGAAATGAGGATCTTCTCTGCGTAAGGGTTGAAGTTGATAGGAAACGGGAATTCAAAGACTTCTAAAACAGTTCTTACTCTCAAAAAGTTTATAGTCCAGGGAACATTAAATAAATAAATACATGGGCAAAGGAAGAAGCCTAAAGGTATCTGAACAAAGAATAGGGAAGTTCACAGAAATAATTTAAACCTGGATTGTAGGTAAGGAAGGATGGAGGATAAGGAATTTTCCTCATTTGGAATACCATATCTCTGAAGTCCTGAAAGTATTCCTATGGGAGTATATCAGGAGCGATTTCTCTTAGCATTTTCTCATTGTTTGTTAATCTCTCAACAATTCAGCCCTATATCCCCCATGCTTAACAAGTACCTGAAAAACACTTAATTCCATCTGCAAAGTCCCTTTTTCCATGAAACGTCACGAATTCAAGGGCATGACACCAGGAGGTAGAGTTCATGGGAGCCAAAATTCTGTCTACCACAATAATTCAACAGTCAACATAGGTGGTAAATTAGTGAAGCATTCACTTTCATTGACAGCCGTGCAGTTCAAGGGCCATGAAGTTCATTCTGGGAAGAGTAAATACAGCTTTGCTACCAGAAAACTGTCTTCAAATTCTGTGTTTTAGCAATTATACAACATTGAGTGAGATGTTTCATGTCTGTCTGCCATGGTCTCCTCCTCTGTAATGTGGAGATAGTAAAAATACCTATCATACAGGATTGTCGAAAGAATTAAATGCGTTAATACATATGGAAGGCGCAGACCAATGCTTGGAAAGGGGACATTATATAATGCCTCAATAAATCCTATTATTATTATGCCTGAAAAAACACAGTGGTAGCAGGGTGAGCTGAAGCAAGAGAACAGATTTAAGAGACATTGCAAAAGTTACTGTTAGAGATCACTGTTTCACTTATCAGCGTTTTGAGCACATGAAACCCTTCAGCATCTGTGTTAACTTCCTATGGCTGCAATAACAAAATGCCCGCAATTTAGTGCCTTAACACAACGCAAATTTATTATCATACAGTTCTGCAGGTCAGAAGTCCACGGTGGGTCTCAATGAGCTATAATCAAAACATCAGTTGGGCTATGTTCCTCCTGGAGGGTCTAGGGAAGACTCCCTTTTCTTGCTTTTGCAAGCTTCTAGAAGCCACCTACATTCCTTGACTCCTGGCCCCTTCCTTCATCTCCAAAGCCAGCAACTGCATCACCCTGATCTGTGTCTGTGGCCACATCTCTCTCTCTGACTTTCCTTCTGCTTCTTTGTGATTATATTGGGCCCACTTGATAATGCAGGACAATCTCCCCATCTCAAGACCAGTAAATTACTCACATCTGTGAAGACCCTTTTGCTATATAAGGTAACATGCACAGGTTCCATGGATTAAGATATGGGGTGTCTTTGGGGAGCCCTTAATCTGCCTACTACAGAATCTACTATCTAAAACGTGAGATATTTTTAAACTTAATACCATTTTTTTAAACTTGGTGTGAAAGATGTGTGAAATTATATATCTAGTGCGTATCAGCTAAATGAGATCATTGTATATATGCATTGGTCCCTAGATATTTCATGTATATGGTGATGAAATGAAAAGACCATCCATTTCTGTGTTTTTTTAGATAAAAGAATACTCTTCTAAAATAATTTGGCAGCATGTCCATTCAAATCACTATTTCAAGTCAGAGTACTTGTAGATGGTGTACTCACTTACATACTCTGCTGTGTACAGTCATTTGCTCTTAAATACTGTTAATTTTTGAGTTGCAATTAATTTTTTAGTACATGTTAAAAATTATCACCTGCTCTAATATCTTACTTAAAATATACCTATAACTTCATGTATGGAAAAAATCTCTGAAGCTTGAAAGTTTTATTGTTCACTCTTCTTAAAATATAAGCATTCAAAAGCTTCATCCACCACTTTTCTTCTTACATTTAAAGTGTTAACTCTTAGTGTCGTCTAAAAGGAGTGTTCCTTCCTTGTGAGATGGTATGCCCTCTAATGTTTATCATGTGAAAGCTCATTTAGTAAGCTTTTTAGAGCAGAAGAATCTCATGCCGGATAATTTTTTAGTTTATTAGATCTATATTCCCCTTTGCCTATGAGTAACATATTTGCTGCCTCTTATTTGAAATTTTTATTAGTCTCTTAATTTTATAGTAAAACACCAATTCTTCATGTCATTTGAAATCCCCTTCCAGTATCTATACATGTAAATGCATACATCTTGCATCTATACATGTAAATGCATACATCTTGCACATTTGCAATCAGGTGTTATATATATGTTTGCCTTTTGTTGTATATAATTTTTAATTCAAACACTTGTGAGCGCTAAGTATATTTCAGGTTAAGGGCTCTGTCAAAGACTGGGAATACAAAGTTGAAAGGACATGACTCTTGCCCTCAAGAGCTCTCACCAACCTGGGAGGAGAGGGGAACCGATGGTTAAAGTTTTTCAAATAGGAAAAAAAATATGTTTTAAGTATAGAATCACCTGGACTTAGTGATGGAACTACTGAGGTGTCTGGAAAAAGAAAAGTAAAAATGATGAAAAATTTATAGTTTGAAAAATTGGGTGCCTGTCAATACTTCCAACTGAGGTAAATAATACAGAAGAAAGAATACCTTTAGATGGAGAAGTTGGTTTTGTTCTCAACCTGTTGAATCTTATGTGCCTGAAGCATATTCAGCTGAAGATGTCCCGTAGGCAAATGTTCGTTTACTCATTTGAATAAATGAAAGTTATTATAGTAAACTTTGGGAAGTTATTATAGTAAACCAGATAAGAAATGGTTGTGTTTGGAAAAGGATCAAAGCAATAAAGATGGAGAGAAGTAAACATACCTTTCTACTGTATCTTGAAGGCATCAAGTTGGTCTAGAATTGGGTGGGATGGATGAGGAAGAGGGAAGAATGAAGGCAGCTGAATTTATGATTGTGGAGTTCTGGAAGACATCAGAACTGGAGAAAGGCACTGGGGAGTCATCACATAGGAGGCTGAGAAGAGTTTGAGAGTGGATGAGGTCACACTGGGGCATGTGTAAAGTCAGAAGATGAGACATCATAAGCCAACTTTCTGGGCTACACAACAGGAATCATAGGAAAAGCTATAAGAAAGGTAATAAAAATAGGCCAGAAAAGTGTGGGAGCAAAGGGAGAGGAAGAAGATTTCAAGAAACGGAAAGTTTAACAAAGTCAACTACCAAGGAGTGGTCCAGTCAGACAAGGAATGGAAAGCCTGACCGTGAACTTGGCAATTGGGTGGTAGCTATTGCGCATGCCAAGAGTTTCCTTAAACTGAAAGGGTAAAAGTCATTTTGTATCATTTTGTTTATTATTTTCAATAGTAGTCTATCATTTAATGAAAATATGTATCGCTATTAAAGTATGCAAATACACCATGGCTAGTATATTCATTTCTAAATTATTTGTCATTTGAATTTTTAAACAGTTTTTTACCATTATGAATAATACCATAAATGTCATCTTCAGTAAGAGGCTAAAACTCTTTTCCTGGTTAGAATTCCCAAATGTTATGCACATCCTTCAATTTGAAGAAAGCAATGCAAGTAATTCTTAGCATCTTAAAATAATTTAAATATTCTAACTTTGAATAATAATCTACAGAGGTTTTCGGCTCTTTTTGTTATTTTCAGATGGAGACATCACAAATGTCTGGGTCATTATCTAGCCTAGCGGGCACACTTATAGAGCAAGCACTTTCTTCATACTATATACTGAAGTCCTCCATGGATGTAGCATTATACTAAATAATCAGCTGTATTTCTTTATATTATAAGTAATTTAATACCATTAGTAATAAGTTTCTTCTGTTTCAAGTGACTAAGGTAATTTCCCACCTATTAGCTATTTCTGTTGACCTCACTTCACCAGAGTTCCTCAATCTAAGTTTAATTTTAGCAATCACAATTCTCTCATCTAATTAACAAAAAAATTGGGCCATTGCCTCAGTGTCCTGCATTCAGTCTTATTTTGACTGGCCATTTTCTAATAATGTCTCACACTCTTTTTACCCCAGTGCTTACCCCAGTAATTGTAGTTTCTGTTCCATTGAATTCATTCTCTTTCCCAGATCTCTTTGCTCTCGTTAATGTTTCTTTCACGTTTCTTTTTCTTTTCTTTGTGTTTACTTAGTAGCCTATTCAAATCCTTTACTGTTACAAACCCTTCAATAATCATCTAGTTGTTTATTCAGGAAAAATTCCTGGAAGTAGATGAGCCAGGCCAACAGTCATGCAAAACACTAAATATTACACATAGATTGACTCCTCGCACATATTACCAGTGACCTCTAGAAAAGTGGCCTGGATTCCCACCCCAAGGGCACTTTCCATTCTTGACACACTTTGTAGACGATTCTTCTCTACTGTGAATCCCAATCCACTTCTGTTTGAATTTGTCTTGGAGCCATAAAATAAGAATAAATTTTTTGGCCGGGCGTGGTGGCTCACACCTGTAGTGCCAGCACTTTGAGAGGCCGAGGCGGGTGCATCATGAGGTCAGGAGTTCCAGACCAGCTTGGCCAACACAGTGAAACCCCGTCTCTACTAAAAATACAAAAATTAGCCTGGTGTGGTGGCACGTGTCTGTAGTCCCAGCTACTCGGGAGGCTGAGGTGGGGGAATTGCTTGAACCGGGGAGATGGAGGTTGCAGTGAGCTGAGACCGAGACCACGCCATTGCACTCCAGCCTGGATGACAGAGTGAGACTCCGTCTCAAATAAATAAATAAATAAATAAATTTTTAAAAATCTACCTCCCTTTTATTGATTGTAGAACAGTAGGACATATATCTAATTACTTCTCCACATGGCATTCCTTCAAATGTTTAATGCAAACAGTGATTTGCCACTTAAGTCTTCATTTTTCAGCCATCAATAGAACTAGTTCCTTTAGCTTTTTGTTTTTAACTTTTATTTTAGGTTAAGGGGTACATATGCAGGTTTATTACATAGGCAAATTGCCTGCCACGGGGGTTTGATGTCCAGATTATTTTGTCACTCAGGTAATAAGCATAATACTCAATAGACAGCTTTTTGATCTTCACCTTCCTCTTCTTCCCTCCACCCTCAAGTAGGCACCAGAGTCTATTGTTCCCTTGTTTGTGTCCATATGTACTTAATGTTTGGCTTAAGTGAGAATATGCAGTATCTGGTTTTCTGTTCCCCTGATAGTTCACTTAGAATAATGGCCTCTAGCTCCCCCCACGTTGCTGCAAAGGACATAATTTCATTCTTTTTTATGGCTGCATAGTATTCCATCGTGTACATGTACTGCATTTTCTTTATCCAGTCTATTGTTCATGGGCATTTAGGTTGATTCCGTAACTTTGCTATTGTGAATAGTGCCTTCAGCAATCCTTTAAGAACAGGACTTTCAGCATCTCATCTGACAAATTGTATCTCATCCCAAGAAAAGCATCCCTCTTAGCTCATGGTCATAGTGTGAATATTATTATTTCATTTGGGTCCAGACTTCACAGTGTTTAGTGGAAATCTTTGGCCATGAACTTCTATCAAAGTACCAGTTTTTCTGGGAATCATGTCAGGCTGCCTCACACTCGGCTAAAATTTCTGGGACCATTTTTTCACATGAAATCATACTGATAGCTTTCCCCACACCCTACTGCACATTCAGGTGGTTTAACACAATCTAGAGTATTACATGTATCTGCATTAAATATTATTATACAGATATGAGTGCATTTAGACAAGAGCCGCTGGTTACTGAAGTGCAGCTTGTGCACTGCCTAACTCTAGGGAGCTCCACTTATGTTAGTAGTCATCTTAGAGTGATTTATTTATTACTATAATTTTCCAGAAAATTGCAATAGAATCTTGAGGAAAGAACAACTTGTTTCTAAATCACTCATCTAAAAGTGTCATTTGAATTACCGAAAAGAATGTTTTCAAAACAATGACAAAATTGGGGAATGCTAAATCTGAGATCCAATATTTTAAATATTTCCCCACAATGTACTGCATTTTAAATCTCATAATTGTATCCAATATTTCATTGTTGAAGTTGGCAATTTTTAAAAGTTCAGAATAGGGCTAGAAAGAAAGACTGCTTCCCACTAGAGACTGTCCTGCTCTTTTTCTTGAAATTATTTAGATACATTAAGGAAAAGTCATTCAACCAGTTATGAATCTCCTATCCAGTCCACATTTTAAAATTTTATTTAAAAGTGCATTACTTTGTTACAGGTGGTATTGGGGGAGGGGTTCATAAACTTAATATACATTGATGGGGGACATTTTATAAAATACCTAAGAACATAAAGAAGATAATAGAAATCCCCTAGACATAATCACTGTTAGCAAGTTTGTGTTGTTGCTATTCTTTGGAAAGACTGATAATAAACCTCTGAGGAAAGTCACCAAGGAGGGAAAAAAAGAAAGCACAGTATAAACACTAATAGAAATGAAAAGAGGGCCATGGATATATACACACTAGATATTAAATCTATCATATGAGAAAAAACAGAAACAAACTTCATACAAATACAGGTTGAGTGTCCCTAATTTGAAAATCTCAAATCCAAAATGCTCCAAAATCCAAAACATTTTGAGAGCCACCATGACACTCAAAGGAAATGCTCATTGGAGCATTTTGAATTTCAGATTTTTGGATTGGGGTTGCTGAACCAGCAAGATGTAAACACAACCAGGCGTCACTTAATGACAGGAATACCTTCAAAGAAATGCACCGTAAGGTAACTTGGTGGTTGTGTGAACGTCATAGAGTTTACTGACACATCCTAGATAGTAGAGCCTCCAATACCCCTCAACTATGATATAGGCTGCTGCTCCTAGATCACAGAATCTTACCGCCTGTCACTGTGCTGAAGACTGTAGGCAATTATAATGATAAGTATTTGTGTACCTACACATGGAAAAGATACAAATATGGTGTTATAATCTTACAGGGCTACTGTCTTATATACAATCATCTTTGACCAAAATGTCATTTGGCCCATGACTGTGTTCTAAAATCCGAAAAAATCTGAAATTCAAAACCTTTCTGGTTCTGAGCATTTCACATAAGGAATAGTCAACGTGTACCTTGAAAATATAAGTGTTCAGTTTCCCAGAAAAATAAAGCATTCAAAACTCAGTGAAAACAGAAACCTTGAATATATCCATAACAACTTAAGAAACTGACATATTAAAATTTAAAATTTTAGCTTAAAATTTACTCAGAAAAATACCAGACCCTATTTATAAAACCTGCAAGAAGAGGTAATCTCTGTCATATAAAAATTCTTCTAGAAATTAGAACAACAACAACAAAAATAGATGCCCAACTAGTTTCAGGATTTAATATAGACTTAAACCAGACAAGGGCCATTTAAGAAAGAGAAATTTAAATGCAATTTCTTTCATGAATCTGACATAAAAATTCTTAATAAACTTAAAAATATAATTAAATAATTAAAAATAACGTAAAATAACATGGCCAGATGACGTTTATTTATTAACAAAAAGAAAGATAAATATTAGAAAAGATATTCACATAATTCATAGCACTTAAAGATTAAAGGGGAGAAGCACATAGGATTGTCTCAGTATATGCAGAAAAGGTATTTCCAAATATTCACCAGCCATTAATGATCAAAAAAAAAAAACTATTATAACAAATTGGGAATAGAAAAAAATTCTTAAAGGGTATATATATGTTGTCAACAGGAACTTCCTGTCATGTTGGATCATGTAAACACTGGCCACTGGTTCTTTCGCCGACATTTCTCTGTTGATTCCTGTTGGTCTATAGCACCTCCTGTAGGATCTTCCCCTAGAAAATATGAGGAAGCAGTTATTACCCAAATCCTGGCAGGCTCAGAGCTGTCTTTTTCCTTGAGTCTTGATACTTGAAGGGGAACGTTATTAGAGAGAAAATCTTTGATTCCTTCTGCCTTCTAACTTAGTATCTTATGGATCCTGCTCCACTCTGTGCTGAGGTTAGATGTTTCTGTGGATAAATCTGATGTCAACCTCATTTTCTCTTCCTTAACTGATTTTATCTTTTTCCTTGAGTGCCTTAAGGATTCTTTTCAAAAATTTTTCTGGGGTATGTCTTTGGATTGATCATTCTAGATGACTTTGCACTGATACAGTGGATATCTTTTTAGTAAGTAGATTTAAGATTTTTTATTTTAGAAAATTTTATTGAATTATATTTTAAAGTAATTATTCTATTCCATTGTTTTGGCTTTCTTCTTCCGAGATTATAGCTATGCGTATGGTGGCTCTCCTTTGCCTGTATTCGATGTGTGCCCTTTTCTCTCTAATCCTTCTTTATCCTTTTTGCCTCTGTATAATTTACTTGCATTTTCATTTTTTATCTTTTTTGTCCCTTCCTTTACCTTTCTTTCCTTCAATTCTGCCAGTTCCCATTTGACATCCTCCAGCAGTCTATCAATAACCTCCTGTTTTCTTCTCCTTTCTTCCCTGAGTTCTTACAATTCTGCTTTGTGATCTTCTTTTATAGCTATAACTGCTTCATTAATGATTGGTTTAATTAATAACAGAATGTTGGGTTATGCTTTTAATCTTTTTTGTGACAACATATATTTCAGTTGAGTTTTCATTATTTACAAGAGACTCCTGACTGGTCTTCTTCATGCTTCTTTTATTTTTTTACTTCTAAACTTTTATTTTAGGTTCGGGGTATGTGTGCAGGTTTGTTATATAGGTATGCTCATGTCATAGGCCATATTTCTTATCATACCTGTATGTGTATTACTTGTATGTTACTCCTATTTGAATGAGTTGGATTTTCCTAGGAAATCAAAAGAGTGTTGCTGTGGAGGGAATGATGAGCAGTAGTTTTCCAAGCATCAAGGGCTTCCTTTGCTGCTGCTGCAATATGAATTTTTTCTTTATAATACAATCCATCTGTGTAGTCACACATCATCTGACTCAGAACCAAACCTAGTTCTGTTCTTCCTCAATTATTTCATGGATCACTTAACAGGCTGCCTGTCACATGGGAACACAAATGATGCAGTCACTTTCAGTAACAGTTTTAGAATTTTCCTGACCCTAATGCGATTTGCCATTTACCCTCCACCTGCTGTGTAAATTTCAGTCTTTTCTGCAGCACTTTCCTCTTGGATTAAGGCCTTTACTTTTGGGGAGTGGGTATTCAACAGAGATTTCAGAGTTCTGCTATACCTAGAATCCCTTCGTACCTCCCACTTACCTACCACAGTATTAAGACTTTTCTCCTTGGCTTCCTACCTGACTCTGACTTTGGAGTTTGAGGATTTTCTGCTGGTTTTGCTGAAAATGTAATTTGTGGGTGTTTCTTTTCATTTTGTTGTATTGTTGTTTTGTTGTTTGGAATAGATTCCAGGAAAAGTGAGAAAATTCAGCTCCTGTGAAAACCAGTCCTGTTACCATTTAGAAATCTTTTTCACCTGTTTTTTTCCTTTTCTATAAAGATGATTTTGTATAAGAAATCTCAATGTGTGTTTACCTATCAACCAAGTTAATCTTCAAAAATAAAAAATAAAAATAAAGCACAGTCAGCTTAGCATACTACTTCTTTGTAAACCTGGTTGTTTCTTTAAGCACTCGCAGACTTTCCATTAACAGCCTGCTCTGGGATGATGCTGAGATGTAAACTCAAGCCTGTCATGCTACTATATACAGAACATGTTTCTCTAAAGCTTCAAAAGTCTTGTCTATCTTCAGTGTTTTGTTACCACCATTTCTTTTAACAATCTTTAAGAATGCCCAGGTTAATTTTGGGGGCCCTATCAAAAGTTCTCTGTGTTATCATTTGTCAGGCACAAAAACTCAAGCTTAACATTTTTAGGTGTGTCCTCTTTTTAAAAAGAAAAATGTCTTCATTGGGAAACTTAAATTATTAATATAATGCATCTTATAATATTTTAAATCAACATTCCACATGCTAATTTTTTATTTCGCTTATTTATTTATTTATTTATTGAGATGGAATCTTGCTCTGTCGCCTAGCAATTTAAGAGCTCTGTCATTCATTCATTCAAAAATATTTATTAAATGCCTCCTATCACTAGGCCCTGAGTAGAGGCAAAGGATACCATGATGATCAGAAACAGAGATGATTCCTGCTCTTGTGCCCCCATTGTTCAGTGGTGAGATAAATATTCTCAAATCAACCACACAAATGAATGTCAGTTTACTACCATGGTAAGGGCTACTGTTGAATTATTCTGAGAGCTCTGCCCTGGTTCTCTGGCAGTGAAATGTCTGCAGTCAGGGCTGTCCCTTTCTTCATTGGCAGAAATGATAGCGGAATTCAACTTTCCACAGGACTAGGGCCCCATGGAGTCTAGGGCATGGGGAAATGGTATTTCTTAGCACTCCCCTATACGTCTAGCACCTGAGATCTTCTGTAGTGTTTTTGGTCTCAAAGTGTTTATTTCCTGCCTCCCTCCGTGCAATGCACCCCTCATACTCATTCTATTAGAAGAGTGGCTAGCAGAGAGTCCATTCTCTCCACAGTGAATTTAACAGAGACTCAACCTTAAGTGAGTCTCTTTGAAGATACTAGAAGTGTAGTGACCCATACACCTTTTGAACTTTCTGCTCACAAGTAAAGCATATCCCACATGATCACTTGGCTCAGTACCTACAAAAGAGATTAGGTAATCGCATATTGACTTGAGATGTTCAGCAAAGCATGCCATAGGAAGTAAGACTGGGATGAGGTCGGAAGGAAATCTAGACTTTTAGACAATGAGCCAAGGGAATCATGTCTTAAGTAGAGGGAAGAGCGTATGCAAAGGCAGAAAGAAACAAAAGGGTGAGGAATGAATCTAGCATGGCTGGATCACCAAAATCGTACAAGATGAGTCTGGAAAGATGCAGGACCGTGTCACAGGAGCCCAGAGGTCACGTTTAATATTTGAATCTTTATATCCTTGTTAGTGTTGGGGGGAGGAGCAAAGAAAGCTAATATCTACTTTGCCCTCTGAAAACATCCTTTTGGATGGAGTAGAAGGAGAAGGACAATGGAAGAGGAGAATCACTTAGAAGACAAATATAATATCCAGGTGCAAGAAAACGGTTAGTGGGACTAGGATGGTGACAGTGATATTGGGGTAAGTGGGTGGTTTCCAGAGATTTCAAATCAATATCTCTTGGTAATATGGCAGGAGAAGGAAGTGTCCAAAAAGAGTACCCAGGTTTCTGACCTGCATAGAAGACAGTAGTTCCATTCACTGAAGTACAGAACTCCACAGGAGCCCCAGTACGTTTACTGCTGGGGTGGAGATGGGGGCGGGAGGGTTTGGTTTTGAAGGTGCTATGTATGTATGCAGCACTTTCAAGTATCTAAGTGAAGTTGGCAAGTACCTGAATCTCACATGGGAGTTCTGGAACAAAAATATAAATGTATGAGTCATCTGCATAGAAGAGGTTTTGCTGGGGTTCAAATTTCTCTTTACCATGCTTCCTCTACCTTTTAAAATTTGAAGATCATGTCCTCTGATAGAGAAAATAGTAGAAAAATAAAAGTGTGAGAGTTTGATATTTGTCCTTCTCCTCCCTACTGCTCCTCCTCCTCTTCCTCCTCTTTCATTATCATCTGTTCACATTGTACCATCTGGAAAAAGCCTTGGGATTTTCCTTGTTCTATTCATTCCAAGCCATCTCTTTTAAAAAGTCTTTTCTGCTTTTACTGTCCTTGGCTTTTTTTTTTTTTTTTTTTTTTCTGAGACAGGGCCTTGCTCCATCATCCAGGCTGGAGTGCAATGGCACAATAGTGACTCACTGCAGCCTCGGACATCTAGGCTCCCACCTTGCTTCCTAATCAGCTGGGACTACTTGCATGCTAATTTTACCTGGTTAATTTTTTTCTTTCCTGTAGAGACAGGGTCCCACTATGTTGCTCAGGGTGGTCTCAAACATCTCAGCTTCCCAAAGTGTTGGGATTACAGAAGTGAGCCATTGTGCCTGGCCCTTGGCTCTTTTTAAAATTCACAAACCTCATTTCATTCTGGGCTTTAGCCCTTTTGGGGCATTTTGTGTAGACACTTATCACTTACCTGTGTTATTTCTTGATTGTGAACCCATCTCTTATGCTTAAAACAGGTTTTTTTCATTGGAATACTTCAAAATCCTCATTGTACAATTCTTTTGGTTTCTTTCTAGGCTTCTTTTATTCTCATCTGGATCATTTGATAGGATGTTGCTATAATTACATTTTGTGATCCTACCTTCCCTTGAATCTCCTGCTCTTTCATGCTCTTGATCAAACACAGCTCTTCCCCCATCTTGTTCTTCTCTGTCTTCCTCTTCCTCTTTCTTTTACTTCCTCCCCTTCATCTTTATTCTCTTCTTCCTCTTCCTTCTTGTCCTCCTCTTTTTCCTGGTGCTCTCACTCTTGCAGATTTGGGGATTTGTTTTCTTACTGAAAGTTAGCCATGATAAAACACCAGCACAGGTGGTTCTTGAAATACGTCTGCAGCCTTCTAGTTCTCCAGAGCATCCCACATTTGGGGTCATCCTTTCTCTTCCCCAACCTCTCACTATCTGCCTTGTGTAAAATGTGTTATATATAACTCATTCATATAATTATAAACATATGACAGTGTTCTTTTGGCAAATTAATAATTTTATACTTTTTTTTTCAGAAACAGGATTTATTTTCTTAGGCCAATGCTATCCTGATACCCAAACAAGAAAAAGATATTAAAAGAAAAGAAATTTACTGACCTATCTTCCTCATAAAATAGACATGCAAGCCCTTAACAAATTGAATACATCAATATATTGAAAAGATCATATATCATGAGCAAGCAAATATTATCTTAGGGATATAAAGTTGATTTAATATCCACAAATCAATGTAATGCATCGTGTTAAAATAAGTTTTATTGTGATATTATTTACCCATTTAAAATATACAGTTTAATGGTTTTAGTGTATTCACAGTTGTGCAGCCATCACCAAGATCTAAGATAAGAATATTTTCTTCACTCCAATAAAGAATCTTGTACCTGTTAGCAGTCACTTCCTGGTCCCCCTACCCCAGGTGCAGGGCAATCACTAGTCTACTTTTCTGTCCCTATAGATTCTGCCTTTTCTGGACATTTCATATATATAGAATCTTATGACATGTGATCTTTTGAGACTGGCCTCTTTCAATTATCATACTATTTTTAAGATTTATCCATGTTATAGCAGGTATTAATATTTCATTTGTTTTCATTCCAAATAATGTTTTATTTTATGGATGTACTACATTTTTAATCCTTTCATCAGTTAGTGGATATGAGGATTCTTTCCACTTTTTGACTATTGTGAATAATGGGGCTATGGACATTTGTTTTCATTTCTTCTGGTATATCCCTGAAAGCATAATTGCTGGGTCATATGGTGACACTATCCTTAACACTTTGAAACAAACCAATCATTGAATTATGATTTTCCTTATCATTTCTTATTAAATGCACCCATGCTTTTATTAATTCAGTAGAGGAAAGTTTTGGCATTTGGTTTTGTATGGTGACAAAGTAATGAAAGGTGTAAGTCTTTGCTCTAAACTAAAATTGTTTTGCTCAGTCGTATTGTCCTTGTGTATTGATAACCTAAAAGTGATCTTGCTGATGTAGTTGCAGATTGCACTCAGGAAAGCTGGATTTTAGTAAATGCTGCTCACTTAAAACTTAGATAGTGAGATACTTGGAAGAGGACCCTGCAACTGTTCCTTTGCCCCATCCTGAAATGAGACACACACACACACACACATTTTAAATAAGTTTTACCGAGATGTGGCTCTATGGAAGTCAATTTTTTAAAAAATGAAAAGTGTTTGCCAAGAGATTTCTAAAACATGTTTAATTCTTTTGAAGAAAGTGAATGAATTATTGCGAAGTATGACTTAATTTTTCTCTAAAAGAGAATTTGATATCTCAAGGATGGAAATCTATTGTTATTTTATTCCTTAAAATCTGTCTGTTTGTTAGCTGACTGAATGTTCTATCCAATTTGTGCATGTGCACACTTCAACATTGTAAAAGGCATTTGTCTTTCCATCACTAGTCAAACAACCAGACACGCTTCTTTTAGCAAGCTGCAGGGATCGTACCCTCATGGGGACTTCCCTTTGACAGAATATATGTTACCCCCTATATGTGCTGCAAAGTGATCAACAGCCCAGAATTTGCTGAGATGATGAAAGATAGCAATATGATTTTGCTGGGACAGCGAGCGTGCGGACACTATAACTATAACTGCTATGCAAAATTGCACAGGCTGAAAAATCTGCACTAAGTATTCACTTAAGTGTTGTTCTTCAGTTATAGGGTTTTATTTCATTAAGTATCTTTATATGAATGAAGATGTAAAGTTGCAAGTCTGGAGTTGTGAGCCATGACCAACCACTCTCCCCCCACCCCCGAGTCCTGTGTTTACTGCCTCACTCAACCACTTAGAATCGGCAAATCATAGAGAGAAGCTAAATGCTCTCAGCTGCACTATACCAAATCAAAGCTGAGATGAATAATGAACTTAATTTTCCATAAAGACATTCTGTTTGGCATTCCAGCTAATAAGGTAAGCTAATAGCAATTCCGGGCTATGGAAAGGAAAAGAAATCGTTTCTTTGTGCTTGATTTCTGTGCTAATCCATAATCTTTCTTTTAACATGCTGGAGTTAATTTCATGTTTCATGATGTCTGTGAATTGAGGATGAACAATTTTATAAAGAGTACCCCCCAACATAGCCTTTTCCTCTGATTAGGTTGCTTATGGTACTTGCAGGGCTAAGGGAAAAATCCAGCTTTTTAATAAGAATGAAATGTGTATATTAATATTTTTATCATCTATAGTACGGAGTGAATTTAGTTAAACAGCAGAATATTTAGATGCAGCAAAGACAGGCTAAATTACTTAAGCACTGATTGTTGAATATATTTAGTATGATATAGTATAAATTGATGTTGAATTTGCTCTAAGCTGCAAAGAAAAGCAGAATACATACATCATGTTGATTTCTGAATCATTTCATTTCTAAGTACATGTTATTCTAGAGAAGGTAGTAATTTTCAATTGCTAAAATTATTCCACAGCTTCAGTTTAGGTGAGTTTTATTTTGTAAAATGGGATTTTTAAAATAACAGCATGCTGGTAATGTGAATTTTTGTTATTACTTTTTTTGATTCACCATGGCGGCAATGATTTTGGTTCATGTGGAAAATTGTCCACTAAGTTTATAGAATTAGAAACCATCAGATGTCTCTGAGACTTCTATTGCTACCTTGGTTACTCTATCTCAAAAACAAGAAGTGATGAGGCAGTTACTAGGTTGGCTTCACTTTTTGCGATATAGCTTTCTGGTGTTTAACACAGGGATCTTGATTTTCATCAGATGGTAGCAGAAATTCCTGAAACTAGCAAAGGCTTAGCAAGCTGGGGAAGAAATTATCATATTTTCTTTTCTAGAAGAATGACAAAAATGGAAAATACAACTAAGATTTATGTTTTCAGACATTCTGAGCTTGCTGCCGTGTCACCTGAAAAATCAGAGACTTTAGGCTCACAAAGTAGGTGACCTCAAAAGATATTTCAGAAGGTCTATTCAAAAACAGCCAAAGCATGCGGGAAATATTGGAGAAACAGGAAATGTCCCTGCTATTCCTACTGTCTCATCGTTGTACTCTGTTTTTATGCATATGGGAGACAAGCTGTGGGCACAGGTGTCTTTGTTTCATAGAAGCCTCTAAACACCACAATCAGACTTTTATAGATAAAGAAGAACATTTATTTCATCCCCTGAAATTGTTCACAGTGTCTGTTTTTCCTAGAAGTATAAACAGGATGCTGAGAGCTTGAGCACAAGTATTTAGCTGCCACATATAACTTACTTCCACCCAGAATATCATCAATGGTTCCCCTAAAATTTTTAGGCATTTCTCTTGAAATGCCTGTAATTTAGTAGACCATCAAGAAGTAGGAGTGTGGAAAGGAATTTCAATCTATCACAGTTAATTTTTAAGAACAGTAAGACAGACGTATGTTACCTATTCATACTTGGATGTTTGATTTCACAGCCATTCTGTCTTTGTAAAACTATATCGGAGGCTCAAACATGGATTGTTTTGGATTTGAAAGGTGTTCATTTTGTTTTCTTCTTTTCTACCTTTCTCTCTCACCCCTCATCACTCCAGAGCATCCTGGGCTGCTCCATGCACTTTTATGCTTACTTAATTCTGCTATTTTCCCCATTTCCTTTCTCCCCAGTAACAGTAATTCAGAACCTGTGGATTGATCTATGTTCGTTTTAAGGGTGGCAGAAACAAACTAGGAAACAAATTTTTGTAACCGCCATGATGTTGTCTTCTATTTCCTGCCATTTGTGCAATAAGAAGACTTTTATACCAGCAGAGCTTTTTATCCACAATTGCTCCATAAAACCAACTTGAGGATGAAAATGTGCAAGGCTCTTTGGCCAGCATCAGTTTCATGATCTTTTGTCTGTAGTGGTCAACCCATGCATGCTGGGAGATGAGATGCACAGTTGTTAGCCCTCAAAGGTATTTTTAGCAATGCCAAATGCAAGGCATGTGTTATTTACAAACTCACACATTAGCTGTGTGTTAGTTAATTAATGGAGAAAATCTAGAGAAAGCAGCACCACCACCTTCCCTCCATACACACACACATCAAAGGTCACAGAGCAGGTACCAGCTGAGGACAGTGGTGACTGAGGCAGCAGCATCAGTACAGATGGCCCACAGTCATAAGAAGTTCTTGGCACCATTGCGAAAAGGCCTAACAGAAGGCAACAAACAGATTTGTTCCCAAATACACGTGAAGCTCATTCTTGGGGACAGTCAGAATTAACTGGGGAAGGAACAAAGATGAGAGAGGGCTAAATATCACTGGACTTGGTTATTACTGTTAATATGACCTCATATATTCTCACAGGTTGGGGTGTACACAAAGATATGTAGTTTACAAAAATGAAGGCATGACACAAAAACCTATCATGTCAAAAACTGCACTCAGTATCTCCCCAAGAGCCTGCTACCCCATGTTTCCTACCCCTGTAAATCACACCACTATCTATGCATTTTTTTAACCCTGAAACATGGGGCCAATCTTGATACCTCTCTCTATTTCACCCTCCTGTCACTCCTTCAAGGCAGACTCATAAAAGTTAGTTGAATGAATGAATGAATCAGTAGGGAGAAAAAAAAACACCAAATCTTCTCTCCACTTCTCGCCATTCCCTTTGCCACAATCCCAGTTAAACCTCCATCATTTCTCAGCTAGACTATTGTAAATATCCCCTAGTGGTCTTCCTGCCTCTAGTTTCTCCTCAATCCAGTTTACTCTGCACATTATAGCCCAAATGATCTTTCTAAAATACAGATAAAATCACTAAATCTTCTGCTTAAAAATCCTTCACCGGTTCCTCTTTACCCTTGGGATAAAGTCCGAACTTCTTAACATGACTTACAGAGTATGAGGTAGCTGGGGACCTTTTTCCTTCACAGTCTCATTTCCTAACACTCCCTCTGTCCACTCGGCATTTCAGCCATACTGGTCTACTTTTCCCTTTCTTAGCAGTGCCGTGTTCTCTTGCCCAGGAGCTTTGCATGAACTGCTTCCTCCTTTGTCTCTTCTGCCTGCCTACAACCCCCACTCACCCCCTACCCCCCGCCCCGCCAAGCTCCTCTCTTCCCCACTTAACTTCTTCCCAACTTTCCAGTCTCGTCTAAGATGGTATTTCCTCCAGGAAGCCTTCTCTGACTGCCCTAGTTTAAGTGAGGTACCCTCTCCGAATATGCTTTCATAGCACCCATCATTTCCTTATCATGCTTCTATCTTAGAAGGATTGCCTGTTTTCTTGTTTGACTCTTCCGCTAGGTCGTTTCCTGAAAGAACATAGCTGGTCTCTTATTCATAGTTGTGACCCGTGATCCAACACCATGCCTGGCACAGGGTGAATTCTCTCTGAATGCACAAATAGCTAGCTGGACTCTTTCACAAGCCGTATTACCTTTTGTGTTGCTGAGGTTGCAGCAACCAGATGCAATGGTTTATGCTACTCATTCCTGCAAAGGACTGTGCTAAGGTGGTTCATATAATTTCCTGAATCTTCGTGTTGTTGTTCCCATTTTGTAAATGAAAGAACTGAGGCTCAAGTTGTCATGAATGACGCTGATATTAAGGAATGGGACCCTCAGTCTGTTTGACGCCAGGGACCAGCTCTTTCTATTTTCCGCGTGATCTACTGCCTCCTTAGAATAAAAGAAAAAGTTTATTCTTAAAAATGTATAATGATCATTTTTTAAATCCTTAATTTCCCACTGCCTGCCAGTGTTCATTTGCCTTCTGACGTCCAATAGTCTGCCCTGAGTGTATTTTTCCCTTAAACTAAACTGAAAGTATTTCTCTTTGTGCTGTATTCTTTATTCTCAAGCTTTCTTCTACAAGCACTATGTCTACAGGAGTTTTCAGCCTTTCTCACTTTCTCAACAGAGAAAGTAGCTGGGCCTTACGTTTCTGTTTCATTTCCATTGTCCTTTTAAACAGGCATTATTTTCCTGGACCTGCTCTGTGATTACTCTTTCCATAGCGCTTTGCCTGAACTCAGTTGGCCCTTGATGTTCTTCAGCTGTAGCCTGATGTCAGCCTACTTAGGGGGACTTCCGCTGGTATTTCACTGGGGAAGCAAAGTGCTACTTGTTACCACCTAACCACTTAATTGACTGTGCTCTTTGTGGAAGAAATATCTGGAAGCACAGCTAGAGAAGGGACATGTGCAGTTTCTGGAAAATTTTCCATTGTGTGTTGACCGTGATAGTTTTTAGGTTCCTTTAATGAAAACCAGCACACAGACGCGCACAGTCAGAAACCAGCACACAGACCCGCACAGTCAGTTGCAAAATGTGAGAGGCAAGCGAGTGTTCTGCGAATGAGTGACAGCTTTCCAGTTGGACACATCTAGGTTTGAATGCTGTTTCTAGCACTTCTCTGTCTAGATGACTTTACTAAATCACTAAAGCTTTCTGTGCCTCAGCTTCTCCATCTGTAAAGTGGACGTAATGATGTTGCCTATTTCGTAAAATAACACCTGGCACAGAGTAAGTACTCGATTCACAATGTTGTTAGTGTGGGTGGTCGCAGTTCCTGGAATAGAGGTTCCAGGTGGGGCCACACTCTAATGTCAGGAAATTGACATTTTCCTTATGTGGAAAAGATGACTTAGCAGGTGTGATTACATTAAGGATCTTGAGATGGGAGATTGTCTTGGATTATCTGGATGGCCTCTAAATGTAGTCCCAAGTGTTCTTTTAAGAAGGAGGCAGAGGGAGACTACATGGCCGTGGAAGCGGAGAGAGATTTGAAGATGCTTTGCTCTTGGTTGTGAAGATGGAGGAAGGGAACATGGGACAGGGAACGCCAGGAATGCAGCTGTGGGAGGTGGAAAAGGCGGGGAAATGGATTCTCCCCTAGAGCCTCCAGAGGACGCCCAGCTCTGCTATCTTCGTTTCAGCTCAGTGAAACTATTTTGGACTTCTGGCCTCCACAACTGTAAGAGATTAAATATGAGATGCTTTAAGCCACTGGGCTTATGGTAATTTGATACAGCAGCCAAAAGAATATAGCGGTGATATTTTGGGAAATGAAAGATGGCTCCAGATGAGCTGGTAAAGAGGAATAAGATGTTAATATAAGAAAGATGATATTCCAGGGTTAAATGTGTGGAGAGGCGCTCTGAGTATTATAAGTGTGCCTAAAGTAAATGTGGTCAGAGGAATCGCAATGCTGGCGCTAGAGGAAGTCTAGAAAGAGAGGGTTGAAGGAGTCAAGCCCTGTGTGGGGCTGTAGACATAAAGAGAACTGGGGTCTCCTAGAGAAGGGAGCTGACGCGTGGTGATTGAGGGTGGGGCTGACAGCCAGGGGGCCTGAGCAGATGGCGGAATGTCCTGTTCAAGAGAGAGTGACCAGCTCGAAGAAAGGCTGGTTTGAGGAATTTCCCTGGGCAGCCAGGCATGAACCTTAGAAAAGAGGCAGTGTGTCCCAGAAACAAAAGATGCTGTTTTCTTTTGTTCTCAGTGCCATGTTGGTGATAGAAAGACGCAGTCCAAGAAAATAAATTCTGAAAAAGACTTCCTGGGTCTTTAGACCAAGTCCAGACTATTATAACAGGATGAGTACCTTCAGCAAAATCTGTTTCTAGCAGTACCCTGAGAGGCCCTAGGTCCGAAGTGAAGCTTGCTGCTTCCCATGAATATATATCATGCCTGTTTATGTTTCCACTTCTGTACTGCCCTCATCTCTTCCCTTTGCCCAGTTGCCAAAGTCTTGGCCATCATTCAAGTCCCAAGACAAGTATGACCTCCTTAAACTAGCTCCCATGCTACCAATGCCTGCATGTGGATTTTCTAGCAATTTTCACACTTTGCGGATACCAAGCTTGAGTGCCTGTTGCTCCCTCTCCTCCAGGAATTCTACCTGTCCGCCAAGAGAGAGTAGACCCCTAGAGACAAATATAAGTCTGTTGATTTTATTGACTCTTGTGGTTTCTACTCCCACAGTGCTTGGCACACAGGAAGCATTCAATAAATGTCAATGAATGGATTGATGAATTGATTCATTAATTGCACCCTGTGGGCATGGTTATCATAAGATAAAGAGAATAATGAAGTTCATGAATCCCAGGGTCAGTGTCTAAAGAAAATAAGCCCTTCCACCTTAACCTCTCAAAAGCAAGAAATTGTAAAAGAACGTAACAGAGCTGCTTCATGCATGAAACCGACATTAATTTCATTATCATCTATTTAGTAGTTCAATATCTAAGATAAAATTTAAGAACAAGTTTTCTTCACTCCCAGATCTAATTTGCCATCTCTTTTATGACATGATTTTTTTTTTTTTTTTTACCAAAGCAGGCTGTGAAAGGAGAATAACAAAATACCATGTGAAATGCACGCTAATTTATTTTCAAGTACAGTAAAACCAGAGTTTGATTTTTGCCTGGTGTTTTGAACATTTGAGGAACATTTTCTAAGATTAACAATTATTTTCTTTGAAAAGATAAATGTGTCATGTTTAGTGCAAAATTTATAAATGGAAGCAACACTTATCTTTTTATTAAATAGTAAAAGCAGTAGTAGAACATCATGTTCACATTTGAAACATAAATCACTCTAGATGGATTAAATATATCACTAATGAGTTACCAAGTGATTAAATATCTACAGCATATACCTACAACAAGCAGTTCATGACCTGGCTCTAAGAGTTTACTCATTGCTCTGAGCACAGAAGGATGCAGCTCTCTATCCACTGGAGTGCTTTCGGGGGAGAGTGAAATCCTACGCTTCTGTCAAACATTAAGCATGTCGTTTTGAACTTTCTGTGTATGCAAGGAACAATGCCAGGCACCATCAGAGATACAAATATGTGTGGCAACCATGCCCAGTTACAGTGCTTTACCACTGCTGAGAATTTCTAGTCAGATTTACACATAAACCATACAACAGAATATTTCTTAATAACTGAAAGAATCTGATTAGCATGACTAAACTTGAGAAAGAACAATTGACATTTTGATATTTCCTTAGCTCAGGTGGACTGGTTACATTTTTACAAACTTCGAATACTTTATGATCAAGTCCTATGCATGTGGTATGAGGGTAATCTTAGATGAAAACATCAGGAAAATTCAGTTCTTTCATTCACTAACTGAAGCTCCCCTTTTTCCACAGACAGTTGGCTATTATTCTAAAATTGCCTCTGCCTTCTATTTCCCTCTTCTCCCCATTGTTGAATTCTGTGGCTCCATCCCGATCTACATTTTGTTTTAAGTTACTAAAACATTAGATGCCATCAATGAGTAATATACTGGTTTTTTTAAAAACGATTCTTTTCCAAACTATCATAAAATCAAGAGAGAGAAACGTGTATGATTTGCAGGTATCCCTGTCTTTTTTTTTTTTTTTTTTTTTTGACAGAATCTGACTCTGTCGCCCAGGCTGGAGTGCACTGGCTTGATCTTGGCTCACTGCAACCTCCACCTCCCAGGTTCAAGCAATTCACATGCCTTAGCCCCCTGAGTAGCTGGCTTTACAGGCACACACCACCACACCCAGCTAATTTTTTGTATTTTTAGTAGAGACAGGGTTTTGCCATGTTGCCCAGCCGGGTCTCGAACTCCTGAGCTCAGGCAATCTACCAGCCACGGCCTCCCAAAGTGCTAGAATTACAGGCATGAGCCACTGCACCCAGCCTCTGTCCGTGACTTTCACAATCTGGGTTATTTTGCTTTCTCAAAGTGAGATTATCAGTTATGTCTATCTTTTTAAAAATTTAATATTGTTTCAAGTTTTGTTTATGAAGAGAAAGAGGCTACATCTATATAAAGTGTAGGATTTATAATATCCATTGCTGCATCAATTAATGTATTTACAGCTGAGTCTAAAACCATATACAAATAGAACTGGAAAGATCTGAAAGGGGGCCATATGCCTAATATCACATTTCTAAATGCTGCCTTTTTTAGAAAATAAACTCTAAATTATTGAGGAAGGAAAGCTAATTCATCATAATGGAGGTTTAAACATAAAAGGAAAAGAAGAAAGAAAATAACATATGCTTGGATTTCAAAATCCTGTTACATCATAACACCCAAAATTGGAAGGAAGATAGAAAACACATCTTGAAAGCCTATTTTGCAGGCTTGGCTCCACCTCACAAAATCCCTGTGCCATTTTCTTAACAAACTTCTTTACATGTAGCAATTGGATCTAATGAGAGGCTAAATCTTGCCTTTGTGTTAGAAATTGATTTTTTTTCCCCTCATTCTGAGTTCTCCTGTAGCCAGCCCCAGCACTCAAGAGCCTGCTTCATTGTTCGTCATTAGTATTTATCACTTTTACAGACTGCCACAGGGTGCTCAGAAATCTACCACGCTCTTCAAAAGAAAACACAAAATCCCTGCTCTTAGCAGGGGACCAACCCATTAAAAGCATTGGCAGAATCTAAGAGAAGACAGCCACAGTGGTGATAAAACAATGCATCTGGTAGGAGGGCCACTTAGGCTACCTCTGAGAGGTGGATTCTGAGGGGACATGGAAAAATGTGTGGCTGAGAACTCTTGCTCCTTCTTCACCTGACTGCCCTTGCAATGCCTTTAGGTCAGCGGCTACCTCAGAGCAGGAGCAGGTGGCAAGCCCAACATGGAACAAGCCAGGTATTCCAGTCACATCCTAGGAGGATAGAAACGTGCAGTTCCTCCTCAGTGGGCAAATCTCATCCACCTGCGCTCTGTGTGACAGTATTCAGGGTGAGGAGAACATTTGACAAAGGAAGAAACAAAAGCTCTAATCCCATTACCTTTGATGAGTGCTCAGAGGAAACTCCTATAAAAACTGAAGGTTAAAATGTTGCATCGTGATGGCATATATGCATGCCCTCACACAGACCTCATTTCCTCTTTCATATTACCCGATAAATGCAGTTTTCTCCTGAAGTGTATTTTTTTAATAAATAAAATCAGTAAGATCCTAAGCTAGGTCTATTATTCTGAGTGGGAAAGTGATGTGTTTGGTTTCATTTCCTCCCGGTGTCATCATCCTTTGCCATCAGCAATGCTACCAAGATTGGAACACTGATTTTAATATTTCATACTTTAATTGACTATAGTTCTCCTGCATACCTACCTAGTTTGCAATTTCATGTGACAGTATATTTTCAACTTAACTTATTTTAATTCTTATCCTGGACTCGGTGGAATCGTATGACAGCAGGCTTAAGGCTAATATTAATCAATTCTCATTTTTGACAGGTTGCTATAATTATTAAATAGGTATATAAGGTCAAGTGAAATATAGTCGATGTCATCTTTATATTTGTTTTATAACAAGTGTGCCTCCCACGGAGTAGACACTCAATAAATAGTTGATAAAAGAATGATGGTGATGGCGGGGAGGCACTACATAATTGGAAGGGAGAAGGGAGAGAAAAGTCTTCCTATGCTATTATTGGAAACTTTCCAAACATGTTTATGTTTCCATTAAATTAATTATAGTCATCAAATAATGAAACTCATGTGGGATGCACTTATATATGCAATGATTGTGACTGGTTACAGAAGAGCTAGGGCTTTTATGTTAGAAAGGAGGATGTTTTCTTTTTTTGAGATGGAGTCTTGCTCTGTCGCCAGGCTGGAGTGCAATGGGGTGAACTTGGCTCACTACAACTTCTGCCTCCCGGATTCAAGCGATTCTCCTGCCTCAGCCTCCCAAGTAGCTGGGATTGCAGGTGCCTGCCAGGTGCTAGCCAGGTGTGGACCAGGCTAGTGTTTTGTATTTTTAGTAGAGATGGGATTTCACCGTGTTACCCAGGATGGTCTCAACCTCCTGACCTCATGATCCACCCGCCTCAGCCTCCCAAAGTGCTGGGATTACAGGCGTGAGCCACCGCGCCTGGCCAGAAAGGAGGATATTTTCTATGAAGCACTCATTCTATAAAAACTTGCCATTCTTATATAATGCAAATGATAAATATGGCATTAGTGTTCTGCTTCTTTCTCCAAAGGGTATTTTTTTAAAGAACCCACAAATGTCATCTCATCTATTTTTAAGTATAGGGCTGCTGGATAAACAGCTAAATCATCTAAACCCAATGGGAAAATTCAAAGTTTAAATAAGCTATTTTATGTCATTGAAAATAAGTGGTACAGACTGACACAGACCGTATGGGTTTTTGCATACAGTTACATGTAAATTTTCTTAACTTTGAATATAAAATTCTAGTTGAAGCTGAGGAAATGGAAAAGCAAAATATAATCTGTAATGGTGATTCCTTGAAGATTCTAATTTCTGATTCTCTGGTCCAGGTTTCATCAATTCCAGTCAAAGCCTGTTTGTTAGGTTATCTGTGTACATAATGGAGTTGTATCCTTAGGTTGAGATAATGTAAAGACAACACAAATTCTAAAAGGCAGATCTCCAGTGGTCGTACATTTGGGGTTCTTCCTCAGAATTCAGTTTTTAATAAAAGTTACATATGCTAATTGTGAAAAAAAATTCAAATGGTACAGATTGATACAGAGTTAAAGTAAGAGCCCCTCCCCCACCGTGTTCCAGGCTTATTCACCAAAGGCAGACATCACTGTCACCATTTTCACATTCGCCTTCTGCTATTTTCTACATATAGTCAAGCATACAAATATGTGTATGTGTACGTACATATTCACCTGTGTACATATACTTGATTATATGGGGTATTCATTCATTTGGCAAATGTTTAATGCTCATCTACTGTGTGCCAAGCTCACTTCCGGACACTGGGAACACAGGATTGAATCAAATCAAAATTCTTTCTTTAATGAAGCTACGTTCTACTATATTAACATCACATATTAAAGAAGTAGTATATTAGCAATACATATTGAGGAACAGTATTCACTATCACACATTTTGCTTTTACAACCAGTGCTATGATGAATCATCTGTTCATAAATCCTTTTTGTTTTTTTTTTTTTTTTTTTTGAGATGGAGTCTTGCTCTGTCAACCAGGTTGGAGTGCGGTGGCCAGATCTCAGCTCACTGCAAGCTCAGCCTCCTGGGTTCATGCCATTCTCCTGCCTCAACCTCCCGAGTAGCTGGGACTACAGGCTCCCGCCACCATGCCCGGGTAATTTTTTGTATTTTTAGTAGAGACAAGGTTTCACCATGTTAGCCAGGATGGTCTCGATCTCCTGACCTCGTGATCCACCCACCTCGGCCTGCCAAAGTGCTGGGATTACAGTTGTGAGCCACCACGCCTGGCCCATAAATCTTTATACCATGCCCGGGTAATTTTTTGTATTTTTAGTAGAGACAAGGTTTCACCATGTTAGCCAGGATGGTCTCGATCTCCTGACCTCGTGATCCACCCACCTCGGCCTGCCAAAGTGCTGGGATTACAGGTGTGAGCCACCACGCCTGGCCCATAAATCTTTATACCAATTTATGAGTTGGATAAATTGCAGAAATTATTTTTATATAGTCAGTCTTTAGGTCAATGTTTTCTTTGTATTATCAGCTTCTTTAGAAATGGATTCTGAGTTTTTCATTGCTAATCAAATTAATGCAACAATAGAATTTTTACACTGTGGTACTTAATCTTTTGTAAATCAACACCTTCAAGTATCTTAATAAAGGTATCAAAATTGTATCATTCAGATAAATTATTCAGATAAATTTATCATTCAGATAAATCACTGTGTCCTTCTAGATTCATCTATGAGAATGCTCCTAAAGGAAATCAGTTCAGAAGTCCTAGTTTCCCTCTATTTTC
>NW_012117932.1:5419271-5475680 GCF_000951035.1 Colobus angolensis palliatus | reverse complement strand
GAAGGAAGGAAGGAAGGAGAAGAAAAGAGCGAGGGAGGGAGGGAGGAAGGAAAGAAAGAAAAAATGTATCTTTTAATTCATAGAAAATTAAAGAAAAAAGAAAATTATGCCACCAACATAGTTGAGCACAACAAAAGCTACTGTTATTTATGAGATTCTCCTTTAGAAAGCTATTTGAGCTTCTCTTCTATGCCTCATGTATTTATTACAACTGAAACCAGGTCAAAATTTACATCCAGGAGCAGCCTCAAATGGAAGGAGAGAAGTTGATAGACAAGTGGGCATGCAAGGAAGAAAGGTGCTCTCACTTCCTCTGCCTCAGTGATGGGGGAGCACCAAAGCTGCCTTCCATTTTCCACCCCCACATTCCCCACAAGGGCCTTCTTGCCCTTACTTTGTATTTTCTGTTTCAGACTTCTTCCAGTAATGATGACAGCATATGGCTGGTTTGGGCAGAAACTAGGAAGCCACATAAATTATTTTTCCTGACTTAGAATTATCTTCCCTCCTGGAGAAAAAAAAAAAGGTTCTCTGTGGCCATTCCAACACAAAACATTTTTTTTTCTTGATGTTTATCTAAATCTGCTGCAAGGAAAAATAACATGATTTCTTTTGTCAAATGAGATATCAAAAATGAGGTTTAATTTAATGTTTTTCTATTGATTCAGAATTTTTTAGTCTAAACAAATAATTACTCACTGGAGTAGGTGGCTAAGTGCCTACGCGTGTGGCTGTAGTGGGGCATTTGCATTGCAGAAAGCCAGCACTGACACTAGGCGGAAGCATGAGTATCTGAACCATCTCAGCCATCAGGTCAGCTTGACTCATCACCAAAAAGGTAAAGAAAATGACAAAAGAAAGTCTCTCTCAAGTGAAATATATCTGCATTGTTACTGTCTGTGGGTCGTTCACAGTTTTCGTAATAGGAAAAACATCATCACTGAATATGAAGTGTGCTTATGCGTTCATGTGTGTGTGGCAGAGACTGGATACTAAAGACTGAGTTCCAGTCAGTGTCTGGAGACCAAAGGAATAATGGAGTGTGCATGCTTGGGTTCTAGTTATTTCTATATGCAAAGGTAATCATTTATTATCTTGATGAAGCATTCTTCTCTCATTACAGTTTTTACCATCAAAAGGTTGGCATGATCTAGGTTCTTGGTGTAAAATACAAGATGTGTTTTAAAATACAAGATCTATACAAAGCTATTTGTATAGATCTATGCCACTTACATGTCTCTATTACCAACTTTCATTTGCACTGATAACTTGAATGAAACATGTCCTGGCACAGGCTTGACACAAAATACGAAGTTTCCAAAGGCTGAGTCCCTCCTATACACAGTAGCCATTCCTTCATGTTTGTCTTCTACATATTGATATAGGGAGATCAAAACAGTTTCACAGAAATTGTTGAAAGGTGTTCATTAAGAGTTCAATGGTGAGATAAATAGTTGCAGTGTGATGAATGGGGAAAGTGCACTGGGCCAAAAGGAGATCTGAATTCTAACCCAATGCTGCCACTGATTAGCCATATAAGCTGTAACTTACATTCTGGGTGTCAGTTTCTTTGTTTGGAATGTGAAGAAGCTGACATTTCCCAAAGGATAATTTAAATAGATATTACTGTGAAGAAAAGGAGTTGAATTTGAGAAACTGAGTGCTGTATTCAGAATTCTATATTGGCAGACAGCCTAGAATCTTTAAGATGTTCATATGGATGGAAACTCTTTAAGAGAACAATACAATATCAAGCATCTCTCAAACCCTCTTGGAACCACATTTCACAAAACATTTCTAAGGACTGGTGATCCAACAAACCTGTCTGTTCTGCACATGCATCCCAGAACTTAAAGTATAATAAGAATGAAAAAAAAAAAGGATGGGTGATCCCTAAAATGTGCTTTGGAATACACAGGGTGAGATGACAGTCTTCAGATTCTATTTGGCTGGTCCTGCCATGATCTGGTGATGGGGCTCTCTGGGCCTGGTAGAGTTCAGTTGACCCTGCTGAGGGTTGTGGCCATGTTTCCCCGAATATCTCCACAGCAAGAGCCAACTGCAGCTCCTTGGATGCCAACAGAGCCTCTCTTCTAGATACTGGTCATGCGTGCCCCCTCCACACACATGCACCAGCAACTTCGTGCACGGGGGTGTGTTCCCCCATGATCCCTGTTTGCCCACACCCATTGCCAGTTTTCTTCCCTGCCCTTGGTGGAGGAAAATCTGGTTATGAAAGGTACCCATACTTTATTTCTCTGTCGAATAAAACGGGTGCAACCTGGGTGATGTAATTAGAGATTTCATGAGCACTTTTGCTTTATTGTATGTTGTTTTATTTTATCCTCTGCTTAGAACTAGAATTATAAGAATGAATAATGGTCTCTGCCAGACAAATGACATCATCCCTCCTCTCAAGTTGCTTACAGATTGGTGGGTGAGACAGATCTATAAACAAATGGTTTTAAAACAATGTGATCAGTGTTACATTAGTAGTATGTGCAAGTTGCTACAGTAAATCTTGATTTTTTTAAGGTTAGTTCTATATTTGTTTTATCAAGGCAGGGCATTATGGAATTCTTGGTCTTTCAGAATATAAAGGGCTTAAATAAAAGATGAGTCTATAAATTTCCTGTTTATTTATTTATTTGTTTGTTTGTTTATTTTTGAGACGGAGTCTTGCCCTATTGCCCAGGCTGGTGTGCAATGGCACGATCTCGGCTCACTGCAACCTCCGCCTTCTGGGTTCAAGGGATTCTCCTGCCCCCAGCCTTCTGAGTAGCTGGGATTACAGGCATGTGCCACCACGCCTGGCTAATTTTTTGTATCTTTAATAGAGATGGGGTTTCACCATGTTGGCCAGGCTGCTCTTGAGCTCCTGACATCATGATCCACCCACCTTGGCCTCCCAAAGTGCTGGGATTACAGATGTAAGCCACCGCACCCGGCCAATTTCCTGTCTATTTACCATGGTGGGATGCTTCAGGTGACTATAGATTTTCCTGTTCATTTGTCGACAAGAAATAAATTCCATGAATGACTCTTTTGCTCTTAAAGAACATTGTCAATGAAATTGACATGCCAGGCACCTTGCTAGGTGCTGGTACAGAGCCAGTAAGAGGCTCACTTTGCTTACATGGCCTTTGTGCATCTGCTGATCAACTAGTGAGGAGGTGGTCTTTACACTCATAAGTCCTCAGAAAATAAACGGAGCACATGCAGCTCACAACTGAAGAGAATCTAGATGTCAGTAATCACCGCAGTGGCCCTGTCTGCCCATAAAGTCTCCCCCTCACTGCCTAGAAGCTGCCACCCGAATTCCTGTCTATATGGTTAGTTCTGTGCAGCCATGTGCTGAGTTTAGAGTACCCAGTGCTCAGTCAAACCCTAATCTAGGTGTTGCAGTGAAGTAATTTTATACATGTGGTTAAAATCTATAATTAGTTGGCTTTATGTAAAGAGGATTACCCTCAATAATGTGGATGGGCTTCAACCAATCAGCTGAAAGGCCTTATGACCAAAAACTGAGGGTTTTTTTGACAAGATTCTGTCTCAAGACTGCAGAATCAACTCCGGCCTGAGTTTCCAGCCTGCCAGACCACCCTGTGGATTTCAGACTTGTTACTTACCACAGTCATCCCAGCCAATTCCCTAAAATAAATCTTTTTTTTTTTTTTTCCTGTTCTGTTCTGAGAACCCTGACTGATCCACAGTCCCCTATACACAGGCCTCTAGAGATTCCCCTAAGTGAACTAATCTTCCCCACCCTCAACCCCCTCCCACCGCAAGCTCAGAGAGTCTTGGATCTATTGCACAATCCATTAAGGGTCAGTTCTATTATGAATGAAACCAGCTTTAAGGGTTTGCACCATGTGGGAACTTAACCGTCATTTAAACATGATTTCTATATGAAAAAGCAACCTACAAATACACTTTGAATTAGTTGGCATGTCATATATTACTTTATATCATCTTATCTTTATAATCAGTCTCTGAAGTAGGTATTTCTATCCTCACTTCATGTTTGAAAACCTGAAATTAAAAGACATTCAGGTAATTAGGCCAAAATCACATGTCTGGTCTAAGTAGAGTCAGATTTGAACTCAGGTTGACCTGATATACTGTAGCCATTGCACCATCCTCCTTCCTTGTAAGTGAAAGACTACCTAAGTAAGAATTACATGGTACAAAAATATTTTATTTTCTTCTGTGCCACTGTTACAAGCATTCTCTATAGAGAAGGATTTAAACATTAGCTGACATTTATTGAGGACTTGCCATGTACCTGGCTCTTGTTTTAAAGATTCTTTAAATGAAATGCCTGGGTTAAGTTATGTATCATTTCTGTAGTTGGGCATTTCAAAATCCTAAGACATTGTTAGTACTAATGATTTTCCCAGCTCCATCAACTTTGGGTCATAGATACTTAATGAAAGATTTCTACTCCTGTTTTTAAATAATCAATGTTTCGTATTGACATTGAATACTATATAAATTATAATAAAAAGATGAGATTGTTCTTGAAAGTTTTTTTTTTTTAGGTTTTGTTTAGTCTTTCTGTCCTTTTTTTTTTTTTTTTTCGAGATAGAGTCTCACTCTGTTACCCAGGCTGGAGTGCAGTGGCGTGATCACAACTCAATGGAGTCTTCAACTCCTAGGCTCAGGAGATCCTCTCACCTCAGCCTCCCAAGCAGCTAGGACTACAGGCACATGCCTCCACACCCAGCTAATATGTAAATAGTTTGTTGAAATGAGGTCTTGCTACGTTGCCCAGCCTGGTCTCAAACATCTGGGCTCAAGCAACCCTCCTGCCTCAGCCTCCCAACATGTTGGGATTACAGGCGTGAGCCAGTGTGCCTGGCCTGTCTTGTTTTTAAAAATGTTTTGAACCCCACTGCCCCTAGCCCCCAGAGGCTGATGTACAAGAACATGAAAAAGCATTCAAACATCAGGCTTCCTGCCCTAACTTTGCACATGTGATAACCCAGGTGATGGACTCACTTCATCTGGGCGGTCATCTCCAACCCTGGCCAGTGTTTTCTCTGACTCTTGGCTATACAGGAACCCCTTTAAAAAGACATGCAGGTCTGTGTTTATTCTGAAGACACAGCTTTTAAGAAATATTCTTCTACACGACTACAATGAGTACAGAAGTACAATCAGTAAAAGTAAAGGTAACTAAAGACCAAGGAGCTCAATTCAATAAGTATTACTTTAGGGTCTCAAAACTATTCTTTCAACAAGGATCTATTAAGTGCTTGCTTTACAGAAGGTACTTGGGGAGGAATGAAGATGAATAACAGTGTCTCTCCGATTAATAATGAATATGGCAGAACCCTGTGGCAGACACTCTAACAGTAGCACTTTTCTAAGGAATGGTAGCAACCAATTAGTGGTAGTGAAATCTGTTTAATGGGTCACAAATACCATTATTTTTAATTAAATAGAATACAATAGAAGAGAATGAAAATAAAGGCAGAGTGCATGGCATGCCAAAAGGTTGAGTATTTCTCTCTGTCTTTCACTTGTATACATGCTTATACTGGTTTCCAAAGTAACATGTATTTCTTACTGGGAGGTGTAGCCAAAAGCTATTTAAAAGCCACTGCTGTAGAGAGAGAGAGAAAAAGAAGAAAACAAAAGCCTTGCTCTCAAGAAGTTTGTATCTTGCTGGGAAGATAAAGCTATTCATGAACAGCAGAATCCTTTGTCTATGGCAACTGATGACTAAGAGATAAAATTAACGTTGCTGACTTAGTGTCCCATGGGATTAAGATCACGGGAAAAAGTCAATGTGATAGTATGTTACTTCTTTCTCTTTGAAAAACTTTCTTTACTCAGCTTCCAGGACGGACAACACACCCATGTTGATCCTGCCTAGTTTGTGGTTTCTTAGCTCCAAACTTCTAAGGGTGGAGCAATGCTGAGAGGACATGGCTCCTGGACCATTTCTCTTTTCTACCAACACACACGCCTTAGGTCAACTCCTTCATTCTGAGCGTTCTGAGTACCAGGTGTCTGCCCACAGGGGTGTTTGCAGCCAGATTGCCTGAAGCCCCAGTCTTAGATAGTCAGCTACCCTGTTCAACATCTCTGCTTACATGACCCATGGGTATTTCAAACTTCCTACATCCCAAACTGAACTCCTAATCTCCGAGTCTACTCCTTCTTTAGGCCTCGTCATCTCAGCTAATGGGAATTCAGTCCTTCCAGTTGATCAGGCCGAAAACCTTGGAGTCGCCCTTTACTACTGTTTCTCAGTCTGCGCATCCAAATCATCGTTAACAAACCTCTTGGCCCTATCTTCTCCCTCCACTGCTGCTCCACCCTGGCTCCTCCCCTTTAGTTACAATCTAGGTTATTACATGAGCCCCCAAGGGTCTCTGCTTCTACCCTTGTTGCCCTTGAGCCATTCTCAACTTGGCAACCTGAGTGATTCTCTTAAACTAGAATGTGTCTGTGTCTCATCAAAGCCTCCATTCTATTCCCATCTCACCCTGAGTAAATGCCACAGCCCTTACCACAGCCTGTAAAGCCTCCTGAAATGGACCCCCACAGCCCCGCAATCACTGTCCTCACCTTCTGCCGCCTCTCACTCCAGTCCGCTCACCTGGCCTCCCGCTGTGTGCATGGCAGTCCTGCCCTTCCTTCAGGACTTTCTGTGCTTCTTTCTGCCTTGAGCACTCTGCTGCCAGAACCCAGGGCAGACTCCCTCACTCCATCCAGTCAGTACCTAGAGGTCTCTTAACGTAGCCTCCGATGATGACACTATTAACATTGCCTGTCCCACCACCCTCCTCTCCTCCACACACTCTTTCTCCCTTTCCAGCTTTCATTTTTCCATAGCACATATCATTGCCTAACATACATTTTGCTTGTTTTATTAGTGGCTGCTCTCCCTTCCCCATGAGGGCAGAGCTTTATTTTTTAGTTTTAGATTCAGGGCGTACATGTGCAGGCTTGTTACATGGATAGATTGCATAACACTGAAGTTTGGGCTTCTATTGAACTCATCATCCAAATAATGAACAGAGTACCCAGTAGATAGTTTTTCAACGCTTGCCCTTTACCATCCCCTCTTTTGGAGTCCCCAGTGTCTACTGTTGCCATCTTTATGTCTGTGTGTACCCATGGTTTAGCCCCCACTTACAAGTGAGAACAGGCAGTATTTGGTGTTTTGTATCTGCATGAATTCATTTAGGATAATGACCTCCAGCTGCATCTGTGTTGCTGCAAAGGACATGACTTTTTTCCTTTTTATGGCAGCATAGTATTCCATGGTGTGTATGTACCACATTGTCTTTTTCCGACCTACCATTGATGAGCACCTAAGTTGGTTCCATGACTTCAGTATTGTTTAATAGGGCTGTGATCAACATGTGAGTGCAGGTGTCTTTTTGGTAGAGTGCTTTATTTTCCTATATATACTCAGTACTATGATTGCTGGGTCAAATGGTAGTTCTATTTTTAGTTCTTTGAGGAACGGAGATTTTTTTCTTTGCCTATCAATCGCTGTACCTAAAATTGCACCTGTTTCATGATACAGTCCTCTCTATGTATCTGTCAGTTCTGCATCTGTGGATTTAACCAACCATGGGTCAAAAATATTTGGGAAAAAAATCCACAAAATTGCACAAAACAAAACTTCAATTTGCTGTACCCTGAGTACTATGTTTAATCCACACAAATGAAGTGATGTGCAGGCATTGTATTAGGTATTACAAGGAATGTAGAGATGACTTAAAGTATATGGGAAGATAATGCATAGGTTATATGCAAATACTACACCATTTTATATCAGGAACTTGAGCATCCATGGATTTTGGTATCCTGGAACCAGTCCCTCACAGATACCATAGGATGACGACTGTATATACTCCATAAATATGTGTTGAATAAATGAATGAATACTTTTAAAGCATTTTGATAAAGTCACAGAAGAAGTGGAACTTTTAACTGCAGCTTAACCACAAAGTAATCAGTTTAAAGTGAAAGAAGAGAACCCTGTAGTGAATACTCCAGTTGGAACATTTCCTTTCAATGGACCTTGAGCTAGCCCGGAAGCAGTGATTTGGATAACTATTGAGTGTATCATACTCATCTGTACACATGTTTGTGGGACATCCTGTGTTCATTATTGATACCTTGCTGCCTGTGGAAAGTAGATTGAAACATAGTTTAAAGTACACACCCTCAAGAGGCAACTTCCCTGTATGATGATTATGAAAGTGGAATTTTGAATCACATATGTGCATGAGGACACCAAAATATTATTCAGTTATTTTCCCGATATCAAGAAGTAGATGCATGTGGTTTGATGGTTTCATTGCATTAGAATGGATGGGATTCAGGGAGGAAAGATTATTTTGGCCCATTTGAATGCCGTATGCTTTCAGGTGTTGTAAATGTAACTTGGAAGAAAAAGTCCAAACAGTCCCAAGATGCGGTGGGAATCAGACGATGATGACGAAAAGCAGGAGCTTCTGAGTTGTAGCTCTTCCTAAATCTATTGGGATTTTTGTTTGTTTATAAATGTCAAATATGTAAGTTAATGATTCACAAGGAAGCCTCATTTGAGAAACTTAATACTTCAAAATTGATAATAGAGAAACTAAAGGAAAATATTTGCTGAAATCTATTTTAAAATTTATAATTTTAAAATTAAGTATTAATACTTGAGATGATTGACTTGATATTTTATAGACTCTCGCTGTATCATTTGTTTTTTTTTTTTTTTTGACACGAAGTCTCGCTCTGTCACCCGGGCTGGAGTGCTGTGGCCAGATCTCAGCTCACTGCAAGCTCCACCTCCCGGGTTCACACCATTCTCCTGCCTCAGCCTCCCGGGTAGCTGGGACTACAGGCGCCGCCACCTCGCCCGGCTAGTTTTTTGTAGTTTTTAGTAGAGACGGGGTTTCACCATGTTAGCCAGGATGGTCTCGATCTCCTGACCTCGTGATCCGCCCGTCTCGGCCTCCCAAAGTGCTGGGATTACAGGCTTGAGCCACCGCGCCCGGCCCTGTATCATTTTTTAATAATAACATTATCAGATTTTGTTTCCTAAGGAAAAACTTCATATACAAGTTTGACAAGTAGTTGGGTGTGTACAGCAGCAGACAGATGTGCCGAGAGGTTTATGTGATTTTAGACAATACCGAGGATTAGTGTTGATGAATGATGTTTCCGCATGTGGGCTTCTACTGACACCAAGAGGAAGGTCACTAATCTTCTACCCACATCTCTGCTTCTGAACACCAGACACAGAATTCTAGTTTGCCTCAGGGAATTCAACATTTGCAACTAGGAATTATAGCAACAAACAGCATAGGATATGGTGGATAGACACCAGCACACTAGTAACTATAACAATAATGGAAAGCTATGATGGCTCAACTAACAATTCCAAGCCCACAGATATGCCTCCAATACGCCAGAAAATGAAGTTACATTAAAAACTAAAAAAGAGTTCTAAGTTAGCTTATCTCCTATATAGTCAGTGGAAAAAATATATTTACCATAGACCTAGACCTCTATTTTTTAAATTTTTTTATCTTTTTTTTTGAAAGGGAGTCTCACTCTGTCACCCAGGCTGGAGTGCAGTGGTGCCATCTTGGCTCACTGCAACCTCCTCCACCTCCCAGGTTCAAACAATTCTCCTGCCTCAGCCTCCTGAGTAACTGGGATTACAGGCGCCCGCCATCATGCCTGGCTAATGTTTGTATTTTTAATAGAGACGGGATTTTACCATGTTGGCCAGGCTGGTCTCGAACTCCTGACCTCAAGTGATCTGCCCACCTCAGCCTCCCAAAGTGCTGGATCAAGCATCTAAGATTCAGTACTTGTTACAAGTTCCAAAATGCTATGGGATTGTATCTCCCAGCAACTTAACACTTGAATATGAGGTTTAATAGAAAATTACTGTAACAAAGTTTTGAAACTCTTATAGACAGCAGCCTGGTGTGATGAAAAGAGTGTAGAAATTTGAGTAAGACAAACCTGTCTTTCAATTCTGACAAGCTGTAACATTTGGTGTAAGTTATTTAATACCACTAAGTCTCAATTTTTTCATCATTGCAATGGCATTAAGATAACATAGGGTTTTTGTATTACGTGAAATTATGTTTGTGTATTAGATGTTATAAAATGGCTACCAGCAGGTCCTAAGGTCACATGCATCCTTATTAATGTATTCAGTGGGAGAGGAGGTATCTTTGTCCTGGCATTTCATGCACAGGTCCAGAGACGCTTGCTGACTGAGTAAGCTTAGATCATTCAGCTCTGCCCTGAGCCAAGCAATGAAGCCAGGAAGTGTGATTTGCTGTTTGTCCTACCGTAACTCCTGAGCTACTCCTAAAATACACGGACTTCGAGTTGGGGAGAAAGCTTTTCCCAGGGCAAAGTCAGGAGGCTTGGCTACGAGAACCAAAAGTGGAACTGGGATAGCTAAACCCATACGTATTCACTACAGTCAAAATAGTGGGTGAATAATTAATAAAATTCATTTCCCTTCCTGTCCCTACATCATATTAGAATCTTAGTATCTTAGTTGCTATTTCTTGTAAAAAAATTTTTGAGACAAGGTCTCACTGTGTTGCCCAGGCTGGTCTTGAACTCCTGGATTCAAATGATCCTCTCCCCTCAGCCTCCCAAGTAGCTGCATTCTACCACGCCCAGCATCTTAGTTATTATTTCTTGATGTGATGTCACGAGGGTATCTTATCCACAGGTAGTGCCCCTTTTAATGTCATCCAGGACCTCAGTAACATTTTCTACTAGTCTCCAAAGGCCCATGGCTCTCCAATCCCTTGGGGACTGCAGACCTAGCCCCTCTGCCATTCCCCCGCAGGGCTGTTTATCAGTGGCATTTGCACTTCACACACATATGTTCAACTTTTAAGGAACAGTTTCGTCACCGGGAAAGGGGATTTATGGGAACAAACTTCAAACCCAGTAGGAAATTCAGAGGTACTGAGATTTAATACTCGACTCGGCTTGACTTACTTACAGCTGCTTTTTACTCGTTTCCTTCATCCACCCTCCAGATTCACCAGATCCACTCAAAATTTACAAACTACTTTAACACCAGAGACTGTGTTTTATAAAATGCTTTTGGTGTATTTACGCAGCCCCTGCTCTGGTGCTGGGTACCCTGTAGATACTATACATGTTCGTGGGTAAGAATAATTCTATAGGGTCGTGGTAAGCAAATTACCTTTATGTATCACTGTTTACAACGTTCTATTCTTTCAAGATCGTTTTAAAATGGTATTTGGAAGAGCTGTGGCAGAGGGTATAAATTCTATTTAAAGAGGTAGGTATTTACTCTTATCCTTAAAAGGTAATTTTAAGCAATCTAAAACAAATTAAGTTTTCCACCAGTTTCGGGCTTCCAGGGGAGTGAGAAAGGGCGGTTGCCAGGGAAATCTTCTCCTGATTGGGAAGCGACAGTCGTGCCTAGGGATCTGCACATTGCATAATTGTAATTTTCCTATTCTTGCTCTTTTTTTTTTTTTTTTTTTCTGTTTTTGCTATGAGAAGAGCAAGCTAAAAAGGCTAAAGGGACATTTAAGCCAAGTCGCATTTGTCAAGGTGAAAGCTGTGTGGAGCAGAAAAGCAGTTCTCCCAGCTGCAAAGAAGATGCAAAGAAATCGAGTGAGTAGGGAATCTGAGAGCCCACTAAAAGTGCTTAGAAGGCCAACACATTACAGCCATTTCCCTAAAAAGTTGTAGGCAGGAACCAGAAGTCCAGGGCGGAGCCTTCCTACAAATGCTAAGACGCTGTTGGGATGCTTCAAGGCTCCCAAAGCCACCCTTAAAGGTGTGGCTGTCCTGCAAGTTTTCTAATCGCCCCCCCACCCCCACCCCGAACTGTTCATGTTTGTTTAAGCAGCAGCTGCAAACAGTACTTGGTAAGGCAGCCCCAGACCAGGAAATGACAACACTCTTTCACTTCAGAATTAAGAATTTATTATTTTGAACCCTCTTTTAGCAGTGCTAGAAAATTAGTGACACGAGAACATTTGTGCTTATTTCAGTGGTTACATTTTATTTTAAAAACCACTACTGTTGAGTGGGAGTATGCACCCCATTCTTTTCTTCTTTTTTTTAGTTTATTGGTTCATTCACTTAATCATCACAGATTCATCAGAGGCAAGGTGATATTATTAAAAGTTTTGGTGTCAGACAAATGCACATTCCTACCAATTATTAAGACCTTGGGCAAGTCCTTTCATCTTTTTTTTTTTTTTTTTGACACAGAGTCTCACTCTGTCCGCCAGCTGGAGAGTGGTGGCACCGTCATAGCTCACTGCAGTCTCAAACTCTTGGGCTCAAGCAATCTTGTCTCAGCCTCTCAAGTAGCTAGGACTACAGGCACATACCACCACCACACCAGCTACACTGAAAAAATTCTTTTGTAGAGATGGGGTCTTGCTATGTTGCCCAGGCCAGTCTCAAACTCCTGGAATCAAGTGATCCTCCTGCCTTGGCCTCCCAAAGTGCTAGGATTACAGGTGCGAACCATTGCACCTGACCATTTTACCTTTTTGAATCTCAATTTTGAAGCAGTAAGATGGAAATAGTAATGCCTATTTCATACAACTGCTGCAAAGATTAAAATAAAGTAACATAGGCACTGCCCCTAGCTCATTGAGAGTATTCCATAATTGTCAGATATTTCGTGAATGTCAGATGCCCAACTCTCCTTTCATAATGTAGGTTTTTCTCCTCCTATTTACCATTCCTTTTCAAGCACAGGAAAGGCCAAACAGGTTGACCCCTAAATCACTGCCAAGCACCCTTATTTACCTGGTTGTTGTCATTGAAACACCTTGTGCTTGGGAAGGAATCAACAGCTGCTGAGGGGTAGCTGTGCAAATAGAAACCTACCCCTGATGCCCACCATTCAATTGTGACTTTTCCTTGCTCTACTGTCTTTGTTTGCACCAAATCAACCAAATGCTAAGTTCCTTATTCCCAGTTCTTTGGTTCCTGATGAAATAGAACTTTGCTTTATGCACTCACAGCCTTGGGCTCATCAGTTTTCCTCCCAAATCTCTGCAACCCAGAATAGCTCTCGGAATCGCACTGGCCTGCCCTTGTATATTTTCAGGACATATGCTCCATTTCAGCTGTCCCGGCTTTCTAAGTGTCTTCATTCCTTTTGTGGCTCTCAGATTTCCCAAAATCTCACGCATTCTCATTACTCCACACCTCACCATGCAACTTCCCATCCTGAGATAATCCGCTCTCAAAGAGTCACGTGCACATGGCTTCATCTCTCAACCATCGTCTCTCAGACCATCACTGGCACAGACTGTATCCATTTAGTTACACTTTGATACCTGCAGCCCAGCCAAAGCGGGGCACTCAAGCTAGATGCACTTGGGGAGAGACTTTTAAAACTAAGCGTTCCTACGTCCGATAGTGTAGTTTCTTATAACTTTTCTTTCAAGGGATTGTAACTCATTATTTATCAATTTTTTTCCTTCAGACAGACCTTAAAGCACTATGACATTATTTTCTTATCTGAAATATGTGCTTTGTAGTTTATCAAAAAATAATTGTTACCCAAAAGACATGTCAAAAAACATGTATGAATATGCTAGAAGGGGTTGGGGGAGATTCCTGAACTGTCAGTGGCAGACCTCAACTTGGGCACAGCGTCACCCTACACTAGTTACTAATGTCTCCGGACCTCAGTTTCTCTATATGACAAACTGAGATTATAATATTTACTCCTCATATCCTTCATGATGGTTGTAAGGATCATGAGACATTATGTGAACTTATGATTTTTTTTTCCAAAAGCATGACATGATAAATGTAATTGCTATTATTAATTTGGTCATTATTAAATATGAACATTAAGTTTGACAATTACTATCCCAGAATAAATCCATTTCTTGTTTTTCTTTTCATACATATTTTAAGAGTTTTTAATTTATTCTAAGAGCCATAGTTTCCACGTTTTAGCATTTTAGATATTGGGATAAATCAGATAAATCATATATTCTATGGAGTGTCAAAATTTATTGATGATGTTTATTTCTTTCTTAGCAACACAAAAAATGTTGGGACAATTGCATTAGTATCTTAGATTCAGTAAAATGTGCAGTTGACATGATCTCAGCTCACTGCAACCTCCAACTCCCGGGTTCAAGCGATTCTCCCGCCTCAGCTTTCTGAGTAGCTGGGATTACAGGTGCCCACCACAATGCCCAGCTATTTTTTTGTATTTTTAATACAGACGGGGTTTTATATGTTGGCCAGGCTGGACTTGAACTCCTTGCCTCATGATCTGCCTGTCTTGGACTCCCAAAGTGTTAGGATTACAGGTGTGAGCCACCACGTCCGGCCGTGTGTTCCTCTTTCAACTGAGTTCAGGAAAACCTAAAGTGAGGGGAAATGTCAGCACCAAAAGATAGTCCACTTGCAAAGCTCCTAGCAGAGAGACAAATACCTTTTTGTGCCCGTGGGCCAACTTAGGAGAACCGTTTTCTTACCATGAAAGAAATTTTTATAATTTTGCAAATTATTTTATATATAGTCCATTTGCACTTATATTCTTATACTAGAATATACAGTGGATAGAAATATGGCAGCCACTGCTTTCAATCCACTGCTTTTAATAATAAATGCCACTACTTGTAATCCCCAAGATTTTTATCATTGGCCATATTCTTTAAAAGTAACCATGAAGAAAGCCAGGTGTGGTGGCAGGTGCCTGTAGTCCTGGCTATTCAGGAGGCTGGGGTGAGAGGATCACTTGAGCCCAAGAGTTTGAGGAGCAGCCTGGGCAACAGAACAAGACCTTATCTCTACAAAAATTAAAAAGAACCAATTGGAAGTGGAGAGAGACTATTTTTGCTCCTAACTTGCCAAAGAAAATTGAAGGTAGGCATCAGAGTCTTGGAAAGCCAAAGTCATTCATCATCTGGGGTGTCTGTGTGCTCAGTAACATGGCCGAGTACAGTGTACAGTGAAGAACTCCCATCAAACAGAACTTTATTAAACACTTCCTATGTGCTTATGGACATTACCTCATTTCATCCACACATAATTCTATGGGATAGGAAACTGAGGCACAGATAAGTTAATTAACTCACCCAAGGATGTACCTAGTAATTTACCCAGCAAAAATTCAAACCTGGAATTCAAGCCCGGGCAGTTTAATTGCAGAGCCCACCCTCTAATCCTTTGGCAATACGGCTTCCCCCGATTTCAGTAAGCTTATGGAGTAGTTGGAGATATGAAACAAAGACAAAGAGCCATGTCCATAAAACAGCATTTCGTGATTATTTGAGTACTCAGTATAATCATGTGGACCGAGGGTTGGGATACTTTCTCTATGAGCCATATTGTCTCCCTCACTACCATAAAGCTCTGCCCTTGTAGCTCAAAGTCAGCCATAGATAACACAGAATGAATGGGCATGCTGTGTACCGATAAAACTTTATTTACAAAAATAGATGATGAAACAGATTTAGTCTGCAAGCTATATTCTGCTGACCTCTTATATAGATAGTACATGCTATAAATTTCATAAACAAAAAGATTAATTTAGGCTGAAGTAGTTGGAGGGAGTTTTGGGAGAGCAGATTCAACTTTAAGGAAGACTTGAGATAGCTTGAGATGAGCTATGTGACCTGACCCCCTTTGCTTCTCTTGCTCAGTGCTCTCTGGCCAGGCTGGCATTTTCATTCCTAGGGCTACAATTACTCCAATCTTCTTCTTACTCTAGATACTTTGCACCGGCTGATCCTTCTGCCTGGAAGGTCTTCCCCTAGATCCTTCCAAGGCTGGCTGTTCTGGTCATCAGATCTCTCAGATGTTACTTCTTCAGGGGGCTTCACTGAAGGACAAGTTGAAGCAGCCCCCCTCCAGCTACCCTGGCACACCCCCTTATCTTATTTCCTTATAGCTTTTATGCTTTCTGAAATTATCTTGTTCATTTATCAGGTGCTTGTCTATTCGCTGTCTCTTCTAGCTCTCCTTCTAGAATATAAATTACATGGAATGAGACCAATGTTTGTTTTATTCACTGGTGTGTATTCCCAGCACCCAAACCATGGCTGGCAAATAAACAATTAAAAAATACCTGCAGAAGTAAAGAAATAAGGGAGCGAGGCAGGAAAAGAGACAGAAAATATGAGCATGCTCCATTAGGTGATGTTTTATTTTCTCCTGTTCTGTGACTGAATAGACTACAACCTTCATTAGAATGGCCCATCCTTCAGTGCCCATGACATCATTTCAATTCAGAAAGCATTCTCATCTTGGCTGGGCACGGTGACTCACCCCTGTAATCCCAGCACTTTGGGAGGCCGAGGCAGGCAGATCATGACGTCAGGAGTTTGAGACCAGCCTGGCCAACATGGCGAAACCCCAACTCTACTAAAAATACTAAAATTAGCCAGGCATGGTGGCGGGCACCTATAGTCCCAGCTACTAGGGAGGCTGAGGCAGGAGAATCTCTTGAACCCAGAAGGCACAGGTTACAGTGAGCTGAGATCGTGCCACTGCACTCCAGTCTGGGTGACAGAGCAAGACGCCATCTCAAAAAAAATAGATATTGAAATAATTATTTCAGTACATTCAAGATCAGCCTGGCCAACATGGCAAAACCCTGTCTCTACTAACAATACAAAAATTAGCTGGACGTGGTGGCACAGGCCTGTAATTTTAGCTACCGAAGAAGCTGAGGCAGGAGAATCGCTTGAACCGGGAGGTGGAGGTTGCAGCGAGCTAAGATCACGCCACTGTACTCCAGCTTAGGCAACAGAGCGAGACACTATCTCAAAAAAAAAAAAAAAAAAAAAGCATACCTATCTTGTAATTAGAGGGTGTTAGCCCTTGATTATGGCCATTTCTTAGTCAAGGGCAGGTCTTCCGGTTTTCCGAATGATAACATGTGGTTTCAGTTATAGATGGGCTATCACTGAAACCGAGAATGCACGCTAATCCTCATTTTGTTTTAACAAAAATTAAGATTTCTGTTAGAGTGCTAATGCTTAAACGTAATAATTAAAAAGCAATTAATCCTTTTTTCTCATCCATAACTACTGTAAAATCTAACCTGTATTAATTTGTTTTTATTATTGTTTGTTTACGTCTGTTGACTCCAGCCCCCTCCTAAGCTGGTGCACACAAGCAGGGCATCCCACCAGCCTAAAATCAATGCGGTCCTGCACTCTTTGTCTCTGCTCCCGCTTTCCTTCTACCAAGACCTCCAGTTCCTGAAACTGCCACCACAGTAATAATACAGGCTTTTCTGAGACAGCTGCAAGACTATCTTTTTCTTTGGATTTTCCTAAATCTTTTCTCTTTGTGCAGCTGAAATGGAAAGACACAGCAACCTCTGCCCAGCTCACAGTAGCAGCCGCAGCCATGTAATTCCCCCTTCTTTCAGATCAAAAGGGATTAACATTTCACTCTTTAGACCTGGTATGCTTACCACTTTATATGCTTTTTTCTAAAACTATCCACCTAAGTAACGTCTCCGTTTTGCTTTAGTGTTTAAGAAACAAAAAATAAAAACTGACTCGATTATACCGATGTTAATGGCCCTTGCAGTTCAGCAACTGTGTTTTTCTTCTCCAAGGTCTCGATTTTCTGTCTTTACACTTTCCCTAGAACTGATTACTGTATTATTTTATGTGTAATCTTGTTGTATGCTACCTTTAGGTATATAAATAATGTATTACTATTCAAATTCCACTCCAATGGAAGTCACTTCCACACAACTTCTTAGCTGCCATCATTTGAAAAGTATGATTAATTGAAAGATCTACAGGTTAAATATTTCTCAGCTGATTCCCTAAACAACAATTACAGACTGTTTCTAGTAGTAGTTTCCACACAGACTGGAGTGCAGTGGCACGATCTCAGCTCACTGCAACCTCTGCCTCCCGGGTTCAAGAGATTCTCCTGCCTCAGCCTCCTTAGTAGCTGGGACTATAGGTGCCCACCACCATGCCTGGCTAATTTTAGTATTTTTAGTAGAGTTGGGGTTTCACCATGTTGGCCAGGCTGGTCTCAACTTTGAACAAAATATCTGAACAAAATTTGCCTTGTTTTGTTGCATAAGCCATATGAGCTAATCAGTTTGTCATTACTCTCTGATATACTCCAGAGAGCAATGCTTGTGAACTTCACATCAGTATTGAGAAATAGCAAGTGTGGGGGTGCATCATCTATGACCCTCAGCTGTACCAAGTTAATTTTTAAAATGTAATTGCTAAGCCTGTAATGAGGCTCTGAACATGATCCTATCTCTGCAGTGAGTCACCTGCCAATGCAAGGAAAACAAGACTGTTCTCAGCATTTACAGTTTCCTGAGAAATCTTTGTTGCTGTGGTGATTTTGATGCTTTTACCTAAAAAAGTAAAAACATGACATTGTTACTGGCATAATTAATAAATGGCAAGTGTATCAAATGTGATGAGCACAAAGGTGTCCGGGACTATAATTGCTCAGTTCTGCAGGTGCCACAAAGCACAGCCTAGAAAGACAAGGAGCATCAAACAGTGGTCAACATATGGCCCTAAGAACTGCCTCATTGGAACTCAGCCCCTTCTTAGCTGTAACTCTGGGTGAGTTACATAACTTTAGTGTCCTCCTTTATAAAATGGGAATAATAGTAATACTCCCCTCCACCGTGTGGATCAAATGAGCTGACATTTATAAAGCGCTTAGAACAGTGCCTGCACACAGGAGCACAATATAAGAATTGATTAAATACAATGAACATGCTGCAGGGTGATGCTTCATCTTGGTTAGTACTTTTCAGAATTAGAACCTACAAACCACTATTTTAAAGTCCACGAATAGTAGCATTTCTTCAATCTGAAGTTCTTAGATCTAAACTTTCAAGTTATACAGGTAAATTAACAATTAAAAAGGAAAGAATGATCCTCTTTTAGTAGAACATCTATTCTCACTTCCTTAGAACCTATAATATTTAGAAATCTCTGTCTGACATGTGTGTGTGCTACTGTGGACAATTTTCTTAACACTTTAGGTTTCAACATGATATATTATGAATCATAAAATTTTGATTAATGTAATTTTGATCTTAGGCATTAAACACTTCAAGCTGTGGTGCTGCTGTTTTAGCTGTGTGTCCTTCAGCAAGTTACTAACCTTCTCTAAGCTCCTGCTTCTCACCTGAGAAAAACAGAAAACTATACACAGGTTGTCATATTGATGAAATGAGATCTTGTAGACAAATTTTTTTTAGCAGAGTTAATGTTAATAATGAAGTACCATGTTATTTTAATGTATAAGCAGTAAATTGTTAATATCAAAGTATTAAAAGCCTTTTTATTTTCTCATTGCAAACCTGGCCAATTCCAGGGAGCCTTTCCTGGATCCTCCTTTCCCGGATCCTCCTTTCCCATCACCATTACTGCTAACTCTCGTTTCTTTTCTCATCTCTGTTATAAATATGTTGAGGGCAAGAACCAGCCTCCCCCTTTTTTGGTCTCTTTTACTTAAGCCTTGTGCAGTGCTCTGTGCACTGTAGGATGTTTGCTATGTTACTTCTTAGTGGATAAAAAGAGTGACTACTATATATCTTTTTTCACATCATGAAAAATGAAGAAGGAATGAGATCTAGGTTGAGTTCATGTTGAAGTGGAAAATCTAAGAGGAACTTAAGAGAAAGCCACGAAGACGGCTTTTAAAACATAGTGCAATGTTCTGCTGAACTCGGAGAAAATGACTGTGGAAAGAAAAAAAAGAGCAGTGCACTAACAGCATTATTTTGTTATGGTACCCACAGTTAGGGACTTAGAGTAGGATCCAGCAAAGCAAAAGGAAAGGAACAATTCAGACAAGTAGTAGCTATACCAGGTAAGTTGAGGAATCAGAAGGCCGAAAGGGGAGAAACTTGCAAGAGGAGTTATTTGTGTGTACGTGTGTGCATGGGTGTGCACAGGCCAACAAAAAATAAAAGCAAGAAAATGCCATTATCTTCCAGGAGATCATTGAAAACCTTTAGAGAGTGCTTTAAGCAGATCTTTGGAAGCTGAATCCAAATTAAGAAAGATTCAGAAAGAATAAGTGATTGGGGAGTAAATGCAGCTGGTGGAGACCACTGGTTTAGGAAGAAGACAGACTGGATATGAGATGGTAAAGTCAAAAGGTTCAAGGAAGGCATAGATCAATCAGAAAACATTCCCGAATCTTAAATGGCAATTGAAAACAAATCACTGGAAAGCTTAAATAAAATTGCTCTCCTTTCCAATGGCATTCTTATGCCCGACTCAACTATTATCAGCGTGAGAAAACTGAGATGTACAAATGATTCAAAGCCAATGGTTTTAATTTTTCCTAATACATGAGTCATGTTAAAGATTGAGAGACATGGATTTGTATGTATTCAAAATATTCTTGAGCCTATTACAATAAAATATTGTTATTGAAAGGTTAATATCTTAAGTTTCAGATAATTATATTACCAACATGCAGTACCATACCAAAAAAAGAAAATACTTGGTCTTATTTATTATACGTTTTAAAATAACTAAGAGGATAATTGGAATGTTTATAACACAAAGATATGACAAATGCTTGAGGTGATGGATACCCCATTTACCCTGATGTGACTATTACACATCATATGCTTGTATCAGAATAGCTCATGTACTCCATATACACTTACTACGTACTCATAAAAATTAGAAATGTTAAATCTAAAAAAAAAAAAAGAAAAAGAAAAGAAAAAGGTAGGATTTTGTAAAACGTGATTTATCTGTTTTCTATCTGAATAGGTTCCTCAAGATGAATGGACAGGGTACACCCCTCGAGGTAAAGATGATGAAATTCCATGCCGAAGAATGCGGAGTGGTAGTTATATCAAGGCCATGGGGGATGAAGACAGTGGAGACTCAGACACGAGTCCCAAGCCTTCTCCAAAAGTTGCTGCACGGAGAGAAAGCTATCTCAAGGCTACTCAGCCATCCCTTACAGAACTCACCACACTCAAGTAAGTAGTCCTAACCCTGCTCTTGCGATAATCCGGGTGCTTGTGTTGTCACCGAGGCCCAGACGGTGTGTCTCCTACAGTAAGTGGGGCAGAAACATCCTACAGGTGGAGCAGTGCGATACATTGATTGTGACTTGAGATCTGATGTCTGTACCCCAGTGCCTTTGTAGAGAGGGGCAACAGATGTGCTCTGCATTGATCATAAAGTGAACCCCTCATCTCTAAGAAGCAGAAACAATCCAATCTTTTCAGAAGCCATTCTGGATTCTTTTAAATCCAGAATGGCTTCTGAAAAGAATTAAAATTTCTGGTCAACGAGAATATACATGTATCCCAATTGCTGAACATTTGCTCAGGCATGAAGTACATACAAGAACTTTTTCTTAAGACTCTTGAATTTTTCAGATAACTGAGTAACATAATAGAGGAGATTGTCTTGGAGAAGCTTATAGAATGTGGCCATGCTTGCAAATTGGATATGTGAAGGTTCTTGACATACATTTTTAAATGTGGGCACTCAATACGTATTACAATTTGAAGGCCTTAAAAATGTTTTGTTTGAAAATATAAATATAGTCATACATCATCTAATGATGGGGTTACATTCTGAGAAATGCATCATTAAGTTATTTCACTGTGCCAGCATCATAGAGTACACTTACACAAAGCTAGATGGCCTAGCCTACTACACACTTAGGCTATATCGTGTGGCGTGTTGCTCCTAAGTTGCACACCTATGCAGCAAATTACTGTACTGAATGCTGTGGGCAACTCTCAGACAATGGTAAGTATTTGTTTATCTAAATATATCCAAACATAGAAAAATACAGTAAAAATACAGTAGTATAATCTTATGGGACCACCCTATTATATGCATCATTAGCTGAAATGTTGTTATGCAGCATATGACTGTAGTCCTTAACTGTATTTGTGCTGTTTGTAAACAAAGAACAGCACTACACAGGAAACCACTGAAATTGATTATTTTAAGCCAGACCTGATTTAATTCTAAATGCTGTTTATAGAGAGTAAATTCTTTAGAGTCTTGAAATGTAGAAATAGATAGAATTCCACTTGGACCTGAAAAATATACTACAGATAACTCATATTTTTAAGTGCCTTTGATTCTGTATTTTGATGAAATAACATTACTATTCATGCATTTATATTATGTTACTAAATAAAATATTAAAAGACAAAATAAGTAAAACAAAAAATCGATGCAGTCGAGTTAAGGAAAACAAACCTATTTGTTAATCAAGAGCACTGAAAAACAGCTGACTGTTGTGCGATGGGAATTTATTTAAATAGCAGAGTATGTTGTATTTTAAAGAACCAGACAGAGACAGCCTCTCATGAATTATTTGTCAAGGGTTCGTGTGTAACAATTCTGGATCGTTTTAATCAAAAATTAACACCAACGCATCAGTAAATGAAGCCAAGAAAAAAACCTCTTCCTTCTTTCTTTGGCTTTCAGTTGCCCTTCCTCTTTGCCTTTTTACTACATGTGTTAGTTTTCAAGAATCTTCAGAACAAACTACCACAAACTTGGTGGCTTGATTAGATCTACAAAGACTATATTTCCAAATAAGGTCACATTCACCGATAGTAGGAGTTAGGACTTCAATATATCTATTTGGAGAACAGAATTGGACCCAAAACACTGCCACACGAGGTTAAAAAAAAAATCATGGAAATAAAAAACAGAAACAAGTCTTCATTGCATTTTGGCACACCTAGCAGATGCTCAGAAAATTAAATTAAAGGAACTGGATTTGTAATAAAGGCAGTGGACCAAGGTGATATGAAACGAGGGAGGCCGAGGACCCTTCTGAAAAAAATATCTTCTATGGACTTTAAAATATCTCTCCACTAGACACAATGCTAGGTAGTCATGGCCGTGGGGTTAACATCTTCCTGAAGATGCAAGAAAAGAATTGCAATGGGCAAGAAAGTCACTTAAACCAGCAACCTCCAGAGTCCTTTCCACCTCCCGAGTATCCTGTTAGGTTGTCATCAAGATGCATTGGTCACATTCGCTGAGTGATACTTTGGGTCTTGGGTGATACGATAGAGGAATTGCTCTTGTCCACAGCGATATCCAGGTAAGAGGAGAACAGAAAGACGCAGAGCCGTGAGGAAGATGAGAAGGGTGCTCTGAGGAGGCTGAGGACAGGGGTAGTGGGTAGGGGCTGAAATCAACATCACAATCGTGTCCTGGGCTACTCGCATAGCTTCAGGATGTGGAGGATCACTCTGAAGTCACTGAAACTCTTTCTTTCTCATTTGCCTTCTTCACAATATGACCCTCCTCTAATGTCCTGGACCATATTTTTGTGACCACCATATATTTCTTTTACTGCTCAGAAGTTTTCAGAGCAGAAAGAGGCAAACAAGCAGATGACAGCTAGGCTGATGGTAGCGGGCCAGTTCTTTCAGACGGTGAAGTTGTTGAACTGGGTATGAGTTAGTGACTGCTATTTCCTCCCTCCTCACTTAACGGAAATTCAAAGTGGTGATAAGTGGACAGGAGAACACCTACTAAACTGAAAACAATTTACTTAGGATGGAGTTTCCCCAAACCATCTGTGTTGTCCCCTCTTCTTTGGCAGGAAAGAGAACTTTTTTTTCCTATGTTTATGTAAGATGGATAATGTGCCGATATCATAACAAGGTTTGAAGGAAGCACATCTCATATATTACTGTGAAAACTCAATCATCATGATTATGATCCACAAAAGGATCACAAGAGAACCTTAGACAACCATCTAAACATATCTTCCTTCCGTGTGCTACCATCACATCCCCTAGAATCATTTCTCATAGTTCTACTTACCTCCATTCGTTTCACACTCACCTAGTTTATGAGTTCCCTTTGTCGTTACAGTCTACACATTAAACCTCCATTATCTTCAACTGCATACAATTGTTAGTGACCTCTAGTTTAACCAGATTGGCCAGGTACGGTGACTTACACCTGTAATCCCAGCACTTTGGGAGGCCGAAGTGGGCAGATTGTTTGGGTCCAGGAGTTCGAGACCAGCCTGGGCAACATGGCAAAACCTCGTCTCTACAAAAACTACAAAAATCAGCCAGGTGTGGTGGTGCGCACCTGCAGTCTCGGCTGCTTGGAAGGCTGAGGTGGGAGGATCACTTGAACCCAGGAAGTCGAGGCTGCAGTGAGCCATGATTGAGCCACTGCACCCCAGCCTGGGCAACAGAGAGAGAACCTGTCTCAAAATTAATTAATTAATTAATAGTTTAATCAGATTGAAAGAGATACAAAAGAAAAAAAGGAAAACACTATAAAGGCAAAAATGCAGACATGACATGACTCATAATCAATTCTGTCTTTCATTCCTTGATGATGTTTTGACTGCAAATCATTATTTTTCTAGAAGTTTGAAGGATTCAGTCCCTTATGAGAAAAAAGATCCCCATATCCTGGAATTCTAGTTCCTCAAAAAAGAAAACTATATTTATGTTCCTACTTCTTTGACATTTAAGTCGATTTTTTTCCCTCCTTCCTCCTCAGCAATTCACAGCTTTAGGGATGAATCATAGCCCTGAACCAAGATAACTAAAATTAGGCAAGTGAGATTGGGGCAACATTTTGTTTAAGGTTTTCAACTCCCATCTTCTCTCAGAAATGTTGGAGAGAAGGCACTCCTACACTTTCTTACATTGTTTTTCTCTTTTCTATTTTCCAAAGGCATCTTGAGGGTTTATTTATGTGGGTGATTTTTCATCAGCTGCTTAGTGTTAGTCATTGGGTCCTCAGACATATAAGGCCTAAGGTCAGTTAAACATTGTGGTGTTAGGAGTAGTTTTGAGACAATGAAGTCTGTCTTTGGGCCAGCAAAACCCCTCCTGTAACTACTCTTGGAAAACTATTATTTCGGTCACTCTCTTCTCTTATCTCACAGCTATTAACAAATCACTCCACCTCATCACTAGCTTTTCCTTCTTCCTTACTTATTAGCTAACAATAAATTTGAAATGGCATATCACCCGAGAATATTAGTATTTTCAAAAAATTCTGAATGTTTAATAGTAAATTTCCAGGCAAGTAGAGGAGACGTTTAGGGGCCAGAGTTCCCTCCAAGCATGTCGTTGCAGCCTGGCACTGATGAAGAACATAAGTCTCTTACTTGGAGTGCTATTTATTCTAGAACTGAGACTCCTGCCTGCTACCATGATTAGTTAAAACCAAGTCCAAATCCCATCTGGGGCTTTTATTCAATACACTGCAGAAAGAACTTTTTAAAAATTATACAAAGTGGGGTGTCATTTAAAAGATTCTGAAGTTAAATTCAAAATATCTATTAATCCTACATGAATAATAGTTTAAAGTGACTTAATATTCATCTCTTTATCCAAGCACTAAGAAAAATTCTTCTCCTAGAAGAAATAGTCAGTCTTTAATATTACAGACTTTGAAACTCCTCTGAAATTGGGAAGAAGGATCCCAGGCTGTTGCAAGAGAGCCGGTGAGAGCTCCTAGCAATTTTGATAAAGTGTCTGACGAAAGGCTTCAGGAAGATTTATTTTCAGTTTTTTTTTTTTTTGAGACGGAGTCTCACTCTGTTGCCCGGGCTGGAGTGCAGTGGCCGGATCTCAGCTCACTGCAAGCTCCGCCTCCCGGGTTTACGCCATTCTCCTGCCTCAGCCTTCGGAGTAGCTGGGACTACAGGCGCCTGCCACCTCGCCCGGCTAGTTTTTGGTATTTTTTAGTAGAGACGGGGTTTCACCGTGTTAGCCAGGATGGTCTCGATCTCCTGACCTCGTGATCCGCCCGTCTCGGCCTCCCAAAGTGCTGGGATTACAGGCTTGAGCCACCGCGCCCGGCCAATAATTTTTTTAAGTAGGAGGAATATTTACATTTTAACAAGGTTCTCAGTGCCTGACTGAGTGCTACAGGCTTTACATACATGTTTTCTTTTGATCATCACAACTCGATGCATGCAATTTGCCCATTTTACGAATGACAAATTTGCATCTCAGAGAGATTAAATAACTTTTTAAAGGTCACCTATCAATCAAATGTCAGAGCTAAGGTTTGAACCCAGGTGTGGAAAGCAGAAAAGATAAAAAGCTGGACGGAAAGTTGAACTTACTAAGACTGCAGTGATGAGCTATTTAAAAGACGTTTAATAATTGAGGGGAAAGGAAGATCAATTGGGTGTGGACAACTGAGAAGTGGTACCCAGGAAAAAGAGACATTCAAAACAGACTGTGAGTGAAGGATGGATTTGAAGGGGCATCAGAAGCCTGCAGTGAAGTGAGTTCTCTGTCGGAAGTGTAAACATCAAACATGCAGCTGAAACAGAAAGGATCTTGAGAACATCTTGACTCAGGCTTAGCCTCAGGTGCAGAAAAGAAGGACCAGTGACCAAAGGATCAGAGCTGCAGAAGGCGCTGGCTGACAGAGGACACAGGAAGAAGGGACGGACTCTTAGGAGCCTGGGTTCAGCTCTGTGGAGACTAATACAGTCATGAGTCCTGGGCCTGTATCTGTTCTGTGGCTTACCATGTGTAACCTGAACCTTCTTCAAAGGATGGCAGACCGGGTTTGCACCCTTGACAGCTGGCTTCAAGGGGCTGTGTAAACAAAGCCCTAAGACAGCAGAGGGAGGGGAGCCAGGGAAGGTCCTGGCTGAGGGTTCTGGAAACAAAGACTCCCCACTTCCTTTAGGTGGTGCTGATCACAGATGCTGCCCACTGGCCTTCCAGGATGGCTTCTCTTTGCAGAGAGCCTCAAAATTCTTTCGTCTTGTCTGCCTGCCACCTGCCATTTATTCCATTTCATGTCTATGTTCCCATTAAAGTGCAGACAACGAGGTAAAGAGAACACCCTAATTACAACCAGAAATTATATTCATGCAATCACTCACTCACTCATTTATTCATGCAACAAACATTTGGTAACTTTAATAATTTAAGTACTGTGTCCTACATTTATACCTTGGTTTCAATATTCACTAAATGCTTTACTTAAATCTGGTTTTCCGGAGTCAAGTGGAAGAGAAAAATACACACAAACACACACACACACACACACACGAGTCTAAGAATGGCAAAAGCAGGCACTACAAAGAAGAAAGGAACTTAAAATTCAAAGGCTGGTGGTGTTAAAGTTGATCGTTTTGGCAGAATTATTTTCTGATGAGAAAAATCTGCGTTGCCTGGCATAAGAAAGGGTGGTGTTTTTTGTTTCTTTTTGTTTTGTTTTGTTTTGTTTACAGGTTACTATTTAGTTGGCATAGTTCGTTATTAGCTTTACTTTTGCTGTATCATTTATTATTAAAGAAATTCTTCTTATGCATGCAGATGGAAGGACATTTTGCAGGAATGAGAAAAGCTTCTTTAAAAGGAAGCCTAGGCAGACATATTAGGAGCTGCCTCTAATCCTTTATAGAAGCAGGCTGGGTGTAAGTCCTAAATAAATGTATGTTTACGGAAGATGCTTTGGAAATAGCAAAGCCATCAACATTCCTATCTATAAACCAGGAGGAAATTAGATCAAAATTGCAGCCCAAGGAATTCAGGTTAGCTGCAAGGAGGAACTTCTAAGTGCAAAGTTATGAATTATCAAATCAATTAATTTGGAAATTGTTAGAGAAAACTTCCAAGGCCTCTTTTGAAACCAGCAGAGTTATATTCCTCTGAGACCTTGGATAATTTGACCTCGGACAGACAAAATAATCTATATAAGATCTTTCCAGCCTGAAGAGCCTAAGACTGTATCGTAAGATCTTCACCATCGTCTGATCTGTGCATTGAGCCTGTATTTTCAAGCTAAGCATTCAGGAAGAAGAGATTTCAAAGCACCCACATAACACAGTACCCCCTAAATATATCACTTCGCTTCCTGACACTTCCCTTTCTATCAGTGGAATGATCATTTTCTAAATACAGTCTTGAAACTTTACAACTCACCTCTTACCTCTTCCAGCTTTACTACTTTTCACTTGAGTGATTGCAATGGACCCATTTGTCTTAATGCCCCCAGCCTCTCTCTGCTCCAACTCCTTCTCTAAGACTTTCTACCAGGTTGCTAAAATATTATCTCTGAATCCCATGTTGTCTAGGCACAAAGTCCCAAATGTAGCATTCAAAAGTGTCACAGTAAGGCTCCATTCTCCTTTGAGATCTTCTTTCCTGCTATTCCCTTACAAGCACAGAACACTTGTGTGGGAAGTAACATCAAGCCACTTCAACAAGCCACTGATTGTTCAAGCGTAATTATGCAGATTCAAGCAGGTGCAGTGTATGTGGCACACTTAGCACCATCTCTGGCACACGGTAGTTGCTCCATATATGTTAGCTATCACCATCATTATTATCAATTTTGGCCACCTACTATGTGCTAAGTATTGGGATATATTATAGTAGTCAGGAGTCCCAGTACAACAGAACTTGCGATCTAATGGGGGAGAAGATGAGAAGAAAGTCTCCATTCTTTTAAATCTTCTTCTCAAAGTTAACCTCTGGCTGTCGGCCATTATTTCTTCCTCCTAAGAATTCCCGAAGCACTGTGTTAACATTTCTCAAGGTAATATAGCCTTCTTAAGCACTGGTCTGTTTTGCCCGTCCCTCGTGTAGAAAGAGAGTCGATGCTATCTGAAGGAATGTTTTTGAATCACTTGGCACAGAGTCGTCATCCCAGAGGGGAAGTTGAACAAATGCTAACGCATCATTATGCAATCCCTCTATGCCTAAGGTGCCCTGAACAGTACCCTCCACGAGTAGCTTTAATGCGCAGTGGTTGAGTTGAGTTGCCATCTAACATCTGCCCAGCATCCTTTGACTGCGTCTGTGCTCTCTTTGATTCTTCCCCCTCCCTCTGCTTCTGAATCTGTGGTTCTCTGAAAAGCTCCGTATGCCTTCTCAACCCTGCTTTGCATTGCCAGCCCACCTGGAGGCTGGGAGCTCAGTCTGGCAGGTACACATTAGCTTGTTAAAAATATCCACGCAGCCATCCCTAGTATTGTTATCCACTTTGAACATTAGCATATTTCCTTTAGTTCATCTGGGGAATCCCAGTTCCTTCTAGTTCTATGAGGGGGCAGGAAGCACCAGCATTAACTAGTCCTTTTGAAGTTGGGAAGGGTCTTCTTCAATGATCACATTAACTACTCCAACATTTTTAAAAATTATTTGTGGCTGGGTGTGGTGGCCCACGCCTCTAATCCCAGCATTTTGGGAGGCCAGGGCAGGCGGATCATTTGAGACCAGGAGTTCAAGACCAGCCTGACCAACATGGCAAAACCTCATTTCTACTAAAAATACAAAAATTAAGTGGGCGTGGTGGCATGTGCCTGTGATCCCAGCTACTGAGGAGGCTAAGTCACTCGAACTCGGGAGGCAGAGGTTGCAGTGAACTGAGATCTTGCCACTGCACCCCAACCTGGCCAACAGAGCTAGACTCTGTCTCAAAAAATGTGTGTGTACATATATAATATATATATATATGTATATACATTTATGTATGAACCCACATAAACCAATGAGGAGAAAATATCTATCCTGATAGCTAGTAATATTTTAATTTTCTTCTAAGCCTATTGTTTAACATTAATAATTGGAAATAACAGTCATCAAGTGTTTTTAGTACATATAATAAGATCCTCCCAACGGTGTCAGAAGGAGTTTAGAGTTGATTTTTAACCAACGCTTTACTGATACACCAAGGTTTTCCAATGGTTGTGAACCTCACGAGGCAGAGCCTGGGCCTTCAGCTCCAGCACTCTACTTTCTCCCCAACTTCTTTCCTCCCACTGACTCGTGAAACTCTGAGGACTTTTCCCTGAACAGTCTGGAGACTGTTTCCACCATCTGGACATTGTTCTTGACTTACAGCTCAGAACCTTCTTTTAGTTCTGCGGGCCACACCTCTTTCCCAGAAAAAGCAGAGCTGAGAGCTCTCGGAACAGATCCAGATTACCAACTGCATATAAAATTGCCACCACCTCGGTAGCATCATTCCTATGCCAGATTCCAAGAGAGAATGGACATTGCTGTGGGTACGAGCACCTGAGAAGATTGGCCTGGTCCTGAGGTTTGTGCATTCAGAGCCTGGGTTTGAAAAGCCAAGCTGGGAGCACTTTCCATTGTTGTTGCCGTCTCCACTCAGTGAAGAAAGATTGTGTTGGAGTTTTAGAGTGAAAGAAGCTAGAGATGAAGCTAGCTGGACGTGCTCATCTAGCCCGAGACTGCGTTTCTTCATTGGAAGGAGCCCCTACACAATGCTAGGCGGGGTCCAGTAGTCGGATGACAGCCAATGGTGGACATCTCTTCCCAACTCCATATTCAGTTTTGTCATCCTGGGAGCCATACTGGCCATGATGGGAATATTTCCACCATGGAAATCAACACACTCTACAAGGCAGAGCTTCTTCCTCCCAAAAAGTCAATTTCTAAACATTTACCACTTTACCAACAGCATTATTTTCAGGTAGCCTTTCTTCAGAGATAGAATAAATGAAAAGTCTTAGAAGCAAAACTAGAAGGAACCTCAAAGATGATTCCAACCCTTTTATATTACAAATGAGGATATGCAGGCCCCAAGGAAAGAAGTAGTCACTGAAGCCCTTCAGCAAGGTTTAGGACCCAAGTCATCTCACTCTCAACCAAGACTTCTTTCCAGAGGACTCAAAGGTTCCAGCTGCTAACTGCCCTGAGACAGACAGGAGAGCTATCAGGCTCTGTCTCCACTGCACATATACGATTAAGTGCCGCCAAGAGCGATGAACACAATGTTGTGTAATTATTTGTAAGTTGTGAAATTACATTATGTATGTTACCTCTAACTAAAAGTGCTATATTTGTTCAAAAAAGAGAAAAATTAATATGAATTGAAAAGAGGAAGGGATGACTTCATGAAAGAGAAAGGATTCAATTTGGAATCTGAATAATGACTGAGAGACAACACACTAGGGAGGAGGAATTTTGTCTGAGTATAAAGAAATTAAGTTGACTAGTGTATTAGAAGAGTATTTAAAAGTGAGAGGTCATCTTTGGATAGAAAGTGAGAACTTTTCTAAGTAAGATCCTTAAATATCCAGAGAATTCATTTTGTTTTAATAAAGAGAGCAATAGGAAACCACTGATAGCCGAGCCAGATAATGAAGTGATGTAAGTGTTGTTTTAGAAAGATGGCCTGCGTGGCCAGGCACAGTAGCTCACACCTGTAATGCCAACACTTTGGGAGGCCAAGGTAGGTGGATCACAAGGTCAGGAGTTCGAGCTGAGGCAGAAGAATCACTTGAACCCGGGAGGCGGAGGTTACAGTGAGCTGAGATCGCACCACTGTGCTCCAGCCTGGGCAACAGAGTGAGACTCCGTCTCAAAAAGAAAAAAAAGATGGCCTGCGTGGTGTGGAGTCAAAAATCCAATTACAGCATTTCTTGTGCTTTTCTCTTACTTTTTTTCTTCTGGCTTCTTTATTTGTTTTTCTTGTTGTTGGAATATATCTCATTTTAACCCCCCAAAAAATCACCTTGAAGAATGGTAATGGCTAACACTTAGAAGCACTTCCTCTGTGCCAGACAAAATTCACATAATAACTAATAGTACCTGTAAGACAAGAATTATTATTAACTAAGTTATACAAGGAGGAAACTGGGGCACATAAATGTAATTGACTTTCCAAGGTCACAGAGCGACAAGTGTCACAGCCAGGATTTGAATCCAGAGCCCATGTAATTAGCCACCATACTAGCCTGCCTCTAGATGAGATAGAGACACATTGGAGACAGACAGTTTGAAATCAAGTAAGAGGCTAGAGAAAGTTGTACTGCTCCAGGGAAAGAATGGTAGAAGCAGAGATTAGGATGGTACCAGAAAGGGCTGATGTACGAAGTTACACAGATAAATAAGGACACCAAAAATCAAAAGCCAGCCAAGAACAGGTGGTAGAGTTTGGGTGTTTGTCCCCTCCAAATCCCATGTTGAAACGTAATCCCCAGTGTTGGAGGTGGGGCCTGCTGGAAGGTGTTTGGGTCTGGGGGGCGAATCCCTAATGTATGGCTTAGGTGCTGTCCTCGTCATCACAACTGAGTTCTCACTTTGAGTTCGTGCAAGATCTGGTTGTTTAAGAGTGTGGCACCTCCCCACCCTCTTGCTCTCTCTGACACCCTGTCACCTTCGGCCATGATTGTAAGCTTCCTAAACACTCACCAGAAGCAGCTACGAGCACCATGCTTCCTATAGACCCTGTGGAATCATGAGCCAATGAAAACCCTTTTCTTTATGAATTACCCACCTTCAAGTATTTCTTTCTAGTGACCCCAAAACAGCCTAATACAACAGGTCAAATCTCCTTGTTGCTGCTGCTATTATTTTGTCTTGCTTACTGTAGTGATGTGCTATTCCCCAATATACACCGTACCCATATAAGTCTCTTTTTATTTAGGAATAATAGGAAGATTTCCTTTTTTATTATTACAAAGTATAAGACTCATAAAAATTTTAACAGCACCAAGAAATATTTTAATAATGTGTAAAAGTCCCCCTCCCCTCTTCATTCCCTTTTTATCCCTCCGTAGAGGTAAGAATTCTGTTTCTTATGAATCTTTTCAGAAATGTTCTAGGCATATATTATATATACCCATGTCTAAACTTTCTTTATACATACTGTTCTACAATTTGCTCTTTTCACTTGAAATTAGGTCTTAAACATTGTTTTATACAAATGCTTGTGGGTTAACCACACTCTTTTTAATAACAGCAAAGTATTCCATTGTATGCCTGTACTATAATTTATACAACCACTTCCCTCATTGAATGGGTAATATTCTTTATGCAAAGCAATGGAAGACAAAAAGACCTAGTTATAACAAAAAGAGATATTCACAACATATCAGCATGGTCATGGGGGTATAGGCCTTGGGCAAGAGTGTAGGAATTAGCTAAAAGTGTAAAAGTAACTTCAATAAACATGAAGGCTTGGCATCTCAAAGCATGTAATCATTTAAAGAAAATGAAAATGAAGCAAAAAGCAGGATATAAAGTAAAATATGTTCCCACCCACCAAAGTAGGCAAGTATAATCATAAAACCTGCTGTTCCAATTCCCTGCTGGGAAGACTGGGTTCTAAGACTAGGCCACTCAGGGTTGAGTATAAGCGATCTACCATGGGAAGAACAATCCAGGGGCCATTTTAAAAATAGATGCATTTTTTGTTTGTTTGTTTGTTTTTATTTTTTTTAACTTACAGCAGTGGTAATATTTGATCAACAGTTAGAATTTTTCCAGCTTCTCTTCCTTTTCGAATATTTTGAGATGGACTTTACTATTCATATAATAAGTTAAGATCCTCCTTCTCATTTCTTTTTCCGTGGCTGTCTTAAAGAAAACAATCATCTCTGGTAGAGGAGTATTAGTGGGAGGGAAGAATGATCCTTGGGGAAAAATTTCTAGTTTTTTGTTTTGTTTTGTTTTGTTTTGAATTAGGTAAATCCATTAACTGCCTGCACTCCGCAGCCCTCACTCTCCACACTTTCCCTGAGTTTATGTAAGTGGTTGCCCATAGCAACCACGGACACTTTAAGTAGCTGAGCTGAGTATTACAGGGAAACAGCTTGGCAAGCCTCTGTCTAGCTTCCATGATCATTCACTGTGTCCTGGAGGTAACAATATAAAATTCAAATGATAATTTTAAAATATTAACAATGATTTTGTGTTTCCTGTGTTAAAAAAAAAAAAAGGGCACTACGTTTTTTTAAGTGACATGGTACAACAGGGTCTGCTGGTCACCCTCAATACCACTGGAAATGGAATAATTTCAGGAATGAGAGGAAGGCTGTGAAGAAACCCTGCAGAAGACAGCACACCGTAGCCACACTCCTCTTCTTCCCTCTCCCTTTCTGGCAGCACCCATGCCCCTAGGGCCCCAGTCCTGCTGACTTACAGGCCGCCTGAAATAATAAGGGAAGGCAGAACTGTGTACAAATCTGGACTTTACAAATTTGCAGCCTTATGTGAGTGACTTTTCTGGTTGTGGCTTTTTGTTTTTCAGTTTATAAATGAGTCTATTGCCGGGCGCAGTGGCTCATGCCTGTAATCTCTTTAGGAAGCCAAGGCTGATGGATCATGAGGTCAGGAGTTCAAGACCAGCCTGGCCAAGTTGGTGAAACCCCCCCTCCCCCCGCGCCCAGTCGCTACTAAAAATACAAAAATTAGCCAGGCATGGTGGCAGGTGCCTGTAATCCCAACTGCTGGGGAGGCTGAGGCAGGAGAATCGCTTGAACCTGGCAGGTGGAGTTTGCAGTGAGCTGAGATTGCACCACTGCACTCCAGCCTGGGCAACAAAGCAAGACTCCGTCTCAAAAAAAAAAAAATGTCTATTGAGGCCATTAAGTGAGATCAGAATGTTAAAATTTTTAAAAAATTAAAAATGGTTCTAATTATCTATTATTTTTAAAAATTGTGAGAATTAACTGAGCCAACTTATGTTAGGCACCTCACCTAGAATGCCCTATACAGTAAGCATATACTTAGCATCTCCTGTGTGCAAGCTAAAATGTTACTCAAAAATACATAAATAAATAAACAACCTTAGAGGGAAAAGACAACAGTAAAACCATAGAAACGGATGCACTCAGAGACCAGGTTACTCAACCCTCCATGTGCGAAGTCCCGTGAGGCTCTTCCGCACGGAGCTGGAATCCTACTTTCCTCTCCAAGTCAGTCCCCCAGGATCGGCCCTGGACTGTGTTTTTTTTCTACATTGTAGCTGCCTGTAGCCTTTGATGCCTGTAGGTCCATCCCTGTCCCTGTCCCTGTCCCTAGAAAGAAGGTACTTCCTTCCGTCGCTCACCGCAAAGGGCTCACTGGCTGACCATGAAGCAACCTGCTCCACCAAGCCACCCCCAGCTTTGTCCTCTGACTGTGGATCTGTGTGGCCGCTTTTGTGTCTCTGTCCTTTATTCATCTCTCCCTGACTCCTCTACTCTGTTGGAAGCGTTTCACTGGCAAGTTGAATGATTAACTTCGGGTTTGGCGACGCCAAGTGTTTTACCTATTGCTCTAAACTAGCGCCTTTGCCTGTGTTTACAGGAATTCAGTGACTGGGGGTATTAGTCCATTTTCATGCTGTCAATAAAGACATACTCAAGACTGGGTGATTTATAAAGAAAAAGAGGCTTAATGGACTAACAGTTCCATGTGGCTGGGGAGGCCTCATAATCATGGCAGAAGGCAAGAGCGACTATGAGAGCCAAGTGACAGGGTTTCCCCTTATAAAACCATCAGATCTCTTGAGACTTATTCACAATGACAAGAACGGTATGGGGGAAACTGCCCCCATGATTCATTTATCTCCTACCAGGTCTCTGCCGCAACACGTGGGAATTATGGGAGCTACTATTCCAGGGGAGATGTGGGTGGGGACACCGCCAAACCATATCACTGGGGAAGCAGGGCTTACAGTATCCCAGACCATTTTTCCTAGTACATTATGATACACTGAGTCCTTGTCTCATTTGATCAATTTGGGCAAAACACACTCTTCCAACACTGTGTGTAGTGACCCACCTGACCCCTCCCTCCTGCTTTAAAAATGTTCACAATGTTCTGTTTTTATGCTCACCAGCCTTTAACAGTATAAAGCTTTCTTCCTTCTCTCATTATTCGTATTTTTCATCCTTTGAACTACATCTGGTAGTTTGCTTGGGCTGCTATAACAAAATACCATAGACTGGGTGACTTAACAAAAGTTTATTTTCTAGAGGCTGGAAGTCTGAGATGAGGGTGCCAGTATGGTCAGGTTCTGTGAGGGCCCTTTTCCTGGCTAGCAGATAGGGTCACCTCCTCATTAACTTGACCTGGCAGACAGAGACAGAGCTCTTGAGTGTCTTTTTTTTTTTTTTTTTTTTTGAGACGGCATCTTGCTCTCTCACCAGGCTGGAGAGCAGTGGTGCGATCCCAGCTCACTGCAACCTCCGCCTCCCAGGTTCAAGCGATTGCCCTGCCTCCTGAGTAGCTGGGACTACTGGCCCATGCCACCATGCCGGGCTAATTTTTTTGTATTTTAGTAGAGATGGGGTTTTACCATGTTGGCCAGGATGGTCTTGATCTCCTGACCTCGTGATCCATCCGCCTCAGCCTCCCAAAGTGTTGGATTACAGGCGTGAGCCACCATGCCCAGCCTCTGATGTCCCTTCTTATAAGGACACTATTCCCATCATGAAGTTCTCACCCTTGTGATCATATATAAACCTAATTGCCTCCCCAAAGACCCCATCTCCAGATACCAACACACTGGACATTAGGGCTTCAACATATGAATCGGGAGGAAACCAATTCAGTCCATAGCATCCGATATTATTTTCTGTTTTTGAGTATAATTGTTTATGGAAGGATCATGATGCACCCCAGCCATGAAGAAGAAACTATGAGTAAATGCATTTTAAGTTATTAAAATGTGAATTCTGAACGTTATTTTTACTAGCAATGTGCCTGCTGCTGGAAGTTGCTTTGATAGCATGGTGAGGATCCAACAGTTTCCATCTCGTGCTGACTTCAGCTCTTAGCTCAGTGGCTGAGCGGCTGTGACTGACAGGTCTAGAGCATATTCATGGATCGAGCTCACCTTACGCGTCTGCTTCCTCCCAGGAGCTCTTTGATGGGCTGTCACTTAGCGCATGTTCCCTCTCTTTAGGGCCTCTTAAGAGAACACACTACCTGATCCTACCAATGGAGTGTTACAATTATTAGAAACATTTTTCATATGCAGTACTCATGAAATCATTAAGTTTTCATGTAGTTTTTACAACTGTGAAAAGTTTGTGGTTTGTATCTTATCTGATCATTAAACAGCCCCTTTGTATACAGGAGAATCTGTTGCATTAATGACAGGTCATGGGCAGAACCAGAGTGTAGCCCAGGACTTCTCACTCCACAACCAGGATGTTTTCCATAGTATTAAATACCAGTGAGAAATGAGAATAGAAGAGTTTTTCCCTCCAAATCTTCACTATGGACGATTTCCCGGGACAATCTTGAGTCTACAGGTCTGAGTGCTTTGCCTATCTTAATCACAAATTAATTTCTGTCTCTCTATGTCTGCATTAGAACCCAGAACACAGATCAAGAGGGGCGATAACAGTAATCAACACGGGTGATAATGTTTGCTTGGGGCTGCGGGAGAAACCTGGCTGCTAATTGGCAATAACCCAGTGGGTGATGTTGGGCCTTAACTCCTCAATCATATTAGCCCTTTGACCATCAGATAGCATCCCTTTAAGACTGGCCCAATCCTGCAGCCCTGCTCACTCCACCTGCTCATTCTTCCCAGCACTTCCAGATGTCCAACCAGATCATACAGTAAAAGGATAACACATTTTTTGTGGGTTTTGGCTGGTATATACAAGGAGAACCTTTGTGTTTTATTTAGATAATTTGTATTCAACAAGCCCTGGAACCCTAAGAAAATAGGTGATGTGCCTATCTATCTCCTAGTCTAGCTACTTGGGAGGCTAAGGTGGGAGGATCGAATGAGCCCAGGAGTTGGGAGTCCAGCCTGGACAACATGAGTGAGACCCTCATCTCTAAAAATAAACAAACAAATAAATAATACAAGTAAATTTAAAAATAGAAAACAGGCCAGGCGCAGTGGCTCATGCCTGTAATACCAGCATTTTGGGAGGCCAAGGTGGGCAGATCACGAGGTTGAGAGATCAAGACCATCCTGGCCAACATGGTGAAACCCCGTCTCTACTGAAAATACAAAAATCAGTTGGGTGTGGGGTACGTGCCTATAGTCCCAGCTACTCAGAAGGCTGAGGCAGGAGAATCTCTTGAACCCCGTTGGGGGGAGGTTGCAGTGAGCCGAGATCGTGCCACTGCACTCCAGCCTGGCAACAGAGTGAGACTCCATCTCGAAAAAAAAAAGAAAATAGAAAAAAGAAAATGGATGAGGACAATGGAGAAAATATGTATTTTTTATAAGTGTTTAGCTTAGTTTCCAATAAGAAAATCCCTGTGTCTGTTTCAAGGAATTTGGGGGCTTCTTCCTGGCTTTTCATGACATCCAACTCCCCTGACACTTAGGACACTCATGTCTCTGTGATCCTCTGGATCCAGCTAGAATGAGTTGTATATGTCCACAGAGTCTTACACTCACGCCAGTTTGGAAGTAAGTGAGTAACTCACAAGGGAAATTGGCTTCAGTTACGTTCTCCCTGACCAATAAATAAGTTTTCATTGGATCGTTTGCATCTCTAAGATATTCCATGTTCTTCAGGATGCCGATTCCATCACACGGGAATGAATGCCTAAGGCCTCGCAGTGGGAGATAAGTGGGAGAGAAGCCGCTTTGCAGAAGTCAGGCGTGGTACGAGAGGAAACCGGTGACGCACTTTTTCTCCTCCATATGTTATCAGATTAGCCAGATCCTATGTGCTGAGAATTGGCAGAGCTCCCTCCGCTGCTGAATAGATTGGGCAGTAACTCCCAGCCACACAGCCACCTTAATAATTAGGTGACATTTCTGCCAGCTTCTGCAATCTGCCCTCTAGGGGGGCAGTGGGCCAAGTCACACCTTTGTGGCTACGTGTGTTCCTACATGAATGATTCAACCCCATTGTTTTATGTCAGCCTTTCCTGTCCCACACAAAAGTCCCGAGTGTGAGCAGCTCTCTTTACACATAGAGGAACCTCCCGCCTTCAGCCCCACATCAGTGCTGACCGACAGCATCCTGAGTGGGTTCTTCACGGCACCCTTTCCAGGTGTCATCCCCATCGCTATAGTCAAGTTCAACAAGGTAGTAAGAGCAAGATTTTTAACATGGAGAGTTTTGAAGTCAGAAAAAAATGAATTTGTGCCTATGATTGACATGGGCTTTGAACATGTATCACAATAATGCACGCTGTCAGCTGCACTGAGTCTCTTCTGTATATGTTCTGTCCCAGCTAACGAGTTTCCTGCCTCATCACTGACCTCCAAGCTGTCAGCTTCCATGCTGCCACAGATAGAGAGGAGTTAAAGGAAGATATGCAGCCAAACAGGAGAGTCTGAGGGCAGGTGGAACCAAGAGACAACTGGGACCTAGCCAGCCAGGCCCTCCTTGAGAAAGGAGATGGGGGAGACGTGCAGAGTTAGGAACAAAGCATTTAAGTATATGTGGCATCTTCATTCATTCATGGGTTCATTTGTTCAGCTGGTACTTAACCTTGCTGTGTACCAGGCACTGTGCTGGGCGCTGGGGATACCACAGTGAACAAAACAGGCAGTAGCCCCTGCCCTCACAGAGCTTGCATCCTAGTAAGGAAGACAAAAATCAGCAAGACAGATAAGTGACATAAAGAGCAGGGAAGACTAGGATAACAGCTGAGAAGGAAAAAGTTAAACAGGATGAGGTGCTGTTCACAGACCATGACCCCGAAAGGCCATAGTCACAAGGGGATAGTGTCAGGGGGTCACAGAGTGGGGCATGCAGCTGTACAAGGGGAAAGTGCATCAGCCAGGGAGCAGCAGGTCCTGGAGGTGCACCTGGTGTGCAGGATGCCCCGTGCAGGAGGAGAGCAGGGGTGGCCACCGCAGAAAGCATGAATAGCAAGCTGGGCCAAAGGAGGCAGGAGAGAAGGGAGCCAGACAGCGCGGGGCCTGGAGGCCACAGGGAGCACTCCGAGTTGTACTCTGAGTGACACGGTGACTCTAACAGCCTTGGGTGGAGGAGCATCAGTTTAAGGGGAATAAATCTGGCTGCTCTATCGAGAAGAAGTTGGAGGAGGGCAAGGATGGGAGTCAGGGGAAGCCGCATGGCCCTCTAGGACAATGACAGTGAGAGCAGGGTGGGGCAGTGGACAGGTACGCGCCCATCCTGAGGGCAGGGCTGGCAGGGTGCATTCGTGGATCAGACGTGGGCTGTGGAAGGAAACAGAGCTGGCTATTGGATCACATGGATGACTCTGGAGAGGCCATATGGAAGCACGGCGTGCCGAAACAGTCCATCTCAGAGAGAGGGGGCAAATAAGTCATCTGCTAATTCCTCCTGGTCTGTCTTTCATTGGTTGAGTTGTATTCCATGGGGTATTAACAGTGTTGCACTTCTGAGCTGTGATACTTACTGAGGGCCTTGAGGCTCCTAGTGAAGAAGCCTCCACAGGCCCAGTGGCCCAAAAAGCCTGGCCCCGTCCCCGAGGGAGGTCGAAACACCAGCAGTGCTGCAGGTGGAGGAAGAAGCACAGTGGCCAGGCTTCACAGATGGCAGCAGCACGAACCATCCTGAGGCTGCTCTGTCCAGGAAGCAGGGCCAGCGTCCAAGGCTGAGGGGTCAGGCAGGACCAACAGGATCTGGAATGTACGTGCTCAAGCCCCAGTACATTATCCCAGCAGTTCAGCCAACAAAGGCTCAATCTGGGCTGACACAGGTGCCCAAAGAAGCTAGTCTGTATGGTGAGGTGTGGCCGCAGATGGTGGTGACACACATTGTCAGGTTAGTGGGACCATCCCATTCCTTCTGGCCTGTAGTGGAGGCCAAGACAGCAAGTGGAATTGCAGAGCTCAAGGTCCAACCTCCATGCAGAAGGGGTTGAGAGAAGGGAAGTGAGAGGTCAAGGTCTCCATCAAAGAGACCAGTATGATGTCAAGACAGAATGTCCCATCATAATATCTTTTTTTTTTTTTTGAGATGGAGTCTGGCTGGAGTGCAATGGCATGATCTTGGCTCTCTGCAGTCTCTACCTCCTAGGTTCAAGCAATTCTCCTGCCGCAGCCTCCCGAGTAGCTGGGATTACAGGCATGCGCCACCAAGCCTGTCTAATTTTTGTATTTTTAGTAGAGACAGGGTTTCACCATGTTGCCCAGGCTGGTCTCAAACTCCAGGCCTCAAATGATCCACGTACCTCAGCCTCCCAAAGTGATGGGATTGCAGGCGTGAGCCACCGTGCCCAGCCCCATCATAATATCTTAAGTACCCACAGCTGGAGTTAGGGAAGAGGGCTGCTGCCCTGCAGGCCCGTGAGTACCCAGGGCCAGCTGGTTACAGGGCTGGGGCATGGGGCTTCTGCAGTGCAATGATACCAGGTTAGATGTGGCCTGGGGTAGGGCTCTAGCCAGCCAGCTACAGTGGGGTCGGGGGTGGTCCTCAGTGTGGATGTGGGAGCAGACAGGGATTAACACATTACTTTGCTGTTAAAAATGATAAATAGCCCCTTTGCCTATTTTTTAATTTTATTTTTTAGATGCAGAATCTCACTCTGTTGCTTAGGTTGGAGTGCAGTGGCAAAATCATAGGTCACTGCAGCCTCAAGCTCTTGAGCTCAGGCAATCCTCCTGCCTCAGCCTCCCAAGTAGGTAAGACTACAGGTGTGCATCACCACACCCAGCTTCATTTGCCTATCTCAACTGTTCTTCATTTCAGTAGATTACGTTCAGTAATACTGAAATTGTTATACTCTCTAGGAAAATACATTTTAATTCACAAAATACATGACTACGTATAATGCCATGTATTACATAATGATTATCATTGACTCCTAAGTTAATATTGTGTTTTTGTCTGAATAAAATTTCTATCAATTCGTGTCTGTCTCACACACACACACACACGCACATGTGCACATTACCTTGCTTCAATAAATGGCATCATACAATGCAGACTAAGCTTTGACAGCTCTGGACTCAAGCCAAGTTTCAGATCCATTGTTCTTACAAGCCACTTTGAGCTTTCTGACACCACTGTAGTAACAAATGTGTATGAAATTACGAGACAAGAAAATGCTGGTTTTCACAGCCTTCCCATCTGTGCTGATTTCTAGTGAGTACTGCTACGCTATATTAAGCCAATTTTGATTAGTAATTATCATCATGTCTTGCAAAGTTCCTAGAGGATAAGGTGCTTGTCAAGTGTATTATTACAATGCCTGGGCCTGCTTTTCTGAGGGATATCATTTTCCAGATCCCGAGGAGCTGCCACATATTCCCCCACCGTTCTCCAGAAACATCATCGTAGTTGGCAGGTCTTTATTGCCGCAGCCTAGAAGCCACGTCCACGGTGCACCATCGTGGTGAACCTGCACTAATTGATTCTGTCATTTCTAAGAGGCAGAGACCCCATCTGCGGGAGCCTGGTTGGTTCTTTTGTTTAATGAAGCAAAAGCAGCCTCCATGTTTGGCTGTGCCTGTCTGCAAAGTGACAGTGATTTATCTCATGCTGAAAACAAGTTCAGGGGCCTCCTAGAGAAGCACATAAATCTACCAACCCCTTGTGACAGATGCTGAAGCCCTGCCAAACCCCTCACATTGACTCCTGCAAAGGAAACCTTCCCCACTGCCTGCCACCACAAATGCACCATCCACTTCCCTACGAGTCATGAGTCCTTCCCTTTTCCCCAAATTCTGGCATGGATATATCCAATTTAAAAGAAAATGCAGGCAAATACTCTTCCTTGAGTTAAATCTGATGTCTGTTTCCTGCTTTTCTCTAATCAAGTTGATAATGAAAATCACGACCTAATCCAACTTACTCATTTTGAAGATTAAAGAAACAAAGACTGGCCAGGCGCCATGCCTGATGCTTGTAATCCCAGCACTTGGGAGGCTAAGACAGGAGGATCACTTGAGCCTGGGATTTTGAGACAAGCCTGGGCGACATAGCAAGATCCCATCTCTACACAAAATTTTAAAAATTAGCCAGTCATTGTGATGCACACCTGTGGACTCAGCTACTCAGCAGGCTAAGGCGGGAGGATTGCTTGAGCCCAGGAGTTCAAGGCTACAGTGAGCTATCATCATGCCACTGCACTCCAACCTGGGTGACACAGTAAGACCCTGTCTCAAAAAAAAAAAAAGAAAAAGAAAAAGAAATAAAAGAAGCAAAGACTCAAGAAGATTTTGAAACTGTCCAAACAAAAAAGAGGCAAGTTCCATCATTCACTAGGCATCTGCTTGTCTACCAACTAAACAAAGAGAAGGAAGGTCATTCTAAAATTTTTCTTGGAGACTGAGAATTTTACAGTTTTCCACTGATTCTGACATACCATCTGTGGGCTAATAGGCATCTCCTTAAACTAAAAATCAGCTACTATACCTAGTTGACATTTGAAAGCCATGAAAAACTTATCAACATTTGCCCACATTTAGGCTAAAAGAATTTTCTTTGACTCTGAAATAATCCATGTGCCAGAGCTACTACGTAGGATATTTCCTAAAACATAGCTTCTGACCATTAAAAATATCATTGCTGGTTATCTTAGCACGGTGCCTAAATTCAGATATTTCCTTTTTATATTGTTTCATATCTGTCACCTCCTTGGTATTTCTCATTAACTCTTCGGTCCTCATCACTCTTAACCTCACTCATGTCCTCCCAAATGCCACAGCCAAGGGACATTTCTGCACACTCATCTTTTTTGACATTTCCATAATATTTTACACTGTTGACCACTATCTTCTAGGAACTTTCCTGTTGGCTTAAGTGATGCCCCTCTCTCTTTGCTCTCCTCCTAAAAATCAGACATTTTCTCAGTGTCTTTTGGGGGTCCCCTTCCTTCAGTGTCTCTTTAAATATTGATATATCCTATGGTCCTGCCTTGATCACTGCCTCTGCTCATCCAATATAGTCTCTTTAGACAGTCTCATCCACCCTTGCAGATTCATCTGTTACCTACTTGGCTTTAACCCCTAAACTTACCTCTTCGATCCTGGCCTTCCGTCTGAGCTCCACATCTCTGAGAAGTTTTCAGCTTTTTCTGGATGGCTCCCTGGCACCTCAGTGTTGAAAGTTATCACAAGGGGGCTTTTCATGCTCAGTCTCTTACCTGTTCTTTCCTCTCTGTTTGTTACCATTCTTCCCACAGCCTCTATTGTGGTAGGTTTATTAAAGTCCATTAATTATATCTTCTAAACATTTCTGTAGTAAATTATCCGAAAGACCCTCATTACGAGACGTATTGCACTGTGTCGGAACTGTTCGTCTACGTGTGTCTCTCCCCTGCTAGACTCGGAGCGAGGGCTCAGTCAAGGACTTGCACCATAATATCCATCTGTTTCTTCCGTCATGTACTAGCACTGTAGGAGCTGGCACAGAGTACGTGCTGAATTAATTGTGCGAATGAATTGATAAATGTATGAATGATCTGTCACATTAGAAGAATGTTTGAAAATGAAACAATTAGCTGTAATATCACCACAGAACAGGAATGGTTCTGTTGTTGTGGCTGTTCTTTGTTTTCAGCGTGTGTTTTCACTGTTGTGCTCATAGCACACATATTTTTAAGTGGCTGTAACAATAATAGACATGTAGCTTTGTGTTCTACTCTTTTTTTCACTTAAACATTGATTCATAACCATTTCTCTGTGTATTTACAGGTGCTTTGTAGCTCTCCTTTATAATGGCTACATTATATGACAGAAGTAGCTCTAGAATGATAGTGATAGGATTGCCAAGCCTGACCCTGTAAGGATTACATCTGAGTCACAGAGCCGAGTGCCAGAGGAGTCTGCCAATGTGTAATGACCTTGAAAAGCTACTTAACTCAAAGAGCAAATTTTCCCATTTGCCAAATGAACCTAATCATAGTTGTTTGTAATCCTCAGAAAAAAAGGTGTTGTGGAAGTAGAAATCATTTTTAGTATCTCACAGGTTTGAAATGTTTCAGAGATAGAAATAACTCAATCTCCATGGTCTCTTCCTTTGAAGGCAGGGCAGGTTAGTGAAAATTTGTCTTTCTCAAGCAGTGAGGACTGAAAGGATTAAGCGAGGAGAAATGAGGCAAAAACATCTAACTTACTCTGTTGTTTTGGAGTCATCTATTTTCATCTTTTAAAAGTTTCCTCCCTATCTTTCTGCCATATTATCATCTTTGCCTGATATGATTAAATTTTAGCACTGGAAGGAAACTGAGGAATTATAACTAGTCCAACTCTCATGTTTCAGATGAAAAAGGACTTTGGAAAAAGCACTGATGCTTGTATACCCCTCTTCTTAGGGAAAAGAGAGATGGGAAGTGTTCATGATTTTACAGGCGTAGTAAATGCTTCTTAGGGGAATCCAATGAGCTTAAAGAACATGCAGTGGCCTGGGACAAAGTCTGTTGGACCCACAGAGCAGGGAATGGTTAGTGACAGAAGTCAGTTCAGGTGTGTTGACAGATTTAAGTCTTTCTTCCTGTGATATGAGTCCAGTTACTAAAGACTCGGGAAAGAACCAAAGGGAATTGTTTTTTTTGGCAAGTCCAGACTTCAGGCAGATGAGGGCACTTCAGAGAACTTCATCCTGTGTTTTGCAAGAGACAGAGGATAAGAGCTTGGGACAGCGGGGTCAGAGAGACCTCAAGAGCCTTCTCCAGTGTAGCATATCAAAGTGCCATATTTTGGGGTATTGGTTTCTGAGCCCCAACAGAGTCAAAAGGAAGCCCAAATTTTGCACAGTTTTCTGGTAATATTTCAGAAGGAATGAATACCAGTAAGAATGAGCTAAAACTGCCAAGAGGATCATGCAGCCCCCGTTGCACTCATGGTAATACTATTTTCGTATGACTCATCTTAGTTAAATCATATGAACCACAGTGAAGTCATGAGGAAATTCATATTAATAGAAGTTCATTTTCCTCTAGTTTACCTTTTTTTTTTTTTTTTTTTGAGACAGAGTCTCGCTTTGTCGCCCAGGCCAGAGTGCAGTGGTGCGATCTTGGCTCACTGCAACTTCCGCCTCCTGGATTCCAGCAACTCTCCTGCCTCAGCCTCCCAAGTACTGGGACTACAGGTGCCTGCCACTACGCCTGGCTAAGTTTTGTATTTCTAGTAGGCACAGGGTTTCACCATATTGACCAGGCTGTTCTTGAACTCCTGATCTTGTGATCTGCCTGCCTTGGCCTCCCAAAGTGCTGGGATTACAGGTATGAGCCACTGCGCCTGGCCCCTCTTGTTTGCTTTAATGTGACCATATATCTATGCCCAAAACATCCAAAGTCATTTCATGATGTTCCTATTTTGATTATCATGAACATTTTTCCTAAACTTGTTTTTAGAAACCTAAATTCTCTTGTAATACTCACTACTTCTGCTTGTTGCACAAATAACCACAGCTGATTCTCCCATGATGGGTTTCAGAATTCACTATTTGGTACTTATTCACTGTTTTCATCTAAGACAGTGTAAAAATGCAAACAACACACTCCATGAAATCTCTATTAGGTTGTGTTCCTCACTGAAGCACATTCATTTTCCACTGTTCTTTGACCTTGAGCTAGAAGCCAGAGTTCATCATTAATACCAAGTTTCTGATAACTAGATGAGACATCGTCCAAAAATTTATTGACCTGAAATGTCTTCTTTTATACAACAGATGCACCACTTAAAAGCTATTTAAAAATAAACGTTGTAGTCATTCAGTCCTGTTTTCCATTAACTTAGCTTATTTTTGAGGTACATTTAAAAGGCTTGGTCTTTGCTCAGTAAGGGCCCCGTATTCTCACCTGTGATGGCAGGTTGTTGATCAAATGCTGAGAGTTCCTCGTTAGAACCAAGGACTGCTAAAGTTGGAGAGTTCCATGCTGGCACGCAACTTAGCTAGTCTAAACCCAAGACCACACATACCACTGATAGCCTTCTCTGCGGATGACATCTTCTCTGCATTAGAAAGATATTATTCACTAAACCCACATGTGCCTCTGTAATTTTTACTGATTTATTCTCAGTAAGTATTTTAACAGGTTTATTTCCATTATCTGTAACTATTTTTTGTTTCCTAGTACTACATAGGGGCCTATCTAGTCATCATCATCGTCATCATAAAAACCAAATGGGAGCATTTGGTACAAAATAATGCATTTGAATTATCTCAGCCTTTGACCTCTGTGGATGGGAGAATAATGCCCACCAAAGATGTCTATATCGCAATCCCTAGAACCCATGAATTTGTTACTTTACATGACAAGAGACTTTGCAGGTGTGATTAAGTTAAAGATCTTGAGATGAAGAGATTATCCCAGTGAGATCAGTGTCATCTGAGGGATCTTATAAAAGGGAGGCAGGAGGGTCTGGGTCAGAGGAGGAGATGGCAGCAGAAGCAGAGGTTGGAGAAAGAAGGAAGCATTGGAGGATGCTGCACTACTGGCTTTGAAGATGTAAGAAAAGGCCACAGCCAAGAAATATAGACTGCCTCTAGGAGGGAAGAAAGGCTGAAGGAAGCCAGCACACTTTACCCCAAAATATGACTAAACTACAGAAGTAGCCTAAAAGTCTTCGAGGTCTCTCTGACCTGCTCCCCTGCTCTCTTTCAATCCTCTGTTTCTCCTAAGGCATAGGACGAAGCTTTTCTTCAGTATTCTCTTATCTTCCTAGTAACCAGACCCCAAAGAGAAACACAGTTGCCTTCCACCTCTCATCCCCTCAAATCTCATTTGCTGTCTCAGAAAAGAACACTGAGAATGCAAAGCCACCTGGACAGACTTTGTCATGAGACAATACCTCCTGGGTTCATTCAAAATCCAAATTCCATTTACAAGTTAATTTCTGTCTTCTAGGCCCATTCATTCTCCCTAATGATCATTTACTGCCCCTCAAAAGAATGGTCTACATTCCCCCATGTCCCCCTCCCCTAGGCAGAAGGCTTTTTAAGATCTGTACTCCATTGGGTTATTGAGTACTCATTCTCCTGCGGTTCTCCCATGCTATGCACATTAGAATAAATGTTGCATGCCTTTTCTTCTATTAGTCTGCTTTTTGTCAGCCAGTTTCTCAGTGAACCTTCAGAAGGCAAAGGGGATGTTTTCCTTGGGCCCCTACAAAGCAAAGGAACAGGCTGTCCCCTCCAGCATCCGTAAGCAACTCAGTCCTGCTGAGACCTTGACTGCAGCCCTTAAGACCCATTCCAGCCTTCCAGCCTCCAGAACTGTAAGATAATAACTCTGTGGGTTTTCTAAGCCTCTAAACTTGTGGTAATCTGTGACAGCAGTAACAGGAAACTAATACAGCCTGTCCTAATACTACTTCCATCAGTGGGAGCACAAATGAAGTGAATGAATGCACAACTGCTGCACAGATTATTTAAAAACATCCGAGAAGGGAGGCAGTCATTACTTGTTCAGTCTGTAAAGTAAGATGGATTTTGTTTTAAAGGGAGAAGTACCTGGGTTTTCATTTTACAAACCCAGAAAAGACCTTTCAGCAGGAGTGTGGTCGTCTGATACAGAGAGGGGCAAGAAGGTCGGTGGCTGGCAGTGAGAGGACAAGGGACAAGGGGTAGAAGACGAGGCCAGGGAGGCGGCCAGAGCCCTGTCACCTGCGTGTTTACAGGTTTCACTTGAGTTTTAGAACCATTCTAGAGATTATCTTTGTTCTCTCAATACAGTTTTTAACAAAATACATTTCTGGCAGCGCCCTTTCCCCAAGGCTCTAGCTTGGTGCACTGGATCCAGACTTGGCCTGGAACGTCCCCCTTTTTTCCTTGTCAGGAGCAGCTCTGCGTGGGCGCCCCAGGAGCATCGCGGGTGCAGAGCCAGGCAGGGATCCGGCCATCATCAAGAGGCCTAATCAGAGAACACGCTGACATTGTGGGTGGGTTGCCACTGATTGGGACAAAATGTCTTCATTTGGACACCTGAACAGAGGAGTAAAAATAGATTCTCCAAGATTCTTAAAAAATAACACACACACGGCAGACCCAAATCATTCTAGAGACTATAACAGCTTAAGAAAAAGAAGAAAATGGAAAACAAAGTTTGATAGAAAAGAAGGCTAGGATAGAGGATGGTGAGTACCCAGCCCCCAGCTTGTTGCCACACGTCGAGACCAACAACTGGGGAAGTCCAAGAAAGAAACAGCACAGGGGAGGGGCCCTGTAGGCCTAAACAGGCCAACTCGGGGGAGCCCAGGACGCAGCACACAGGAGCAAACAATGGCTTGGGAGTTGACACTTCTCCCTTCATTGGCCTCCCGCTTACACGTGGGCTTGCAAACATACACACAAACACAATGTGTTTCTTTACACTCTAGTCTGTGCAATGACTTCCATTGTAGATAAAAGATCTCATGCTCAAATTTGGAAATTATGCTTTTTTTGGACACACAGGATCAGCATAGAGAGAGAAAAATGAGCCCACCAGCCAGGGGCCAGGAACGAAAAGCAGACAGAAAGCAGATTAATTTAAGCAGTTTACCTCAGTGCTTAAACATCAGTTTCACTTACGAGTACACATAAGGTTCTCGCCACCACCAGTACCACCCCTCTGTGAAATCGCTGTGGCACCCACAGAAACGGAAAAGCCTTGTATTCACATGTAAGCAGCTTCCAAAGGATATTGCTTTTTGTAGTAACCACTTTATTTAGATACAATGCACATACTAGGGAACACACCCATTTGTAAGTGTACAGTGCAATGGTTTTTTGTATCTTCACAGCTGTGCACCACCACTATCAATTTTAAAACGTTTTCAGCACTCGCAAATCCCCATGCCTATTGGTAGTCATGCCCCATTTCCCTACAGTCCTCCCCACAGCCCTAGATAGCTCCATTCTGCTTTGTCTCTATCGATTTGCCCATTCTGAACATTTTGCACAGGTGACCCTTTCTTTCATTTAGCATACTGTTTTCAAGGTTAGTCCATGTTGTAGCCTGTGTTAGTCCTTCATTTCTTTTTAGAGCTGCATAGTATTTTACTGTGCGGAAAACCCACATGTTATTTATTCATTCGTCAATTGATGAACATTTGGATTGTTTCACTTTTGGCTATCATGAGTAATGCTGCTATGAGCATATGTGTACAGGTTTTTATGTGGGCATATGTTTTCATTCCTCCAGAGTATATAGCTAGGAGCAGAATTGCTGGTTCATATATTAATTTCATTTTTAACCTTCCGAGGAACTGCCAGACTGTTTTCCAAAGTGGCTGCACCCTTTTCCTTCCCACTAGATGTGTATAAGCGCTCCAATTTCTCCACATCCTGGACGACATATTCTTATCTATCTGTTGTTATGGTAGTTGTCTTAAAAGGTGTGAAGTAGTAATTCATTGAGGTTTTGATTTGCATTGCTTACATGACTAACCATTTGAGAATCTTTTTATATGCTTGTTGGTCACTTGTGTATTTGGAGAAATATCTATTCAAATTTTTTACCCGTTTTGACTGGGGTATTTGTCTTTGAATAATTGAGTTGTAGGTGTTGTTTATATATTCTAGATATAAGTTGCTTATCAGAGATATGGTTTGCAAAAATGTTCTCCCGTTCTTTGGATTGTCTTTTCAATTTCTTGAGGTGTCCTTTGACTCACAAGATTTTTAAATTTTGATGAAGTCCAACATTTAAAAAACAAGAAAAGTCACAATAATTGAGGTCAAAGAAATTTTAAAAGAAATTCAGATATAACTTTGAAAGGAAGGGAAGTCATGTTCTTATTGAAAAGAACAAAGAGGAATTGTACACTGAAGGTCTGTAAAGATGTTTGATAACTCATCAGTAGAGTAGAAACATCGGAGAGGCTTTTGTTAGTTGAGATTTTAACTTTTAGAAGATCTGACAGAAGTTCTCTTGGTTTTGAATGGGCTCACTTCCTTGTTACCTCAGCACTTGTACTTAGCATAAGCCTGGTTTCCAGACTAGCTCAGCATTCTAGGGACGAGGCCACCTTACAGTGCACAGCTAACTTTACAAACACAAGAGGGACAAATTTTGGTGTACTTTGGTGAGTCATTGCCATTGACTTTTCTTTCCCCCACCCAGAAAAACTTGGGCCATTCTAAAGGGATTTGGGGTCTCCTTGAGCTCTTCTGATTTATGTGTCATCAGCACCTGCAAAGTCTGTCTTCGCATGATTAGTCTTTGTTTTGTGCCGAATGCTTCATATTTAAATCTTGGACCAAGGCCGGGCGCGGTGGCTCGTGCCTGTAATCCCAACACTTTGGGAGGCCAAGGCGGGCGGATCACTTGAGGTCAGGAGTTCCAGACCAGCCTGACCAACATGGTGAAACCCCGTCTCTACTAAAAATACAAAAAGTAGCCGGGCACTGTGGCATGTACCTGTAATCCCAGCTACTCTAGAAGCTGAGGCAGGACAATTGCTTGAACCCAGGAGGCGGAGGTCACAGTGAGATGAGACTGTACCACTGCACTCCAGCCTGGGCAACAGAGCAAGGCTCTGTGTCAAAAAAAAAAAAAAATCTTGGAGCAAAAGTGAACTTTAATGATCACTGAGGCTTTCCTTCTGTCTCCAAACCAAGATGGTCATTGGGAACAGCTTGGAATACATGGAATCTCCTGTAGAGTTTTTAAACAAACAAACAAACAACAATAACAACAACAAGGACAGCTGTATTTTAATCAAATCAAGCATGTTTAATCAGATGTAGTAGTGTGTACCTTGTACCTAGATGAGAAGTAGTTGAATCAATCGAGAAAAGATCTGAACTCGTTGAATTTATAAGAATTTGAACAGCAATATGTTTTTAAAATTTCTGCTTTATTTAATGGTATATAATATGAAAATATAGGTCAAAATATAAATTATCCTTTGCTCGCAGCAGGTCCACTTATGGGTGTCTCTGCTGTAGACAGTCTTATCTAAGGACACAAGCATATACACACAAGGTAAAAAATTGAAAGCTGCTGGCTCATGCCTGTAATCCCAGCACTTTGAGAGGCCGAGACGGGCAGGTCACAAGGTCAGGAACTTGAGACCAGCCTGGCCAACATGGTGAAACCCCGTCTCTACTAAAAATACAAAAAAAAATTAGCTGACGTGGTGGCAGGTGCCTACAGTTCCAACTACTCGGGAGGCTGAGGCAGGAGAATAGCTTGAACCCAGGATGATGGAGGTTACAGTGAGCCAAGATTGCGCCACTACACTCCAGCCTGGACAACAAGAGCAGGACTCCATCTCAAAAAAAAAGGAAAAAAAAAAATTGAAAGCTGCTATACTTTCTGTCCATTAGTAGGAAAATATTAAATAAACCATGAAATATTCATGTTATGGGACACTGTATAACCACTAAAAATAATGAGGGTCTCTGAATGAACTGACATAAAAATGTACAAGATAAATTATCTATTAAAAAGCAAGATACATAATATCCTACGTCTGGTATCTCACACCTTGAGCAATCACATATTTAAAAATAAATATTGGGCCGCACAGAGTGGCTCATGCCTGCAATCCCAGCACTTTGAGAGGCCAAGGCAGGAGGGTCACTTAAGCCCAGGAGTTCAAGACCGGCCTGGGAAACATAGCAATACTGACCATATCTCTACAAAACATGTTTTAAAATGTTTTTTTAATTAGCTAGGCATAGTGGTGCATGTCTGTAGTCCTAGCTACTTGGGAGACTGAAGTGGGAGGATCACTTGAGCCCAGGAACTTGAGGTTGCGGTGAGCTAAGACTGCACCACTGCACTCCTGCTGGGCAACGTATAGCATGACCCTCTCTCTAAAACATATATAAATAAATCCTTTTCCATATTGGTATTGATATTATAAAGTAGGATAAATACATGGAAGGATCTTGTGGCAGACAGAATAATAGTCTGCAAAGCTATCCACCTCTTCATGCCAGAACCTGTGAATATGTTACATGGCAAGGAAGAATTAAGATTGCAGTTGGAATTAAGGTTGCTAAACAACTGACTTTAAAATAGGGAGATTATCCTGAATGATCCAGTTGGATAATCACAAGCAGCCTTCCAAGTGAAAAGGGAGGCAGAAGAGTTAGTGTTGGAGGGCGGACACCTGGACAGACCCAGCCAGCCACTGCTGGCTTTGCATATAGAGGAAGAGGCCACGCATCCAGGAACACAGGAGGCCTCTGAAAGCTGGAAAAGGCCAGGAAAGAGCTTCTCCCCGAGAACCTCCAGACAGGGACACCACACTGTTGACACCTTGATTCAGCCAGTGAGACCCATTTCATATTTCTGACCTCCAGGAATGTAACATAATAAAGTAATGTTGTTTTAATCCACTAAGCTTGTGGTGATTTATTACAGTAGCAATGAGGAATAAATACAGATACATGATCTTAACTTATCTTTAAATAACTAAAATGTGGAGAAAGGATACCTTTATTTTTTACACATGACAGTTATTACGTTTTCTATATGAGCATGTATATATTTTGTCATTTAAAATATTTTTTAAGCCTGTGGGGTTGTCTATGAAAGAGTAACAGGCCAGGAGTGGTAGCTCATGCCTGTAATCCCAGCGCTTTGGGAGGCCAAGGCAGGTGGATCACTTGAGGTCAAGAGTTCAAGACCAGCCTGGCCAACATGTAGTGAAATCCCATCTCTACTAAAAAATACAAAAATTAGCTGGACATGTTGGCGTGCGCCTATAGTCCTAGCTACTTGGAAAGCTGAAGCAGGAGAATCGCTTGAACCCGGGAGGCGCAGATTGCAGTAAGCTGACATCGAACCACTGCACTCCAGTGTGGGCGACAAAGCAACACTCTGTCTCTCGAAAGGGAAGGGAAGAAGGAAGGAAGGAAAAGGAAAAGAAAGGAAAAGAAAGGGTGCACTGACCACTCTATATAGTAGCCCTTTGAAGGTGTTGAAAAGGGAAAGAGGCAGCTTCCTTCTCTTTGCATCAGAGCAAGCAAGCTTCCTGAAGGAGATGGGATTTAGATAATACATGGATGGATCTTAAACAATAGATAGAATATTGTCATGCAAAGATAGAGGAGATCAAAACAATGGGACAGCCTGAACAAAGCAATGAGGCAGACCCGCTGGAGGACAATCAGGTGTCGTCTGTCTTGTGCACAGCAGTGCAGCATCACCTATATCCTTAGAGAGTGTTCACGTCTGATCCGAGAGAGCTTGGATGGATTACTGTGGGTTTGGGCTCAATTTGGTGGGCGACGGAAACCACTGAAGGTTTTGGAGTTTTGGGGAAAAAACTGATTGCTGGGCCAGGCATGGTGGCTCACACCTGTAATCCCAGCACTTTGGGAGGCTGAAGTGGGAGGATCACTTGAGCTCAGGAGTTCGAGACCAGCCTGGGCAACATGGCGAGACCTTGTTTCTAAAACAACAACAACACCAACAACAAAAACTGGTGGCATTGCTTTTTAAGGATTAATCCTTCCATGCAGAGAGAGAAAGGGAGACAGAACAGGAGAACTCTACCAGAATCTAGGCTCTGACATCAGGACAGAAGGAGGGAGGACAACACAGACAGAAATTTGGGAGCTACATTTGGAAAACTTGCTCACTCACCAGCTGTGGGAGGGTAAGAAAAGGAACGGTGGTCTTTGGGCCTAGGTTGTGGGGGGATGACCTAGTCAGAGTAATATGATATGGAGGGTGAGATCAGATTGGGATAGACTGGGTTTTGCATGCCTCTGCAATTCCCTGTATAAATGCCACGTGACTTATAAGGCTACAGGACTGGGTGGGGCCATGGAGAGAGGACCCTGAGCCACACTATGTCTCCAGGGCAGGATCTCCCTTTCTATCAGATCCTTGTCCACTCTGCTTATCCATTTGCTTCCCAGCCAGCTCTCCCAGGGAATATTTATCCTTAGAACATAATGATCATTTGTTCCTCTTTCCTGTATCCATGCCTAACCTTTCTGGTTCACAAATGGAGTGATCTGGCTCCAAAGTCATCCACTCTGGTGCATCCCAAGGAGTTTGAATCTCTCCCCACATGCCGCTGCTGTGCACAGGTCTCTGTGCCTGGGCCTTCTAGTGAGAGATCCCCAGCAGCCCTGAAAAACCTGCCTAGACAGCCCATACTCTTGAGAAACCTGTTTTTATTACTAACCTAGATCCTTCCATCAAAAGTCTTCTCTTCCTTATATCAGCTAAAATGAGAGGCATGACTTGCTTTAAAAAAAAAAAAAAAAAGATGGACTCTTGTTCTTGTCATCTAGGTTGGAGTGCAATGGCGCAATCTCGGCTCACTGCAACCTCCACCTCCTGGGTTCAAGAGATTCTCCTGCGTCAGCCTCCCAAGTAGCTGGGATTACAAGCGCCCACCATGCCCAGCTAATTTTTGTATTTTTAATAGAGTCAGGGTTTCACCATGTGGCCAGGCTGATCTCGAACCCGTGACCTCAGGTGATTCACCCGCCTCTGCCTCTCAAAGTGCTGGGATTGCAGGTATGAGCCACCACGCTTGGCCTTGACCTGCTTTTTACCTGCACCCCAAAAGGTAATTAGTTCAAGGCTGTGATGTGTGCAATTAAATTTTTCCCTTAAAGATATGTCTTTAATCAGGAATTCTTCTAGAGTAAGTCTCACTGATGAGAACACAAAGTAAAGGGCTGGTAAAAAAAATAAAAATGAAAGAACAGATGTGAGAGCCTGCTTACTTAAGAAGGATTCATTCCATTTGAGTTCTACAAACACACATACACTACACATCCACCCAGCTCAGAAAAGGACCCCCCACCCAGGACTCTGACTTTAGATCTAAAGAACTTGTTTCTGGTCAGCCTTTTCTCTTAATGTCTGAGAGGCCAGGGGGCCAATTCCTATTAGTTCAATTATGTTTTTGTACTCAAAGAAACAGTATTTAATATCAAAATGTAAAACATTTTTCTTGTCTTGCTGACCCAAATTTATCACTGATTTGGAACCCCTTTCAAAATTGAAACATACTCTCTACCCGAAATGCCCTTGGAATGACATTTACATCTCTTTTGTTTTTTCAAGAGGAGATGATCATAATAATATTGTATGAAAAATTCCAAGTAAAAAGGCTTAGAATTGCTTTGCTTCCCTTATTCTCAATATGAAATAATAACATACAGAGCTCTAAGAAATTTATTTTAAGATATAAACTTATATAACCCATCTCTCCCTTCTCTCCAGCCACATCTGCATATTCTTCCACCACCTCCACTTTTATAAAATTATCTACACTTTTTTTTTGTCTCTAATATATTCAGTTTCTTCCCTGAAATGGTCACTTGATTCACACAGGCTGGTATTGAAATGCCTCTCCCTGTGAAGGATGCATTTTATCATGAAGTTTCTTGTCTCAGGGGGTATTTCTGAATTTCCTTCTGAATATTCATCTAAGCCCTTTCCCCACTCTCTGCCAAAACACCCCAGCCATACTTATGAATGGGTGTTTAAAAGGAAACTGAACTATTGTTTAAAGGTAAGGTTTTTTTTAATGTGTAGGTCCTTGAAAATTTGCTTTTATAAGCATATATAAAATAATTTTCCAAAATAAATATAAAACATAATTTTCTGACCAGGTGCAGAAGCTCACACCTATAATCCCAACATTTTGGGAGGCTGAGGCAGGAGGATTGCCTGAGCCCAGGAGTTTGAGACCGGCCTGGGCAACAGAGTGAGACCCTATCTCTACAAAGCAAATTTAAAAAATTAACCAGCCGGCCGGGTGCGGTGGCTCAAGCCTGTAATCCCAGCACTTTGGGAGGCCGAGACGGGCGGATCACAATGTCAGGAGATCGAGACCATCCTTGCTAACCCGGTGAAACCCCGTCTCTACTAAAAAATACAAAAAA
>NW_012117932.1:5410245-5418726 GCF_000951035.1 Colobus angolensis palliatus | reverse complement strand
GGGTGAGGAGAAAAAGCATCTTCACTTTCTGGTTATAATGGAGAGTCGGCACAGCCCCAAGAGTGGTCACGCTCCCTGAGCAAGGAAGCCAAGAACTGGTCCCATGTTAAAGGTTAAACGCGACTTTGTTCCTCCAAGAGGCCAGTCTCTTGGATCTAGATGGAGGTCCCATGCAGCATGGAAGATGAAAAAACAGAAGAGACTGACTACTTTCAGAGGATTCATTTCATTGGGGTCATACAAACACAGAAAAATACACTCCTCCTGATTTCTAGCACTACTTTCCCTGGAGACAGAGAGCGCCAGATGATGGTTATGAGACTAGTAACCTTTAAAAGCCAAAGTTAATGTTTCCTCTAAAATTAGCAACATATCCTCTTCTAGATTTCTGAGGATCTGTAGTCCCTTTCTGAATGCTGTTTTCCATTCAGTGCACACAATCTGTTACTCAGAGGCTGGTGATCCCCTGTATGGAATGCACAAACTTACCATCTTCCCCGTCTTTTCCCTCGGGCTGCTCACTGGTCATTTCTCTACCCATCAATCCTGTGCCGGATGGGGTGGGAAACTCACAGAAGCTGATAGTTCTTGAGGGCTGAGTGTCTTGGCAGAATGTACAGTGACGTGGGCGTTCGTTCTGAATTCCAAGGATGTGAGTTCAAGCTGTGCCTTTACTATTTACTAGATCTAGATATCACTTATCTCAAGTTCAAAAGCAGACCAAATGAATCTATGGTATCAGAAGCCGGGGTCGTGTTTCTCTCTGGGAAGGGAAAAGGAGGTAGTGTTTCGCAGTGAGCCTCTGGGATACAACTAATGTTCACTTTCTGGACTGAAAGTTGACCCCTGGGCGCATTCACTTTGTGACAATTTTTCAAGCTGTTGTAGGGGCCAAGAGGAAACTTGCCCTTCACCCTCTGAAGGTTTACTGAAAATCAACTTTTAAAAGACAGATTAATAGAAGGAATGGCACACAAATTTATTTTAAGGTACTAGTTTGTTCTCACATTGCTGTAAAGAACTACCTGACACAGGGTAATGTATAAAGAAAAGAGGCTTAATTGGCTTATGGTTTCACAGGCTGTACAAGAAGCATGCCTGGGGAGGCCTCGGGAAACTTACTATCATGGTGGAAGGGGAAGGGGAAGCAGGCACGTCCTACATGGCCGGAGCAGAAGGAAGAAAGAATGAAGGCGGAAGTGCTACACACATTCAGACAAGCAGATCTCTTGAGAACTCTATCAAGAAAATGGCCAGAGGGAAGTTTGCCCCCATGATTCAGTCACCTCCCACCAGGCCCTTCCTCCAACGTGTGAGGATGACAGTTTGACATGGGATTTGGGTGGGGGCACAAAGCGAAACCTTATCGATGTGCATAACACAAGGGAATGGAAGGAGAATTACTGCAAAATAACCCAGTGGGATCCAGATGCTTACATACCCTTCTTAAGGAAAAAGAAAGATGGGGAAGTGTGTCTTATTTTAGGGAGGTGCTAAATGGCTTTTAGGAGAGTTCAGTGGGCTTGAAGAACACACAGTGACGTGGGACAAAGCCTGTAGGGCCTGCAGAGTGGACAGTGGTTTGTGAAAAAAGTCTGTCCAGATGTGACTTTCTTTACCTGGACAGATTTCAGTCTTTCTTCCTGCGATATGAGTTCAGTTAATGAGAACGCAGGAAAGGGACTGTAGGCAGGGGGTGCGGGAGGTGGTGGGAGGAAGGGGGTAATTGTTTTCTTTGGCAGGTCCAGACTTTAGGCAGATGAGGGAACTTCAGAGAACAACTTCATTCTATGTTTTCAGAGAGACCCAGGGTGAGAGACTGGGGTTGGGAGCTCAGAGAGACTTCAGAGGCTTATTCAGTTCGGCATGTCCAAGCTCCATATTTTGGGGTATTGGTTTCTGAGCCACAACACTGTAAACTTATGACCTGACTGCATCCTCTTGCGTTTGTGTTATATTTCAGTAAAACTGTGTTTTTAAGAAGTTAGGCCAAATAACCAGAATGGAACGACTGGGCCCACCACCACTATCCCCCACCAGCCCGTTTCATAAAAGGCATCACCTCCAGGAGCAAGAGGCAAAGCAGCAGTGAACAAGCCAACCCTTTCAGCAGGACGAGTGTGTCACCTTTCCATGACATAGCTCCTGCCATCTGAAACAGAACCCCTCAGACATCCGAGACACAGAGTCTCCTAAATACGAGAAGAAAGGGCATCACTCATAGTCCATCCATCTATCATGTCCTGTATGACACTCACACCATAACGACTTCTCAGCACCCCTGCCTCTAAGACTCCACAGTTACCACAAGTCCTGCTGTCACTAACCATTACACATTCTTCCTCATGAATTACCTTGTCACTAATGAGAAAAGGCTTTGGGTACCTGGCAGACCCAAGTTGAACTTGATCAGGATTTTGCTAAGTCCTTAACAGGAAATCTCAGTTTTTTGTATCCTGGGACTCACCAAGAGGAACTTTTTGGCACTGAGTTACTGGAACAGCTTAAGGATGCTGCCTATACCCAGAAGTTGGCAACTGCTGCAGACCGTCCCTCAGACAGCAGCTGAAAATTATTCCTAATAAGTAAGAGGAAGGAGGTGAGGCGGCAGCTGCTGGGACATGCTGGGGGAGGTGAGCACCCCAATTTGAAAGTAGAAGACAAGGCAAAGAAGTCTCATTTCCTAGCTTGGATTCCCAATCACAGAAAAATATTTTTTGCTTCTTCCTGTTACTTTTTAACTTGGCAATTGAATACTTCTAACATCTGACTGTCAGGCTACGTGGAAATATTGGCAGAACGTTTCTATCCATTTCCCTCTATAATGTGCTCAAATTAATCTAGCACCAGTCTTTCGTGCTCCCAGAACACAGTGAAATCGATTTACAAATATGTAGCATAAAAAATCTGTTAAAAAGAAACAGCATTTAGCTATCAGTTAAAAATGAATTTAGCCAGATGTTTTTATCAGTGGGGCAGGAAGTTATTTATGAACACTATTGTTAAGTACACCAGAACTTGTTCTGCCACTTCTTGTTTTCAGCACTAGGGGATCATCTTATCCGAAAGCAAACCAGATAACCGAAATCATCAATCGCAGTTGCTCAGTTCTTGCACTAATAGCAATAAAATATTAACTATTCTAACAAATTAGGAAAACATTTTGTTCCTAGAGGGTACTTTTTGAGCAGTGGTCCTTCCATAAATACTTATCTACTGTTCTTGCTGCCAACAATAGTCAGTCACCTGCTATATACAAAACACTGTGTTATGCTCGGTAGTATAATAAAACAAAAAAGATAAATTATCTGCTAATATTAGTTTATTACCAAATATTCTTATATCCCGAGAGCCCAACAGAGTTTATGTGTGTGTCAGTTTATGGGTGTGTTATCACTGAATGAGTCCAATACAGGCAACAGAGCCCACCTAGAAACTGGTTTCCTTTTTTCAGTTCCCACGAGTTCCTTGTATATCAATAATGCCCTTTCACATTAAAAAAAATTTAAAGTCTCATCTAAGAGTACACAAGGAGCTCATTAAGAACTCCTTCATTCCAGTGTTCTTTCAGCCTTATCTTAAAGCACAAGTAAAAATGTTCTCTTCTTTGAAATGGGCTCTACCAAGTTAATTATGGACAGGAACACCAAGGTAAGGACCAGGGGCCCCGTTCAACACCATGCTGAAGAGGTGAGGCCCTCTGCCAAATGTTCACTGGAGTTGGCGGGGGCTTAGCGTTGGTCTTTTCAAACTTTAGTGCACTTTAAAATCCCCTGGAAGTCCTGTAACAACGCGGATGCTGATTCTGGGGGTCTGAAGTGGGGCCTGTGATTCTGCATTCCTAACAAGCTCCCAGGAGCGCCATTGCCACTGGTCCAAGAACCACATTTTGAATAGCCTGCTTTTAAAAACACCCTTAGAGCCTAAATTAATTGTTCAGGGGTGGGACTCAGAAATTGAGGATATAATAATATTATTAATAAAATTCCCGAAATGATCACATGAATGTATAACTCACAAAGACTCCTTATTCCTAAATATATTAAGAGATAACAGGCAGCTGCACTAGACAACAAAGAAAGAACACACAAGGAGCTCATTAAGCCCTCCAGGAAAGAAGGAAAGGAAAGAAAAGAAAGAAAGAGAAAGGAAGGAAGGAAGGAAGGAAGGAGGGAGGGACGGAGGGAAGGAAGGAAGGGAGGAAAGGAGGGAGGGGGGAGAGAGAGAAAGAGAGAGTTTTTAACTGTTTTTACCATCAGAGTCTATAGGTGTTACAAAATAGTCAAATATTGCAATCTATTCATAATTCTATTGTATTTTAAATTTGTGCTTCTGTTCCCGAAATAAGCTTCACCACTTGCAGCTTAAGCCACAGAAATGCGAACTCAGAAGGGGCCGGGAGAGGAGAGAATGTTCTTTCAACATTAGAAATTTATCTTGTAAATAAAAGCTAGCAGTGACCACATGGATTTTTTTTTTAAGAGCCAGGGCGGGCCGTTAGTAGACCTCAGTTCCAGCGTCAGCTCTGCCACTAACTAGCTAGTTAGACCCAGAGCTGCTCTGAGCCTTAATTTTTTATCCGTTGAAGGAGAGCCTTTGAAAGAAGATAACAGCAATCTAGGCCCCTAACATCCTTTGATTCTTTTATTAAGTCACCAACGGCAAACTTTTAAACACTTGAATGAGCAAATCGCTGAGGATTTCCTAGAAGGCACCCTGGCTTGGAAAGTTGCATTATGTAAGTCCTGCAATACACACTGCACATCCTGCCCGGGCGGTCCTGCGCAGTCCTCAGCCTCGACCACCCCCTGCCGGTCCTCCCCGGGACTGACGCCGCCAGCCGCCCCCGGGCCGAGCTGTCTCCATGGAAACACAGACGCACTCTCTGCTCCCTTGGACCCACGCCATTGTCCCCATCATCCTTCCATGGGGGCGTAGGAAGCAGTAGGACGGAGCATAAGTGCCTTTTTCATTACAAGAGACACAAAGCCCAATTAATAAAGACCCAGAAAAGAGGAAGGGAAGAACAAGATCCAAGGGTTAGAAGAGGGAAGAACACGAGCGGAGTCTCAGCTATGGGACCGCGGCTTGTGAAAGGGAAGCTTTGTTTATTTATTGTCTAATCTCCTTGCATCACTGAGCTCGTGTTTCATACACGTTCCTTATCGGAATCTTGGAAGCTTGGGAGTTTCCACAACAGAATATGTCAAATCGCTTATATTGCTAGCATAACAGAGTACATTTTGACCAGAAAGCTATTATCCCTTTTTATGTGTCAGTGATTGTTCGGTGCTTCTCTATAGAAAAGTTAAACCATCCTCAATACGGGGAATATTATCTTTCCATTCTCTCACCCAAGGCATAAGAAATTACTATAATTTACCATGGCATAAAGGTAATAAAAGTGGGTAGAAGTCATCTTTCCAACACCTAAGCACCTATCTGGAAAAGCGTTTGACTACCAACAGTACTAATTATTTGTGTTTGTACCTAATTGATTTAGTCAGAGTACATGTGGCCATTTAAATACTATATGATTCTGTTAATAATGGATTGATGGGGCATGTTTCCATTTCACTCACAAATGCTTTCAAATATGTTTCTGCCTTATAGCGTATGCAGTTATACTTTCTGTTCAGAATCTGTGAAGTTAATGATTCTTCACATTTCCTGGAAAACTTTTATGTTTTTGTTCAGATGAATGAGTGGTTATTTTCTCTAAGTATAAATTTCAGAATTGTTGCCTTTCTACCGCTAAAGCCCATGTAAAGCATAAGAAATGAATGGGCATTCATGTTTGTTTCATGGCACATCAAAACGTATTTTAAATGCCTTTTCCTGTGGCCACCTCCAGTCTTCTTTGCCTTACTTATGGCAGCAGGGTGACTATCAGGAGTTTGTAGTAGCCAGGGAGGTGGGGGTAAGGCAGGGGCAACATTCAGGACATATGTCTGGTCATTAAGAACTCCCTGAATTTCTAGAGATTCAGAGAAGAATAAGAGGAAAATTCCACCACCTCCCTTCTCCTGCCTTCCTTCCCTCTCCCACAGTGACGGCACTGACCTATCAGGCCAGGGAAAATGGAAGATGCAGGCCTTATACATAGTAGTGCCTGTCTCCAACCAGGTCCCAAGTCCACCCAAGAGTACGTTCTTCAAGTGTGCTTTTCTCACTGCCACACACACAGACCCTGGTTCATCATGGCAGACGTTTAAAAATTTGGAGACTAACTTGGTTCTACTTGGTTAGGCACAAACTGAGTTCCAATGTCCAGCTTTGAGCTAGGTGGACCACACTATTAGTTTTTCCTGCATCCTAACTCATTCATTGTCTGAAGATGGGATTCTTTTTTTAATTAAAATTTTGAGATTAAAATTATTTTGAGATAATTGTAGATTAACATGTAGTTGTAAAAATAGTACAGAGAGATCTCATGCACCTTATACCCAGTTTCCCCCCCAGCCACTATGGTAACATTTCAAAAAACTGTAGAACAATATCACAAAGAGGATATTAACATTGACAGTCAAGATACAAACATTTCCATCACTGCGAGGGTCCCTCATGTTGCCCTTTTATAGCCACACCCACTTCCCTCCCAACCCCACCACTTTCTTTACCCCTCGCAATCACCAGTCTGTTCTCCGTTTCTGTGAATCTGTCATTTTACATGAATGGAATCATACAGTATGTAAACTAAGATTGGCTTTCTTCATTCAGCATAGTTCTCTGGAAATTCATCCAGGCTGTTGCTGAGAAGTATTTCATGAATGTACTACAGTTTAATCATTCATTCCTTGAAGGATATCCTGGTTGTATGCAGTTTGGGGTGATTATAAATAAAGCTGCTGTAACCATTCCTGTAAAGGTTTCTGAGTGAACATAGGCTTCATTTCTCTAAGACAGATTCCCAGGAGTATAATTTGTGGGTCATATAGTAGTTGCATATTCAGGTTTTAGACAAACCATCAAAGTGTTTTACAAAGTGGTTGTACCATTTTACATTCCTACCAGTAATGTGTGAGTGATCCCTTTTCGTTGAATCCTCACCCACATTTGCTGTTGTCATTATGTTTTGTTTTAGTCATTATGATAGGAGTGGAGTACTATCTTATTGTGAATTTAATTATCATTTCCTTAATGACTAGTGATGTTGAACTCTTCTCCTGGGTTTATCTGTGAAATGTTTCTTCATGAGTTTTGCCCATTATCTAATTGGATTGCTTGTTTTTTACTGTTGGGTTTTGAAAGTACTTTATTTATATTAGATACTAATCCTTTGTCAGATATGTGATTTTCAAATATCTTCACCCAATTTCTAGCTTATCTTTTCATCTTCTTAATCGGGTATTTCACAGAGCTGAAGTTTTTAATTCCGATTAAATCTAATTTATCAGGTTTTCACTTTATGAATCATTCTTTTAGGTCAATTCTAAGAACTCTTTGCCTAGCTTAGAATCCCAGAGATTTTCTTCAATTTTTTTAAAAAGTTTTATAGTTTCATATTTTACATTTAAGCCATTGATCAATTTTAAGTTTGCATAAGGTGTGAAACTCATGTCTTTTTGCCTGTGGATGTCCAATTGCTCCAGCACCATTTATTAAAAAGGCCATCTTTCTCCTATTGAATTGGTTTTGCACTTTTGTCAGTAATCGGTTAGGGAGGTTTGTGGGGTCTGTTTCTTGATTCTCCATTCTGTTTCATTGATCTATGTGCCTACCCTTTCATCAATACCACACAGTCTACATTATTGTAAGTCTTTGAATAGAGTGACTCCTCCCACTTCATTCTCCTTTTTCAAAATTGTTTCAGCTATTCTTGTTCCTTTGACTTTCCATATAAATTTTTTAAAAACTTTGGCTATATCTACAAAAATCTTTGTGAGATTTTGACAAGAATTGCATTAAACCTGCATATCAATTTGGGGGCGAATTGACATTTCTACTATTTTGAGTAGAAATGTCATCAACATGATACAACTCATGTTATACAACTCATAAACATGATATGTGTCTCCATTTATTAAAATTGTCTTTTATTTATTTCATCAGTGTCATGTACTTTTCAGCTCACCAGACCTGAACATATTTTGTTAGATTTACGCTTAAGTATTTTATTTTCTAAGCAATTGTAAATGTTATTGGATTTTTAATTTCTGTGTCCAGCTGTTCATGACTACATAGAGAAATACAACTGATTTTTGTATATTAGCCTTATATCCTGTGACTTTGCTGAATTCATTTAGTTCCAGAAGTTTTTTTGTTAAGTTCTTGGGATTTCCTTTGTAGGCAATAATGTCATCTGCAAACAGATGACAAGACAAAACAGGGACAGTTTTGAACTAAGTGGTGGTTTTGAGCCTAGGAGAACTAGGTTCCTTTCCAACTCTATGCCTTTTATTTCCTTGCTATACTGGCTAGAATTTCCAGAACTTTTGAATAAGCATGATAAGAGTGGAAATCTGTGTCTTGTTCATGATC
>NW_012117932.1:5408564-5409970 GCF_000951035.1 Colobus angolensis palliatus | reverse complement strand
AACCTGGGAGGCGGAGCTTGCAGTGAGCGGAGATCCAGCCACTGCACTCCAGCCTGGGTGACAGAGCAAGACTCCGTCTCAAAAAAAAAAAAGATTGTCAATTTTATTGACCTTTTCAAAGAAGAGCTTTGATTCTTATCAAATATTTAATTGATCTTTTAGATTGTTTTTCTGCTTGTTTTGAGTTTATTCTGATCTTTTTTTAGGTTCATCAGGAAAAGCTTAATTATTGATTTGAGACTTTTCTTCTTTTCTAACATATACATTTAGTGCTATACATTTCCCTCTCAACACTGCTTTGGCTGTGTCTCAAAACTTTTAGTATGCTTGCTTTAATTTTCCTCCAGTTCAGCGTATTTGTTTATTTCCCTTGAGATTTCCTCTTTTATCTATGACTTATTAAGCTTTGCGTTGTTTAATTTCCACATCTTTAAAGATGATCTTGTTATCTTTCTGTTACTGATTTTTCATTTGATTCCATTGTGGTTGTAGAACACACTATGTATATTTCAGTTCTTTCAAGTTTGTTGAGTTTTTTTTTTTATGGCCCCAAATATGGACTATCTTGGTATATATTCCATGGGCACTTGGAAAGAATGAGTATTCCGCTGTTCTTGGATAGTGTTCTCTAATGTCTGTTTGATTCTATTGGTTTATGGAGTTGTTGACTTCTTCTCTATCCTTGCTGACTTTCCGTCTAGTTCTGTCAATTGTTGGGAGGTAGTAACTGTGGTCTCCAACTATAATTGTGAATTTTTCTATTTCTCCTTTCAATTCTATCAGTTTTTTCATTCAGTTTTTTTATCATAAACATGCTGTTGTTTGCTGCATAAACATCTAAGATTGCTATGTCTTCCTGATGAATTAACCCATGATATATCATTATATAATGTACTTCCCTATCTCTGACTTTTTTTTTACTTTGTAGTGTACTTTATCTGATACTAATAGAGCAACTCCTATTTTCCTTTAATTAATGTTTGCAGGATATAAATTTTCCATCCTTTTGCTTTCAGCTTGCCCACATTGTTATATTTGAAGTGAGTTTCTTATAGACATTTTTTAATCACTCTGAAAATCTCTGCCTTTTAATTGATGTATGTAGGCTATTTACATTTAACACAATTATTGATATGTTAGGGCTTACGTCTGCCATTTTTTATTTTGTTTTCCATTTATTTTGTCTATTGTTTCCCTATTTTCTTTTTCCCACCTTCCAATGTGATACTTAATTTTTTCAGGACTCTATTTTTATTTGTAGTGTTTTTTAGTGTATCTCTCTGTTTTTTTTTCCTTTTGAGACAGAGTTTTGCTCTTGTTGCCCAGGCTGGAGTGCAATGGTGTGATCTCAGCTCACTGCAACCTCTGCCTCCCAGGTTCAAGTAGTTCTCCTGTCTCAGCCTCCC
>NW_012117932.1:5396914-5408034 GCF_000951035.1 Colobus angolensis palliatus | reverse complement strand
ACCACTTACATAAGCTCAACCTAGAACCAAAACCAGATAACTGCCGCAAATAAGAAGTCATATAAAGCCATGAAAATTTTGTTTCCATCTGAAGGAACTCAGATATGATTGCAGAATTACTATTGGTGATATTTTGGAAACCATGAGGAATGTACCAGGAAAAGAGTAAATGTCATCTCGCTTTCCCAAGGGAAGATTTTTTAAGACTGCAAATACTTACCTTCATATGAGTCTTGCAAAATTCTAAAATCAACTTTAAAATAGATGGTTTGGGGTGATGTAGAAAGTAGGAAAACAGCATAGATATATTAACAAGGAGTATATAGAACTACCCGTATTTCCCTCTTTGTCTTAGCTGAGAGAGATGTATCAGAGGAATGTAACTGTACTTAGGATAGCATTTGAAATAGTAGATCACAATTACCTTGCAGAAAAAACAAACAAACAAGAGGCCTGGGCAATAGGAACATACGTAGTTGGTTAATCGTATTTTCAGTACAGGCTCCATTATTAATGGACTGAGCCAACTCACTGATCACTGGTGTTACCAAAGGAGATTACTGATTTGCCCAGTCCTTGTGAATAATTTGCTAGTGTTTGAGTAAGGATATAGATGACATGCTTATGGGAAGGTACAGGATGGTTAAGACTACAGAAGTTAGAACCAGCTTTCAATTTTGAGTTTACAGACTTGTCAGCTTCAGCTTCTTCATTATAAAGTAGGTATAATAATACTTCATAATTGTTATAATAATCCTTAATACTGGTGTGATAAATAAGACACTGTAGGTAAAGCACTTAAATGCATAGGGCCATGTAACACACTCGGTAAATTGTGGTTTTGTTATTTTTGCTTTCCTCATCACATTTGCTGCTACACATAACTGGCAAGAATAGGTGATATATGCATGTATTGCATACGAATGACAGGATAGATCGGGTGCAGTGCTGCACGCCTGTGATCCCAGCACTTTGGGAAGCCGAGGCAGGTGAATCACCCGAGGTCGGTAGTTCGCAACCACCCTGACTAACGTGGTGAAACCCCATCTGTACTAAATACAAAAAAAAGCGTGGTGGTGCATGCCTATAATCTGAGCTACTTGGGAGGCTGAGACAGGAGAACTGCTTGTACCTGGGAGGTGGAGGTTGCACTGAGATGAGATCACGCCATTGCACTCCAGCCTGGGCAACAAAAGCGAAACTCCATCTCAAAAAAACAATAAAAAATAAAAAATTAAAAAAGGATAGGCCTTTCATTTCCCTTTAACTGAAGCAAAGGATGAAAATTTGGGATGATTTAACATCATTTGATATAAAGAAGATCTAAAAGTCACCCAAAAAGAGATTGCCAGAAGTCAAAAATGAGATTATAGGCCATGTGTATAAGTCAGGGTTCTCTAGAGGGACAGAACTAATAGGATAGATGTCTGTATACAGGGGAGTTTATTAAAGAGTACTGACTCGCATGTTCGCAAGGTAAAGTCCCACAACAAAGTGTCTGCACGCTGAGGAGCAAGGAAGACAATCCAACCCCCTAAATCTTAAAAGTAGGGAAACCAACAGTGCAGCCTTCAGTCTGTGGTTGAAGGCCCAAGAGTCCCAGGATGAAGAACTTGGAGTCCAATGTTCAAGGGCAGGAAGCATCCCGCACAGGAGAAAGATACAGGCTGGAAGACTAAGCCAGTCTAGTCCTTCCACGTTCTTCTGTCTGCTTTTATTCTGACTGTGCCGGCAGCTGATCAGATGGTGCCCACCCAGATTAAGGGTGGGTCTGCCTTTCCCAGTCCACTGACTCCAATGTTAATCTCCTTTGGCAACACCCTCACAGACACACCCAGAAACAATACTTTGCACCCTTCAATCCAATCAAGTTGACACTCAATAGTAACCATCACACCATGCAATCCAAAGCTTTCCCAGACTGCATCCCAGCAGGATTTCCTGCAGAATGTGGATGATAATGGCCATTCTGTATTCCTCACTTGTCAGCCACACTTGAAAGGTGGAGTATCATTTGGGGTGCCTTGTTGTCAAAGAGAAATTCACGATTTAGCTGACTTTAGAAAAGAGTCATCAAGATTATGGAGAGCCTGGGAATGTTGACATAAGAGGAATAGAGGGTCGTGTCACCTAAAGAAAGGAAGGCTTGGCAGATACATGATTGCTGTTTTCAGAACCATTGAAGGCCATTACATAGAAGGAATACGTTTTTTATGACCTTTCGGCAAGCCGACGGTGAGTTTAGATAGACATAGGGCATTTGACAATAGAGATTAGAAGAAAACCAACATTAAAATAATGATTTAAGAGTCTCTCTTTAGTTGCTCTTGTAATTCCTAAAGTGAAGTCAGAATATGAAGCAATTTGTGAAAAAAAAATCTATCAAAATACTTTTACACTAGCTTTAACTGCTCCGATTTGTCAGTGTCAGCTTACATCTGTGTAAGTACATCTGCTCCCGAAGTTGAAAGAAACACATTGCATTCCGCTCAAAGCAGCATGCAGGTCACTACTTCCATCCCTTCCTGAGAATTACCACTGTGGGCTTTTTACTGCCTGGTACAATTTAAGCTGTCATTACATCTTCCTTAGTGATAAAGTTATTTCTTTGCTTGCTGGTTCATAAATTGATACTGTTGTCAACAGTCTTTCAGCAATCTCTAACTGCTTAAGAAATTGTTTTTCTGGATGCCTTAATCTTGGGAATACAATGAATTCTCAACGATATTATATTGAGTTTTAATTCTATTACTGTTTTTCACCAACTAATAGAACTATCATTTTTCTATTTTCAGCCATGGCCGTAATAGTCCTTGAAGTAGTACTATGTTATTTAACATCCTTAAAACTGGCACTGAAGTATCAACAAAGTGCCTCCTCAGGGTGAGGGAAATGATGGTTTGTTTTTATTATGTTGGTCCCCAAATGTTGGTAGCAAAATTACTGAGCAATGAAATAGAAAAGATTAAGTTCTTCTGTTAAAGAGAGATTCCTACTTCTGGGTATACACCTGAAAAAATTGAAAACAGGGACTGAGGCCGGGCACGGTGGCTCACACCTGTAATCCTAGCACTTTGGGAGGCTGAGGCGGGCAGATCATGAGGTCAGGAGTTGGAGACCAGCCTAGCCAACGTGGTGAAACCCTATCTCTACTAAAAATACAAAAATTAGCCCAGCGTGGTGGCACGTGCCTATAATCCCAGCTACTCAGGAGGCTGAAGCAGGAAAATAGCTCAAACCTGGGAGGCAGAGGTTGCAGTGAGCCAAGATCACACCACTGTACTCCAGCCTGGGCAACAGTGTGAGACTCCGTCTTATTAAAAAAAAAAAAAAGCAAGCAGGGACTGAAACAGGTATTTCTACACTCATATTCATCACAGCATTATTCATAATAACCAAAAGGTGGAAGCAGCCCAAGTGTTCATCTATGGCTGAATGGATAAACCAAATCACATTCAATAGAGTATGATTCAGCCTTGAAGGAAGGAAATCCTGTCACACGCCACAATGTGGATGAACCTTGAAGACATTATGCCGAGAGAAATATGAGACAGTCACAAAAGGACAAATTTTGTATGATTCCACTTCTATGAGGTACCAAGAGTGACCAAATTCATAGATAGAAAAAGTAGAATGTTGGTTGCAAAGGGGGAGGGAGGGCAATGGGGAGTCAGTGTCTAATGGGTACAGGGTTTCAGTTTGGGATAAGAAAAATCTTTTGGAGATGGACAGTGCCAGTGGTTGTGCAAAAATGGGACTATCCTTAATGCCACTGAACTGTACCCTAAAATGGCGAATTCAGTGGATTTTATATTATGTGTATTTTGCCACAGTAAAGGGGGAGCACGAGAAAGACAGAGAGACAGACAGATGTTTATTATGCAGTAAATTCACACAATTCCATGAGGTGGATATTGTTAGCTCTGTTTTAAAGAGGAAGCTGTGGCTTGCACAGTGCCATGGGCCCAAGCAAAACTGAGACTGATGAACCAAGGTTCAACGAATTGAAGAGCTAAATCCGCCAGCACAAACTTCCCGCTGTAAAACTATTTATGCTAAAGGGAACCACCCCCCACAGAAAATCACATTTTTCTCTGGATTGTTGTAATTGATGTGGTGATCAGTTTGGTCCTATGCAAATGGAAATTAAGTGAAGGTAATTGCAGGAGTTATTTTGAGGCAATGCATAAGTATTGTTTTTATAAAACTGGCAGCCCTGGACCAGAAGGAGGAGGTGCCCCACTTAGCTTTAGTTGCTGTTCAGTTCTGGACAGTGATTTGCCCAAATGTGTATGTGCTGCGTTCTCACACAGACCTCCTGCAATCACGAAAGCAGGCCGTAGCCCAAAACTCCTGCCCGGCATGCTTTGGAAACAATTCTTTCTATACTGCCTGCTGTATCCCCAGCCAGCTGGCAATAAAACTCTGCTAGAACATTGAAGTATTAAGATAGATTATTTCCTTACTGCTCCCAAAAAAAGAAAGTAAGTCCCCTGGGCCTGACTGCACTCTAGATACCAGGTAAAAGGTGTCATCACTTGCCTCCTGTCACCCAGGAGCAGAGCTCAGCAGATCTGTCCTTTCAACTACTTCTTCTTGGATTGGCCCTACGCCACTCCTCCTGTCTTCCTTCCACGGTTCCCTGATTTTCCTCAGGCCCTCATCGCAGTCTCACTGGGCATCTTGTCACAATGTCTTGGCCAGGCTTCACTACCTACCACCCCTGCCCCACACACACTTATATAACAAACGTATAAGGAGCCCTAATACATGTCGGACACTGTGCTGACATTGGAGAATACAATGATGTCTTCCCATGGTGCCAGCCATGGTCGCTGCCCTCGGGAAGGCCATGTCTTGATGAAGAAACTCACCAGCAGAGCATTACACCACACTTCAATAGGCCTGTGACCGGAATAGGCTCAGCCCTGGATATGCCGGCAACCTGAGTGTCTGGCATCCCAGCCGCTGCCTGTACCTCTGCCTCCAGGCTTTTGCCCTTGCAGCTCCCTGGATCTGGAATGACTGTGTCTGACTCACTTTTACCTGATGACCATCTTACCACTCAGGGTCTAACTCAAAGCCACTTTCTGCCTGAAGCTCTCCCTAATGCCTGCACTCCAAATGAGTCTCTTCTTTGTCTACCCTCTTATGGTTGCTTTCTTGCACATCGTTATAAGCTTAACATGGATTATACTGAAGTCAGTTCTGCATGTTCATCTTAACCTGGAGATGTGAAATTCTCAAGGGCAGGAGTCATGTGTCCTCCACAACATCCAGCATAAGCGTCATGCATAGTCGGCATTCACTTTGTGTTGCTCTAAGTCTGATGTTGCTCAGCCTTGATAATTGAGGAAAGAACATTTGAGTTCCAAGTGCCACAAGAGTCTAAATATGATAGATAAACATGTTTGGCACACCGAAAGAATTGCATTTTATGTTGACAGTTTCTACATCTGATGAATTATTATGGAAAGGACAACACCTTCATTTTGGATAAAGCCAACTTGATAACTAAAATGGGTTATCCTAGCTTCTAGCATTTGGCTTTGCACATAGTGAGACTGTGGCTTTTGAACAGTGTTGAACATTCAGAAATCCCCAACCAAATCAAGTTTTTTTTTTTTTTTTGGCAGAGCAATATAGATGGAGCAAACAATAAGTTGCAGCATCAACTGAATCCACATGATTATTCTCTCAACTCCCTTTCACCCTACCCTGAACCCTGAGCTTCTAGGAGATACGAAAGTCTACAGCTCTTCACAATGTCTCCCAGAAATAATGCTGACGTTTATGCCCCCATGTCAAACCTTTATGGGGAAAGAACAAGAATATAGAAGGGGTCTATGGGAATTTGTTCCTCTAATTTGTATTTTAAACTTTAGAAGTTGTCCCTGTGTATAAACTGAGCTCTTCAGATGGGGCACGTTGGTTGGTGAAATGGATCCCTTTATGAAGTTACACTCCTAAGAAACAGAAGGAAAATTAATGTTTAAGGAAAACCGTGTTGTTGCAAAAGGTGTAAAATTTGAGAAAGGATGCTGGCTGGCAATGCAAATATCTGGAACAAAGGAAGGAAAGTCGGGCATCTGCAATCCTACTATGCATGACGCTTATGCTGGATGAGACATATGCATGAGTCATATGCATGACTAATCCAACTATGCATGACGCTTATGCTGGATGTTATGGAGGACATGTGATTCCTGCCCTTGAGAATTTCACATCTCCAGGTTAAGATGAATATGCAGAACTGACTTCAGTATAATCCATGTTAAGCTTATAATAGATGTGCAAGAAAGCAACGATGAGAGGGCAGACAAAGAAGAGACTCATTTGGAGTGCAGGCATTAGGGAGAGCTTCAGGCAGAAAGTGGCTTTGAGTTAGACACTGAGTCTGTAAATAAAAATAGTCTGTAAATAATTTTGGCCGATAATGATCAATATCATCAAGAAATTCACTGTAAACTGAAGCTCCCATTATTATAGCTTCATAGAAATTTTGAGCTCTCTCATTTTACAGATTAGAAAACAATCCCAAGAGTTTAAAGTCATTTTTTTCAAAGTCTTTCAAATAGTTAATGACAAAGCCAAGACTTACTGTCCAGTGCCCAGATGTCACTGGTCAGGTTTGAATACATTGGGTATTGTGCACAATTTTTGTTCTTGTTTCTTGACTGTTTGTACTGGCTAGAAACTCCAGTAATGATGCTGCAATGAAGTGACAAGAACAGTTATCCTTGCGTTGCTCTCAGTCTTTTTTTTTTTTCCCCTCAAGATGGAGTCTCGCTCTGTCACCCAGGCTGAAGTGCAATCTCAGCTCACTACAACGTCCGCCTCCCCAGTTCAAGCAATTCTCTGCCTCAGCCTCCTGAGTAGCTAGGATTACAGGCGCTTGCCACCATGCCCAGCTAATTTTTTTTGTATTTTTGGTAGAGATGGGTTTCACCATCTTGGCCAGGCTGGGCTTGAACTTCTGATCGCATGATCCACCTGCCTCAGTCCCCCAAAGTGCTGGGATTACAGGCAAGAGCTACCGTGCCCACCCTCTCTCAGTCTTATAGAAAAAGCCTTCAGTCTTCCACCATTAAGTGTGATATTTCCTGCTGGTCTTTAGTAGATGCCCTTTGTGATATTAAAGAAGTTTTCTGCTATTTCAAGTTTATTCAGTCTTTATCATTAATAGCTGTTGGGTTTTATCAAATGCATTATCTACTTCTTTGTGAGATGATCTTGTGAGTTTAGTCCTTTGTTTCATTAATATGGTGTATTATATTAATTGATTTTCAGATACTAAACCAACCTTGCATTCCTGAAGTATGTCTGACTTGGTCATCATGTGTAATCCTTTTTGTATTTTGTGAGATTCCGTTTGCTATTGTTTTTTTTGGGAATTCTGGGGTGTATGTTAATGAGGGCTGTTAGTAGGTAGCTTCCTTTCCTTGTAGTATTTATTTATTTATTTATTTTGAGGTGGAGTCTCACTCTGTCACCCAGGCTGGAGTGCAATGGCGTGGTGTTGGCTCACTGCAACCTCTGCCTCCTGGGTTCAAGCAATTCTCCTGCCTCAAGCTTCCCAAGTAGCTGGGACTACAGGCACATGCCACCACACCAGGCTAATTTTTGTATTTGTAGTAGAGATGGGATTTCACCATTTTGGCCAGGCTGGTCTTGAGCTCCAGACCTCGTGATCTGTCTGCCTCAGCCTCTCAAAGTGCTGGATTACAGACATGAGCCACCACGTCTGGCCTCCTTGCAGTATCTTTGGCTTTGATCTCAGGGTGATATTACTCTCATGGATTGAGTTTGGAAATATTTATTTTTCCTCTGTTTTCTGGAAGGGTTGGTGGAATATTGATATTACCTCTTTAAATGTTTGACATAATCCACCAGTGAAACAATCTGAGCCTGAACTATTATTTATGAAAGATTTTTGTTTAAAAATTAAATTTATTTACCCATTGGAGCTCTATTCAGATTTTTTATTTCTTCTTGAGGCAGTTTTGGTAATTTGGGGATTTTTTTTCGAATTTTTTTCTATTTTGTCTCAGTTGCTGAATTCAGTATTCTCATAATCTTTTTACTTTCTGATGTCAGTCATGTTTCCTCTCTTTTTTTCTAATTTAGATCATTTGTTTCTTCTCTTTTTTCTTGTTCAATCTTGCTAAAGTATTGATTTTTTAAAGAGCCTACTTTTGTTCAAAAACGACTAATTTGTTTTTTTTTTTGTTTTCCATTTCATTTATTTCCACTATAATAGCTATTATATGCTTCATTCTGCTTGCATTGGATTTAAATTGCTTTTTTTCAAGACTGTTAAAGTGAAAGTTTAGATTATTAATCTGAGATTGTTTCTTTTTTCTTACATAGATATTTAAAGTTATTAATTTTCCTATAACTACAGTTTTAACTGAATCCCATAAGTTTTTATATGTTGGGTTTCTATCATTATTTAGTTCAAAATACTTTGTAATTTCCCTTGCAGCTTTCTGTTTGACCTATGGTTTTTAAAAGTGTGTGGTGTAATTTCTAAATCATTCTGCAGTTCCAAAATTTCCTTTTGTTACTGATTTCCAGCTTATTTCTATTATAATTACAGAACATACTCTGTTTACTTTCAATCTTCTAAAATTTATTCAGGCTTGTTTTATGACCTGTTATGTGGTCTACCCTAGAGATAGTTCATGTGCGCTTGAAAACAGTATGTATTGTGGTTTTGTTTAGTGGAGTGTTCTATAGATATCTGTTAGTTCTGTTTGGTTGATAGTGTTGTAGAGGTCTTCGGTTTCCTTGTTGATTTTCTAATTGTGTTATCCATTGCTGAGAGTCAAGTATTGAAGTGTCTAACTACTGTTGTTGAAGTATTCATTTATACCTTCAATTCTGTCAGTTTGTGCTTCATGTATTTTGGGACTCTATTGTTAGGTGCATATGTTTATAATTGTAACATTTTTCCTGATATACTTAGACTTTTGTTGTTATAAGATGCCCCTTTTTGTGTCTTTATTAACTTTGTTTTTTGTCCTAAAGTATATTTGGTCTGAAACTAGTATAGCCTCTCCAGTTCTTTTTTGGGTTTTGTTTTTGTTTTTTGTTTTTCTGTTGTTGTTTTTCGTTTGCTTTTTGCATGCTATATTTTTGCAAGCCTTTTACTTTCAACCTATTTGTGTCTTTGAATTCAAAGTCTCTGACAGACTGCATAGAGTTGGATTCTGTTTTTTTTCAAGTCTGACAATCTCTGCTTTTTGATTGGAATGTTTAACCCATTTGCATGTAATATAATTATTTCTGTGGTAGGATTTAGATTTGCCATTTTGCTATTTGTTTTCTGTATGTCTGTGTCTCTTTGTTGCCTCTGTTCCTCTATTATTGCTTTCTTTTGTGTTATATATATTTTTTCTAGTGAAAAAATCCTTTGGTTTTCTTTACTAAATATTTTTAAATTATTTTCATAATGGTTACTCCAGAGATTACAATATGTATCTTATCTTAATCTAGTTCAAATCCATATTGTTATAGTAGTATGATATGTACTACAATTAATTATAGCAGTTATAATTTAATACTGCATCTTTACATTTGCCTACATTTCTCTCCACTGCAAATGGTGCCATGTATGGTCTATACATTTTCATGTACATATGTTGTCATAAATTTTATTTTTTTATTTTATATATATATTTTTTTTTGGGGGGGGGCGGGTACGGAGTCTTGCTCTGTCACCAGGCTGGAATGTAGTGGCACAATCTTGGCTCACTGCAACCTCCGCCCCCGGGGTTCAAGCAATTCTCCTGCCTCAGCCTCCTGAGTAGTTGGGACTACAGGCACATACTGCCACGCCAGGCTAATTTTTTTATTATTAGTATTTTAGTAGAGCCAGGTTTCACCGTGTTGCCCAAGCTGGTCTTGAAGTCCTGAACTCAGGCAATCCACCCGCCTCAGCCTCGCAGAGTGCTAGGATTACAGGTGCGAGCCATCCCCTCCACTTTTATAATATATTTGTACATATTTTATGGTCATAAGTTATAAAATAAACTAGCATCTACATATACTTTGTGCATTTGTGATATACCTAATTCTTCTTTAACTTTTAAAATAGTTTTAGGCGACGGTTTGTCAGCAACTTTTTTCAAATTGTTGCAAATCTTCAAAAAAAAAATTCCAATGCATTTATTGAAAAAAAAACAGTGCCCAAATGGACCCATACAGTTCAAACCTGTGTTGTTCAAAGGTCTGTATTCAGTATTATAAGTAATGTAGAGATGATTTAAAGTATATGGGAGGCTGAGTACGGTGGCTCATGCCTGTAATTTCAGCACTTTGGGAGGCAGAGGCAGGCAGATTGCTTGAGCCCAAGAGTTCAAGACCATCCTGGGCAACATGGTGAAACCTCATCTCTACTAAAAATACAAAAAATTAGCAGGGTATGCTGGCAGGTGCCTGTAGTCCCAGCTACTCAGGAGGCTGAGAGGAGAGAATCACCTGAGCCTGGGAAGTTAAGGCTGCAGTGAGCCGTAATCATGCCACTTCACTCTAGCCTAGATGATGAGAGTGAGACCCTGTCTCAAAAATAAATAAATAAAATAGATGGGAGGATGTGCATATGTTATTTGCAAATACTATGCCATTTATATAAGGGACTTGAGCATCTCCAGGTTTTGGTATTTGCAGGGAGTCCTGGAACCAATCCCTTACAGATTCCTAAGGACAACTGTATTTCTAAGCCTGGCTTCCTTGGGTTCACTGTGAAATCAGCGTAGTTGAGTGATCAGCCAATGATTGGTCAGAACATATCTTTAAATACCTTAAGCCAACAGGTCTTCCACCTTTGCTAAGGGAAACTGTATGTGAAGGCATACTTTCAAATTTCAGGCAGCTTACAAATCAGCCTTAGCATTCACTTCCTGCTCGCACAGGAGCTCAAGGTCAGCCACAGGTCAGCGATGGAGCCCCTTTCCTTTCCCAGGTCTTTCCTCGGTATGCACACATCCCTGTAACACGCACAAAGTCTTCTAGATTATCAGCAATATATCAGAATTTTCAAGCTCCCTAGGTCTTTCTTTGAAATTTTGGGTCAAGTTCTTGTGTGCCCCAAAGGAAACTGCAGCCTTAAATAGCTA
>NW_012117932.1:5385265-5396536 GCF_000951035.1 Colobus angolensis palliatus | reverse complement strand
TAACAACCTGGGGATAGGGCTTTTCCACAGAACAGAGCTTCCAATCAGATCAAATAGTTCCAATGCCCTGGGATCCGGGCTTTCGAGGGGAGCTGTGAGACCAGTAAAAATATTAACTGTTCACTGGAGATGGTGGTTTCAACAGTGCTCCAAATGGGTGTGTCCCCTCTGTTGGCTACAAGGCTGCCATCTGTTCACAGCTACTATGCCAGAGCTGGGGGGCAGGGGAATGTGCATATCCCCAAGTTAAATCTCCAAAGACCCCGTTGTTTTTATCTCAAATCAGTAGTTTTTCTTGGATAAATGAGTTTGTTTGTTCTCTGCCTTCGGTTACTTAGTTCAGGAATGGTTGATTTTAACAGGTTTGCCAATATGTTAACCTAATTCCTCTCTGTCATTCCAGAAGTCCCACCCCCTGATGTAAAATTTCTTGCTCATTTATCTCAAATGTTTTCCTATAAAATTTTTATGTGCTGACCCAAAAACTTTTACATGATTGTTTATTACAGCATTTTTCATAGTAGCCAAAAAATAAAAACAAGTCAACTGCCCATCAACTGATGAATGGACAGATTGTAGTATATATTAATACAGTGCAATACTATTCAGCTGTACAAAGGAATGAAGTACTGATACATGCTACAACATGAATGAACCTTGAAAACATCATGCTAGGGATGGGTGCAGTGGCTTGTACCTACATGTAGTCCCAACTACATGGGAGCTGAGGTAGGAGGATTGTTTAAACCCAGGAGTTGGAAGCTGCAGTGAGCTGTGGTCATGTCACTGCACTCCTGGGCAGCAGAGTGAGAACCCATCTCAAAAAAGAAAGAAAGAGACAAAGAGAGACAGAGGGGGAGAGGGGAAGAGAGAGAGAGAGGAAAGAGAGAGAGAGAAGAAAGAAAGAGAGAGAAGAAACAGAGAAGAAAGAGAGAGAGGGAGGGAGGGAGGGAAGGAATGAAGGCAGGGAAGGAGGGAAGGCGGGAGGGAGGGAGGAAAGAAAATATCATGCTAAGTTAAAGAAGACAGATACCAAAGGCCACAGATTGTATGACTCCATGTACGTGAAGTGTCCGGAGTAGGCAAAGGCATGGAGACAACGGGTAGATGAGGGATTTGGGCTCGGGAAGAATGGAGAGTGACTATAATGGGCATAAGATTGGAGGGGGGATAATGAAAATGTTCTAGAATTCAGTAGTAATTATGGTTGCATAATTCTATGAATATACTAAAAATCACTGAAAAGGGTGACTTTTATGGTACTGTGTATAAATTATATCACAATAAAACTTAATGAGTTGGCCGTGGTGGCTCACACCTGTAATCTCAACCCTTTGGGAGGCTGAGGCGGGCAGATCACTTGAAGTCAGGAGTTCGAGACCAGCCTGGCCAACATGATGAAACCCTGTCTCCACTAAAAACATAAAAATCAGCTGGGTGTGGTGGCACATGCTTGTAATCCCAGCTACTTAGGAGGTTGAGGTAGGAGAATCACTTGAACCTGGGCAGCAGAGGTTGCAGTGAGTAGAGATCGTGCCACTGCACTCTGGCCTGGGTGACAGATTAAGACTCTGTCTCATTTAAAAAAAAGAAGAAGAAGAAGAAAAAGGCCGGGCACAGTGGCTCACACCTGTAATCCCAGCACTTTGGGAGGCCAAGGCAGACAGATCACGAGGTCAGGAGACCAGCCTGGCCAATATGGTGAAACCACATGTCTACTAAAAATACAAAAATTATCCAGGCATGGTGGCACATGCCTGTAGTCCCAGCTGCTCAGGAGGCTGAGGCAGAAGAATCACTTGAACCTGGGAGGCAGAGGTTGCAGTGAGCCAAGATTGTGCCACTGCACTCCAGCCTGGGCAACAGAGTGAGACGCCATCTCAAAAAAAAAAAAAAAAAAAAAAAAAGTCTTTACGAGGTCTTTATAAGTTAAAAAATAAAAATTTGTCGGGGCACAGGAGGAGCACTTGGGACCAGGAGTTCGAGACCAGCCAGGGCAACATAACAACAACAAAAAAATTTAATTAGCCAGGTGTAGTGACACACACCTGTGGTCCCAGCTTCTCAGGAGACTGAAGTGGGAGGATTGCTGGAGCCTGGGAGTTCGAGGCCTCAGTGAGCTGTGATTGCACCATTGCACTCCAGCCTGGGCAGCAGAGTGAGACCCTGACTCAAAAAGAAAAAAGAAAGGAAAAGAAAAATTTTTTACAGCAAACTATTTTAGGTCTAGAATAATGATCAGCTGAGTTACCCTCCTCATTTATTTATTTACTCATCCATTTCATGAGATGATTTAAAGACAGTGCCTGGCATAAAGAAAGCACTCAAGTGTTAGGGGTTATTAGTGGTAATTAAAGTAAAACATTTAAGTGCCAGTGTACCACTGTATAACAAAAATGAATGAAATATTGATTCTGCTTCTAAGAGCTCAAAAATCTGAAGAGTACACAAACATGTAACCAAATATTAATAATTACAGCAATGGAAAAAGTGTGTAACAGAGAAGTATAAAAGCCACTGGAGGGGTACAGATGGAGGACTTTAGTCTGGGAAGAACAAAGGAGGCCTTCTGAAGGGAAATGACCTAAATAGAGGTTCTAACACCCAGTGACCTGCTGAAATGAGTTGAAGAGTTTGGTAGGTGGAAGGTGGAGAAAGGAGAGTATTCCAAGCCATAGAAACAGCGTGTGCAAAGATGAAGCTTGCGAGGGCGTGCATGATCATGTGGGGAAACAGCCAACGAGGAGACTGGAAAGCAGGTAAAGAGTTTAGAGTTTCTCCTGTGGTTAACAGGATTCACCCAAGGAGCCTACAGAAGAGAGTGTCGAAGTAACTAGCAGGACAAGAGAGATGCATTCAAGGGTACAGGACTCGTGATAGGAGCATGGTTAGGAGAATCACGGTGAAGCCTGGACTGAGAAAGCAGTAGAGCAAGAAGTACTGAAGGAGAGAGAGGCAAGAACTGAATATGGATCTACCATTCGACCCAGCAATCCCACTACCAGGTAGATATCCAAAGGAAAATAAATCCTTCTACCAAAAGGACACATGCATGTGTATGTTTATTACAGCACTGTTCACAATAGCAAAGACATGGAATCAACCTAGATGCCCATCAGCAGTGGATTGGATAAAGAAATACGGTGCATACACACCCTGGAATACTACACAGCGATAACAAACAACGAGATCATGTCCTTCACAGCAACATGGGTGCAGCTGGAAGCCAGTATCTGAAACAAATTAACGCAGGAACCAAAAACCCAATGCCACATGTTCTCACTGATAAATGGGAGCTAAACAGTGGGGACACACAGACATAAAGATGGCAACAACAGACTCTGGGGACTACTAGAGAGGGGATGGAGGGATGGGGACAAGGGTCAAAAGACTAACTATTGGGTACTTTGCTTACTACCTGGGTGATAAGATCAATCATACCCGAAAACCTTAGTATCACACACAATATACTCATGTAGTAAACCTGCACATGTAATCCAAAAAGTTGGAAATAAGGAAAGAGAGAAAAGAAACCAAATTTAAATATATATAGGAAGTAGAAACAAGAAAATATGATGATCAACTGGATATAGACAGTTAACAAAAACAGACAGGATAAATTTCTGGATTTCTAGGTTGGTTGGGTATTCATCTCAGTGTGGATTAAAAAAAAATAAGAAAATTTGAGGAGAAAGGTATGTGTTCATTTGGGGTTCATGACAATTTTTTGGTACTTGTGGAACATCTGGATAGAAATGTACAGTAGTTACTTAAAACTTCAGTTTTGAAGTTTAGGAGATCTGTAGACTACAGATAGATTTGGGAGTGGCTAGCATAAAGTTGGTAATAGAAGCCTTTGAGGAGATGAGATTGTCCGTGAACAGAATGTACAATAAAAACAGAATGGAAACAATTATAAAGTATTAGGGAATAAAAGCATGTAAGGGCAAGTTAGAGGAAGGGGAACCCAAATGAGAATCCATGCTGGATTCCCCAAGACATAGAAGATGTTGACCAGGCGCAGTGCCTCACCCCTATAATCCCAGCACTTTGGGAGGCCCAGGCAGGCAGATCACTTGAGGTCATGAGTTCAAGACCAGCCTGACCAAAATGGTGAAACCCCCTCTCTACGAAAAATACAAAAAAAATTAGCTGGGCGTGGTGGCACCCACCTGTAATCCCAGCTACTTGGGAGGCTGAGGCAGGAGAATCACTTTAACCCAGGAAGCAGAGGTTGCAGTGAGCTGAGATTGCACCACTGCACTCCAGCCTGGGCAACAGAGTGAGACTCTGTCAAAATAAAAAAAAAGGAGGAGGAGAAGAAGACAGAATAGGAATGTGGAAGTTAACAGGCCAAGCTTCCATTGGAATTACCTTCAACACGATGTGATCTCTCAAAGTCACAGTTTCTTTATCTATAAGGTAAAATTAACGGTAGCCAGGCATTGGATAAATGATAACAAATGTCAGGTATTATTATAAAGTAGAAATAACTCAAGAGGCAACTACAAAAGTAAACAACTTTAATGAAAGTTACACTTCTATACGGATTATAAAGCCATTATAGGTAAGGTTACTGAAAAGAAAGGCTTCGTTTTACCAAAGCAGATTGACTAGTAAAATGCCCTGTGTTTGATTCCCTTAAACTAGTTAAACAGAGAACTGTCACCTACTAAGTACCATTTTCCACACCAAAGCCCAAGGGATCAAAGCCTCTCAGTTCAAGCCATTAATGTTTATGAGTATGATTTGATAAAAGTGTCATGACCAAGGCCAAATACTTTCATTTTTGAAATACAGTAAAATTAGATTAACCTCCTGAGGCCATAAAATGTTTCCTCTGGGTCTCATGGAAGAGTCTAATATTCCAATACTTTTGTAAGTCAGAGAGAAGACGACCTGAAAATGAACAAAACTTAGGGTGCAGACGGCTCCATAAGATGGTCCATCACCTCCAAAGGTTCACCCATTGGACTCAATAACCTGGAAGCATTTCCTTCTTTGAGGGAAAAAAACATCCCAACCATCTGAAGTTATTTTCAGTAATATGTTACAAAGTTAGTCATTTTGTCTTTTGAAACATTGGTTTAAAGCTTTGTGGTCTGACGATTACAGCACATGCTCTTCTTTGCAGTGGCAGCCTTCCAAATACAAAGGGTCAAGCTTGTTTGTGTGGTTGGCTCACTGTCACCTAAGAACTTTCCATCATTGCTTGTACTTTAAAGACATGATAATGAATGGGACCTACCAGCCCAACAAAATCAAGATCTCACTTTAGTTCTGATAAGCTAGGAAAAGTTAACTTAGCATAAGTAATTTAGGCAGAAGAGTGGGAAAAGAAGAGCGTCATTTCATTAGACCAACGTTGAAAATAATTCACCTAACATGAGAGAGTTAATGTTTCTGAATATGCACACTCTCTTTCTTCTGAGCAGATCAACTTTCTTTTGAGGTGAAGATAAAGTCATCAATGCACTATTTTCGTGTTTCTTTAATGAGTGTTTCTGCATCCGGAGCACATGGGCATACAGTAACCTTTATATTGATAGCAGAAGGCTCTGTTCTGTAAGTGGACAAGATAAAATAGTTCCTTTCCTTATATTTTGTGTGTTATTAATATATGTGTTGTTTTATGAAGAATGACTCACCAAAGAAGAACTATTCAATTCCTTCTGAGTGATGTTTCACTTTGAAATTTGAGAATTATGCCTTATTTCATAACGAGTGGCCAGAGTGAATGATTGTTGCAATGATGCCTCGTTTCCCCATCTCAGCCAGCAGACACTCATTTTTCAAAACACCGGACTTCCACTTCTTCTTTGAATATACACCATTTATGAAACAGCCACTCCCGTTACTGCCCTGATAACATTTGGAATAGCATCATCATTTATGTTGGCAATATCATTGCTCTGGGTCAGGTTGCAAAACAGCCAAAGAAACACATTTGTCATCTAACACTCAAGTTCTAAGGAGAAGTGAACTTTAGGTTATAAATGCTTCCAGCTATGGCTCTCTTTTTCTTTAAAAAAAAAAAAAGATCTTAAAAGGAAAATGAATTTTTCAGTTTGTTGGTTGAAATTTTTGGCATTGGTGTTACAAAGCGACGCAGTCAGAATCACCATAATAGCACATAACACATGGAAAATATTACCTTGACCTGGCAAAGCTATTTTCATGTTTGACCACTACTTGAAGGATCCAAAGGGCACGTTTCTAGAATAATTTTTTTCTTTTACTTTTTTTCTATTAAAATATAGAGACAGGGCCTCACTGTGTTGCCCAGGCTGGTCTGGGCTCAAGTGATCCTTCCACCTAGGCCTCCCAAAGTGCTAGGATTACAGGTGTGAGCCACACTGCACCTGGCCTAGTTTATCTTTTGTAACAGTAAAATGCAATAAGAGATTTACTGTTGATGTTATATTCTAGATCTGTCTTAATTTGATTTCTCCTTCAGTGCAGCTGCAAAAAGTGGTTGCTTATCACATTCTCAGGGTTTAGTAGTATTAAGAATAGTTTTGGGCTGTTATATATAAGTAATTCCATACAAGCTTTGAGAATAGATGCAATCGTATACATTGCTACTAAGAGGATACTTAGAATATAGGGAATATCATTACAATTTGAGGACATCGAGATGGATGTACATGAATGTAATGTGTAAATGTATGTTTTTTAAAATCCACATTTCTCTAATTACTAGTGAGATCGAGCATTTTGTCATATGCTTGCTGATATATAAAGTTGCTTTCCTGTGAATTTATATATTTATTTTCTTATGATTCCCTCTTTATAGGCTTTGACCATTTTTCATTGTGTTGATTGCATATTTTTTATTCATCTTACTAATTTAAATATTATGCATGTAAACTCTTTTTGCTGCTTAGTGTTGCAAATATGTTCTCATACTCAATGATTATTTTTCTTAACATTGTTGACAGGATCTTTGGCTGAACAAAAGTTTTAGATTTTTATGTACTTGCATTCATTAACCTTTCTCTTTATGGCGTCTAAGTTTACTACGATGCTTCTAAAGTCTTTCTCTACCATATTGCTTTACATTTCTTTAGGCCTTCCTTATTGCCTTCCATAAGGTTTTATAGGTTTTTTTAATTCATAAAACATTGATAAATTTCTCTTTAAATCGTTTAAGTATAGAAATTGAGATTATAAAATATAATCTATATTATATTGGAGAACTTTATGTTTTTAAAATATTATTTTTAATCTATATGCTTAGTAGGAATTCATTTTTCCCCAAGTGGATGCAAAAAAGGTCTAACTCCATTATTAAATACTTGATATTTTCCTTGCCTATTCCAACTGCCACGTTTGCAATATATTATATTCAAATACATACTTAGTCCTGTTTCTGGAGTCCTTATTTTATTCTACCGATTTCCTTTACAAACACGACCCTTTTTCATCACTGCAGCTATAAAGTATAGCCGAGGCCAGGTGTGGTAGCGAACGCCTGTAATCCCAGCACTTCGGGAGGCTGAGGTGGGCAGATCACTTGAGGTCAGGAGTTTGAGACCAGCCTGGCCAACATGGTGAAACCCCTTCTCTACAAAAATACAAAAATTAGCTGGGCTTGGTGGCATGTGCCTGTAATCCCAGCTGCTCTGGAGGCTGAGGCAGGAGAATCACTTGAACCCAGGAGGCAGAGATTGCAGTAAGCCGAGATCACACCACTGCACTCCAGCTTGGGCGATAAAGTGAGACTCCATCTCAAAAAATAAATAAAAATAAAATATAAAATATAGCTTAGATCTGATAAAGGGCATTCCTCCCCTTGTTTTTTATTTATTTTTATTTTCTGGCTCTTCTTAAAACTTTTAGACCTCCTTACTCATCATCTGCATTTAATTTTCATGTGGATTCTCAAATCTGTCTCTTCCTCTCTACTACCACTAATAATTAACTGAGCCCTTTTCCCTTGTTTAGATTATAGCAACATTGCAACCACCTTGACTGGCTTTCTTTCTCTAGTGTTGCCCAGTGTAGTCTACCCTCTAAACTCCCTTCATAAGAAAATCTGATTATTTTGAGGACTCACGTAATTTTTTACAACAGCTTTGTTGGAATATAATACGCATACTGTATAATTCACCCTTTTCAAGTGTACAATTTAATGATTTTGGTATATTCACAGAGTTGTGCAATCAGCACTATGACTAATTTTAGAACCTTTTTATCACTGCAAAGAGAAACTCCATATTCTTTAGATATCACTTCCTAATGCCCCCATCTTCCTGTGCCTTCCCCACCCAGCTCTAGTCAACCACTCATCTACCTTCTGTCTTTAGCAATTTGCCTATTCTGGACATTTCATGTAAGTGGAATCATGTAATATGTGACCTTTTGTAATATGTGGCTTCTTTCACTTAGCATGATGCTCTCAAAGATCTATATTGTAGCATGTATCAATACTTCATTCCTTTCTTTAGCCAAATAGTTCTTTTACCACATTTCATCTCTTCAGCATTAGATAGACATTTGAGTTGCTTCCACCTTTTGTTTGTTATGAATAATGCTGCTCTGAACCTCAAATAAACTTTAAAATGAGTTTGTTAAATTTGAGTAAAATTTCTATGGAGATTTATGGGGCAGTGGCTTATGCCTGTAATCCCAGCACTTGGGGAGGCCAAGGTGGGCAGATCACTTGAGGTCACTTGAGGAGTATGAGACCAGCCAGGCCAACATGTGAAACCCCATCTTTAATAAAATACAAAAATTAGCCAGCTGTAGTGGCGTGCATGTGTCATCCCAGCTACTCGGGAGGCTGAGGCAGGAGAATCGCTTGAACCCAGGAGGTGGAGATTGCAGTGAGCCGAGATCACACCACTGCACTCCAGCCTGGGCGACAGAGTGAGACTCCATCTCAAAAATAGAAAACAGGTAAAATTTATATGGAGATTTTTGTTGCGATTACCTTAAATTTATAGATAAATTTAGGGAAAATTTAAGTTTTTTTACAGGAAAGTTGTTGTGGAGGTTTTTTGCATTAATTTAGCACTTATTTATTGCCTTCCATAAATTTTATAATTTTCTTCATAAAATTCTGATGTGTTTCTTTTTTGTAATTTCTGTGTATTTTATGTTTTGCAATTTTAAAGGGAATTTTTTCGTCAAAATTTTATTTGATGTTACACGGAAAAGCTGTTAATTTATGTATTGTTACCTTTTATCTAGCTACCTTGAGGATTTCCCTTAAAAGCTCTCATGGTTTTTCAGTTGATTTTCTCTTAATTTACAGATAATTGATTGCATAATCTATAAATACTCAAAACTTATCTCTTTAAAATATTTACATTACTTATTTTTAAAAATTTTCTAATTTCACTGGCTAGGATGATAAATAATAGCAGCTATGGAGGCATATATCTTTTTCCCTATCAACTTTAATTTATTTAATTAGGAACAATGTTACAGCCAAAATTAAAGAAATCTAATAAAGAAAGAAAAATCACACTAATCCTATGTGAAAACAAACTTTAAAAATAACTAACATTGACCAGGCACAGTGGCGCATACCTTTAATCCCAACACTTTGGGAGGCCGAGGCAGGCACGTTACTTGAGGCCAGGAGTTCCAGACCAACCTGGCCAATACAGAAAAACCCCATCTCTACAAAAAGTACAAAACTTAGCTGGGCATGGTGGCGTGTGCCTGTTGTTTCAGCTATTCAGGGGCTGAGGCATGAGAATTGCTTGAACCCAGGAGGCAGAGGCTGCAGTGAGCCAAGATCACACCACTGCACTCCAGCCTGTATGACAGAGCGAGACTCTGTCTCAAAAAATAAAATAAAATAACGAACATTAAATTGATTATATATGAATAGAAAGACTGAGGAAGAATATACCCCAAACTGCTATGAGTAGCTCTTTTAAGGGTATGTAATTCTACATACAGGAACAAGGAGAGACAGGGGGACCCACCTTCCGCTTTGTGCACATCTGTATAGCTTGGCTATTTGCAATTAGCATTTTCTACTTCTATAATTTTACAATGCATCCTAGAATAAATCCAAAGAGTACAAAGTATGTAGTGACTTGTGTTTACATATAAAGATTGAGAGGTATGCCTTTTTAATGACTAAGGTGTAAGTTCTGTTCACGAAGTTCAATCTCAACTCTATTAGAGAGTTAAAGATTGGAAGGAAGGAGGGAGGGAGGGAAAGGAAAGGAAGGAAGGAAGGAAGGAAGGAAGGAAGAAAAAAATATAGATACAGATATATACCCACTTACTGTTACTAAACAGTCCAAAAACAAAAAGATGACCACAGGAGAGAAATAGGTACAAAGAAAAGCTTTACCAATGACGCAAGTCAGAATTCCAGGGCAGGACAATTGCTGCTTATTATCGACATCCTAGGGTGGCTAGGGAAATGTGAATGAGGCAATTAGTTCATGGTTGAAGAGAATGTTAATTGCTCTCTAATGTCATCAGATCTTGATGATTTCCTGTCAAAAGTTCTTCCTTCTGAGACACTGTGGGGGAGTTTAGCAATCATAGAAGGGCATCTACGTCATTTGTCCCAGTACTTAGGGTGCCGCATAAATGACAGTAGTGCCATATCTTACTATTTCCTACATTTTGGAATGTGACTGATGTACCTTTTCCATTTTTCCCTTCCAGAATCTCCAATGAACACTCACCCAAACTCCAGATCCGGAGTCATAGTTACCTGAGGGCAGTGAGTGAAGTCTCCATCAACCGGAGCCTGGACAGCCTCGACCCTGCAGGCTTGCTCACATCACCAAAGTTCCGCTCCAGGAATGAGAGCTACATGCGAGCCATGAGCACCATCAGCCAGGTGAGGGCCGTCAGGGCAGCGGTGGTCAGGAACCAATAGCGGCAGGAAGGTTAGCGAGAACTGAGAGGGCGTGAGTTAGGGAGGCAGTCGCTCACCCAGGAGACCATTGGGTCCTCAGACAGGAGGTCCAGTCAAGTGGTGCAAAGAGCATGCCATGTTTTCAGCCACAGTAAGCCCCCAGTATCAATGGTCTGCCAGGAGGTGGGGCCCTCTGTAGGTGGATAAAGCACAATGAAGAGGGTCCTTGGAAATTCACTTGAGATCAGGAGTTCAAGATCAGCCTGGCCAACATGGTGAAACCCTGCATCTACTAAAAATACAAAAGTAAGCCTGACATGGTGGCACATACCTGTGATCCCAGCTACTCTGGAGGCTGAGGCAAGAGAATCACTTGAAACTGGGAGGTGGAGGTTGCAGTGAACCGAGATCATGTCACTGCACTCCAGCCTGGG
>NW_012117932.1:5381731-5383105 GCF_000951035.1 Colobus angolensis palliatus | reverse complement strand
TGCTACTTAATGCTTATCCAATGATATACATTATCCCAATTCTCAGGGAAATAGCTGGAGCCTCACTTTGGTGCATTTTGGACTTGTTTTGTTTTTATTTTTTTCACAATAAATAATACAACATTTAAAACTTCTTGGAGCATATATTTATTCCGCATGGCCTAAAGGTCACAAAGTCATTGAGAATTATAAAATAGTCTACAAACCTACGGGTTATACATGCAGAATACATCAGCAGATTTAAAATATTCTGTTGGAAAAATATTTATATACATTCATGGCTTTTAAAACTTTATGGAGAACATTTAGTTTCCCCCATCTACACGCTACCCTTGCAGCTCACTGTTTTTAGTCCCTGGCTGCACATTTGACCTTCTTTAGGATAACATCATTTTCCATTGATAGCTTAGTCAGATATCAACAAATCATTGCACAGACACATGGGAGAAGTAATGCTGTCTGGTCAAGCACTGCAATCCCATGATGTAGCCATTTGGCCTTCACTAAAATACAGAAAGAACGGCCAGCCAAAATTGATTCCTAATGATACATCATTTTTCTAGTTCCATATTCAATTTTCAAGTAACACAGTATCTTTAAGGATCATTTCAAACATCCAGTTGTGGTTGCAACATTGTCATTATTCAAAGGAGAGTAGTTTCCTCTTCAAAGCAATGCTACTATATATACCCTAGACTTTTCAAAAAGAGGTTGGCTTTTAAGATGTTAGAGATATTTTCTCAAATAGATAATTAGTGGAAGCTATAATATTATAGAATTTAAGTACATGATAGTTGTTTCCCTTTAAAATCTGACACATTATTCATCAAAGTCTCCTAGAAAGTTGAGTACTCAAGGAGTTGGCCTAGAATAACTAAATTGCTTCTGTCATTTATTACTCACAGAAGTAAAAGACCCCTAAAAACAGATTGTGCTTGGATGATAAAGAAAATAATTAAATATGTTTTTATGTTTATTATTTGTCTATATTTTTACCATAGGTACATCTAATTTAAAATGAGGACTTTTAAAGGAGGGTTTGAGAAGAAAGAATTATATTTATAGAAAGTCCGATATTTTAAAAATATGTCATGTAGTCGCTGTCATTTCCAAGTTAATTTATGTCTTTATTTATTTCAAGTCCAAATCCTAGGTATTTTCATCTGGAATGGCAAACTAGAAGCCCACAGGCATATTTTCTCTGGCAATACGTTGGGTTTCTGCATCCTTTTCTAAAATTAATGTAACTAGGCAGCTGTTTTAATGCCAGTAGCTTAGCTGTGACTTTGACTTAGGCCATCCCTTCTTTATGTGTGTGTGTGTTTGTGTGTGTATGTGGCACGGTGTTTGCATGTGTGTGTGTGTGTGTGTGTG
>NW_012117932.1:5377446-5380336 GCF_000951035.1 Colobus angolensis palliatus | reverse complement strand
TCTGGTGACCATGTTGAGAAATGAACTCTGTATTACTTGCTGTTTGGATTATAAACTGCTATGTTTTAGAAAGTAGGTTAGTAAAATCTACAAAAAGGTAAAAATACACTAAAAAAAAGGAACTAAAAAGGAAGGAAAATTTTTAAATCAAAAAGAAATGGGTCTGAGGGCTGTAGCTCACTCATGCCTGTTGTTCCAGCTACTCAGGAGGCTGAGGCCAGAGGATAGCTTGAGCCCAGGAGGTCGAGGCTGCAGTGAGTTATGATCACACCACTGCACTCCAGCCTGGGCAGCAGAGCTAGACCCCATCTCTTGAGAGAGAAAGAGAGAGAGAGAGAGAAAACAGAGAACATAAATGAAGAGTTAGAAAGAATTAAAGAGAAATTGACAAATATCAAAAACAGACCAAGAACATTAGAGACACAGATAATAGAAGTCCTTTCAGAAGAAAATCAATGGAACAGAAAAAGTAAGAAAAACAATGAATTTTTTTAAACTTTCCTGAAATAAAAAGTTGATTTGAAGCTACATAGTGGAAGAACACACCATGTAAACACGCCATGTACCTGAGAAATTGACCCAAAGCAATCAACATCAGGGCATATTCTGGTAAAATTACAAGACTTTAAAGAATTTTTTAAAAAACACTTTGGATTTCTAGACAAAAAGAGCAACTGACTTAATAAAATGAAAACTGAGTTATCATTGGACCCTTTAACAACAATGGTTTATGCTGGAAGAAAATGATGTGTGTAGCATTTTAATACACTCAAGGAAAAATATGTGAGTCAAAGATTTTTATATCTAGAAAAACTGACTTTCAAGTATAAAAGATACAAACTGTTATAAGCATGGATGCATGCAAAGTATATTGATTCCATGAACACATTCTGAGAAATGCACTAGACAGGGAGCTCTAAACCAGACATATGAATGTCCAGACATAAGAACTACAGATGCTCCTCTACTTGCATCCCTGATAGACCCATTGTAAGTTGAAAATACCATAACTCAAAAATGGGAATTTTGTAAATATGATGGGATGTGAAAACAGAAGACGCAATATCCAAAAAACGCTGGACTGGCAACACAGTACACTTTGGAGTATCAGTTGTTTACCCTTGTAATTGCATGGCTGAGCACCTACCCAGAATCTAGAGATAATACTAAACCACATATCAACAGCCCAGAAAAAGATCTAAATTCAAAATTCAAAGTACAGTTTCTACTGAATACATATCAATCTTGCATCATCATAAAGTAGAAAAAATGTAAGTCAAACCATCATTAGTCATGGACCACCTGTAGTAGCAAACATTAAACACAATTATTTGTAGAACTAAGACTAAACGAGCATTCACTGGTTGGGGAGCATAATAGGTTTATTTGCTCTGACGATGTAAATATAGCACAACTATTTAAAAATGAGAAAAGAATAGAGGGACCACATATGAAATAAAATTGTTAGCTCTTTAATCATATGTGGGCAGGGGTAGTATTAGTAATGTTTTCGGTGCATACATTATGGGATAAAGTAAATGGATAGTTATAGAATATTCCAATTCCATCATCTCCTGTGTCCTTGAGAACCAGGATTCTTAGTATGGAATAAATATCTAAGAATAAACATATATAGAAGAGGTTGCATAAGAACCCTATAGTATTTATATCCTAGTTCTTCCCACTGAAAAGGCCTAAGAACAATGATTAACCCAGTAGCAATGACAGCGTATCTTCCTAGTAGCCAGATTGTGTTTTTGTAACACCACTTCCCACTAAAAAAAGAAAGGACTTTTCAGAAACATACTGATTCCAGGCCTGGGCAGGAAAGGTTTAAGTTGAGTTTAGAATATTTTGTCATAGCAGATATCAAAGAAGTTCTCAAAGATTACTACTTTCACGTCAAAAAGACCCCCCAACCTAAAAGGCTCCCACTGATGAAAGACGGCACAAATTTGAGTTCACTAAGGATAATTATTTCAATTAACTTAAAAACATCAAATATTTTTAAATCGATGAGTTAATGTGATATTTTAAAAAACTGACTACAATGGAATATGAGAGAGAACAAATTTATCTTGAAAATTAGTAAATAAAGAGGGGAAATCAGGCATTTATCCTACCATGGCTATATGAACTAAATCATTAAGTAAACAAGTAATGTGAAAGAGAATATTCCAACTAGTAGTCGTAAAAGTAATTATAGAATATTGCATTTTACAACTCCCAAGGACTAACAGATGTAGTCATTGAGCATAGATAACTCCTAACAACATAAAAAACAGACAAACTAGACGTAATGTGCCTCCTGATGAAATAAGCACATGACCTGTAGCCTTGCCAGAAAGATTGAACCTGAATCTGATCAAATCTCTGAATCTGGATTCCAATTTTCAGGCAATACAAAATACAGAGGAGCATGATAAACTCCACCATGTGTATGAAATCAGCAAATTCCAGACTACGGGAACCTCTTTGGGGCAAACAACCTAGATTCTCAATAGATAAACCAAAATAAGTGTATGTTAAAGGTGAATTTTAAAATGTATCAGATTTTTTAAATGGGTAAGACAAACCAGAGCCCAGGGATGCACACTTGGGTGGAAAAAAAAAAAGTAAAGAAATGCATGAAAGTGAATGCAATAAAACTCAGGGTGTTAGTTATGTATTATTAGAGAGACAGTAGAGATTGTGAATATCGGGGCATGTGGAGGGCTTCTAGGGTGTCTGGAAAAGTTTTGTTTGTTGATCTGGGTAGTGGTTCCAAGGTGTTTGCCTTAGTATAATTCATTAAGTTATATATTTATTTTGTATGGTTTTCTGCATCTGTGTATAATGAAAATAAAAGGATAAAAGGGAATAAAGAAGAATTCTATTAAGAATATAAGTT
>NW_012117932.1:5333237-5370227 GCF_000951035.1 Colobus angolensis palliatus | reverse complement strand
CAACAAGTTGCAGAATTATCTGGAAAGATAGTCATCCGAGTTTAATGGTTGTTACCTTGACAGAGATAGTTTGCTATCTCTTTGTAAAGTTTGGCATGTTGATTAAAACGGGGAAAAAATGAATAAATTATATATATATATTACATATGTCTATATATACACACCCATACATGTACAGATGTATATAGACATACACACATATATATTTGCTTTATTTTTGGATTTGAAATAATTGCAACCTTAAAAAAGAGTAACACATGTAATACAAAGACTCCTGTATATCCTTGACCCAGATTGAAATGTATGGATTGTTGAGATATTGGCTCACTTGCTCAGTCTTTCTCTCTCTCGCTCCATTTGATAGCTGCAGATACGTTCTTTTACCTCTAAATATATGTCCATGTATTTCTTTAAAAACAAGGATATATAGAGATACAATTTTCTAATATGGACACATATAGTTATTAGCCTGGAGAATGTGCAGGGATTTCACATAACAAATTAGATGAAGAATGTGAAAATAGCATTTTTAAACTGTAAAGAATTATTATTAAACAATGCATGTCTCTTTCTATTGATATGCCTTAAGGTAATTGGTCACTTTTATCTGAAGTTTAAAGAAATTAGTCATTACCGGAGCACAACTTCAGATAATACAAAATGAGGAGACAGCCAAAAATTGTAATAGTTTTCGGTAAGTGTTCAAAACCCAACTGTAGTTTAATGTGTGAAATTCTCAGTGCCTCATGAATTTGATATTAGGAAAACGCAGATAAGATGTCCTGGAAGGTAACAGAAAATTGAGAAATGCTCCCAAATCTCTAGCAAGTCAACTAAAAAGTGAAAAGTGACTGGAACATCTAGCCAGGAATATTGTTTCTTAAGTGGGGCTCAAACCTAATGTAAGTTATATACAGGAGGAATACAAATCAATAAAAACTTATTCTTCAAAAAAAGAAGGCCCCCATTTCAAAGATTGTTTTCCAATTACACCAAATATTTCTGAGCAAATTTTTAAAATAAGTTAATAAACAATTTATGAATCATATCAGCTTTTTTGTTGTTGTTGTTCGTTTGTTGAGACAAGATCTCTCTCTGTTGCCCAGTCTGGAATGCAGTGGTACCATCAGGGCTTACTGCAGCCTCAACCTTCCGGGCTGAAGTGATCCTCCTGCCACAGCCTCCCAAAGTAATAAGTGTGAGCCACCACACTCAGCCCATATGGGCTTTTTATAAAGAAGACTGAAACTTGTAAATAGTTTGAAAATCTTGATGGCGCTTTTCAAGATTTTTACATATCTGAGTTTAGTCTATTTTTGTGAAAAATGTGAGGATCTTGCCAGAAAATATAGGGCATGTTTCCATACCTTGCACTAAATTAAGCTTGACACTGAAATTATTTGACAAACTAGTCACTTCAAAAGGCACTGTAAAAATACTCATTTCTAAAATGTTTGTGCTAAAAAGTTACACCAAAATACATGAACTCTGACAATGGACGGATAAAATTCTTCTTCAAGTTTGCGTTTATAAATAAGAACATCATGCACTGGAATAAGCCCCACATTTCCTTGCATTCTACAAACAATGCCCTTTCTTCTTTAAAATGTAATCAAGGCTGGTGGTGACAGCTCATGCCTGTAATCTCAGCACTTTGGGAGGCCCAGGCAGGTGGATGACTTGAGGTCAGGAGTTCAAGACTAGCCTGGCCAACATGGCGAAACCCTGTCTGTACTAAAAATACAAAAAAAAAAAAATTAATCTATTGTTTGGAATTATAAACTGGATGCCATTCAATTATAGCCTGTAACAGAAAGGAAATAAAATGCATTTGAGCTTAACATAACCAGACGCTGCTTTTTCTTCTGGGGATTGAAGTTCGCAGATGCTTGGAGAGGTTGATCCTCCACCAGGTGGAGGCGAGTGTCTCAACGCCTTTGTCTGCCCGCAGGTGAGCGAGATGGAAGTGAACGGGCAGTTCGAGTCCGTGTGCGAGTCCGTGTTCAGCGAGCTGGAGTCGCAGGCCGTGGAGGCGCTGGACCTGCCCATGCCCGGCTGCTTCCGCATGCGGAGCCACAGCTATGTGCGGGCCATCGAGAAAGGCTGCTCCCAGGACGACGAGTGTGTGTCCCTGAGGTCGTCCTCGCCGCCGCGCACCACCACGACCGTTAGGACCATCCAGAGCAGCACGGGTGAGTGTGCAGGCCCACAGCCAGCCTGGTCTCTGTGCTGGCTACGGCATGACTGTCCCCAAAGACTGTGCCCTTGCTGTCATCACGCATAGTTGCCAGGAACAAGATACCACCCATGTCCTACAAACCAAAGGTTTTCCTTCCCTATCTGCCTCTATCCCCACCTCTGGCCACTCTCCCACACCTCCTTCCCAACTCCATCTCTGGCACCCGCAGGGGAAACTGCAACTACAGCACCATGAGGGAGGGACAGCATAGCCCAGCGGCCAGGGACTTCCAAAATCCCCACACAGGTCTTAGGAGCTGATCCCCACCAGCTCCTACTCCCAATGATTAGGCTTGGCCTTTTAGGGCTGTGACCCTAAATGAACCAGACACCCTACTTATGACCCATCACAGAATTGAAATGACTGTTTTATTCCAAGATAGCCACAAAGTGACTATCCCAAAAGACCTGAAATATCACTATGAGAAATAAGAAGGAAGAAATGGATGACCCGTAGTATTGATCGCACATTTTATGAGTTTTATTTTAACAGAAAGCAGATTTATTTCACTATTTTAAAACTTCTATTGATCCTTTATAAATAGCACCTCCTTTTCCCTCTAAACTGTATTTAAGTGTGTGTGGTTAAACTGTATTTTTGTCAGTAGATTTTAAGCACAGAGACATAGAAAAGCTTAACGAGTTTCCGTGACACTGGAACCTGCATAATAATATAGCCGTGGGCCATGTATGACAATGTGTGCATATGTATTATATATATAACATTTGAGTTCCAAAAAGAAAATCCCACTGTTTAACTAGGCTTAACTTTATGATTGAACTCAGCGTAACTTCAATATAGAACATTCTACAAGAAGATCATCAAACTTAGACTCAAGATAAATAATGATGAATAAATTAGAAAGAAAAGCCTGTGTCAGAATATTATATCATTCCATTTTAGTGCTAGGTGCATCAAATGTCAGTAATTATCATTCAGTCTAGAACTTTTGCAGGCTTAAGAGTTAAAAGGGGCCGGGCGCGGTGGCTCAAGCCTGTAATCCCAGCACTTTGGGAGGCCGAGACGGGCGGATCACGAGGTCAGGAGATCGAGACCATCCTGGCTAACCCGGTGAAACCCCGTCTCTACTAAAAAATACAAAAAACTAGCCGGGCGAAGTGGCGGGCGCCTGTAGTCCCAGCTACTTGGGAGGCTGAGGCAGGAGAATGGCGTAAACCCGGGAGGCGGAGCTTGCAGTGAGCTGAGATCCGGCCACTGCACTCCAGCCTGGGCGACAGAGCGAGACTCCGTCTCAAAAAAAAAAAAAAAAAAGAGTTAAAATGTCCTCAAATCCAAGTTAAAATCGTAGATATATGGAATTGAGGTGATAGTTTTATTTAAAATAAATATACGGGTTAAACAAGAGGAGTTCATTCTTGACCACTGCAGACTGAGATCTCAGTGTTAGGAGAAGAGATGCTTCCAGGCCTTGCGTTGGCCAGGCAGCTCAGCAGGGAGCCCAACAACTCAGACCCTGGCTGCCTACCTCCAGACCAGGGATGGTGGATGTCCGTATGTTCTTGATCACTAGGAAATTCTCCAAGAACAGCCACAGATCAATAAATTAAATGAGAGTTATTTATGAAGAGAAAAAAATAATTTTTTTTGAAAAATCAACCATGAGCATGTTTGTGTGTGTTTGCATTCATGCAGTGTGATTTGGAAGGTCTGCCCTGTCCCTGTAGTGTATCACTATGTCTTTTGGTGTGTCCCATTTTCACCACCCCAACCCAACACACAACCCGTTCCCAGTGTCTGGTCCATTCTTCCGTATGATGAACTCATTGCCTGCCAGTTGAAATCACTCCTTAAATATGTAAAATGCAGATTCTGGCCCAGAAGTCACAAGGGGTGCTGTCAGGAGAACAGTTGGGAAGGAAAGGGCTGCTGGCTCACTCCTTTGCCCTCGGGAAACAGTGTCGCGGATAAAGTAGCAAAAGACTTGGAATGGTTTTTCTTTGCTCACTTGTCAGATGTGCGTGTTTTTGTCATTTTACTTACACTTCCTGCATCAGCGCCTGTCCCATGCTCTTCACTCCAAACACACAGGGGTCTGCCCTCCTAAGACACTTCTCAGATACTCTGGAGGCTCCCAGAGCTCAAGCCATAGAGTTGCCAAGTAAAATCCAGGTCGTCCAGTTAAATTTCAATTTCAGGTAAAGAGTGAATAATTCTGCTGGATAGGTATATCCCAAATATTGCATGAGAAATACTTATATACAGAACTATTTGTCATGTTTGTAGTATTTTCTGAAATCCAACAAGCCTTTCAGAGCAGGAGATGAATGAGCCCTGGGAGAGTGTCTCGTGTTGTTCCATTTTGAATCTGAGTTGAATCTAAAGGGCTTTAGCCGGAAATGCTATGTGGGAAAACACCCAAAACGGGGAGAAGTGAGTCCAGCTGCAGAGAGGGGATCGCATTCGCTTCCTCTTGGGCTCTATGAATCTCATCCTAAATACGGAGCCACCTCCACCTGCAGCTCTCCTGGGGAAGGCTCCAGGCTTGGCTGCCTCTGCAGGGATTCAGGGGCAGAAAGGTGTGACTTGCCCCTGGGGTTTGTGATGGATAAAATGCCGAGTGTTTGCACAGGGCAGCTTTACTTCACCCAGAATCATTAAACTAAACGTAATGTGTCATCTTCACAGGCGTGGAAAAATAAACAGTTTAAGTACTAAACCATTATAGTAGATTCAATAAGCACATAGGATATTTTTCCAATGTTACCTTTCACAGTTTCTCTGTGACATGAATTTGTTCTTTAAAAATCCATTGTTTTATGATATGATAAGGATCTATGCCCTTTATTCTGCCCCTCCTACTCCTCCTGTATGCTATTTCTCTCTCTCTCTCTCTCTCACACACACACACACACGCACACACGCAGACGCATTTCCTTCTCGTTTTCTCACATGATCTCAGTACTGTCATATTAATTTTCTTCCTCTAGTTTCCTTTTTACATTGCATCAAATATAATTTCCTGTAGAAAAATGCAGAAAATTGATTTTCTTACAGGACCTACTAATTTTTGAAAGAAAACGCTCATCTGTGAAAACTGGAAAATGAGTTTGCTCTAATTTTATTGATTTCCCCACATGCACGGGTCAGATGCACATCTCGGTTTAGCAGGACTTGATGTAGATGTGTCCTTTTGCCTCTCTTCCTCTGCTCATTATTTTCAGATACTCAAGGCAGATTTTGTTTTTACTAAACTTACTCTTTGTCCTGAAAAAATTCCTCATTTTGTCCACTGCACTTATTAGGCAGAACTTCTCTCCACAACAGTCCACATTCTGAATCTTTGACATTTGGTCAGCCCATTTAAATTGCTCACATTTTCAGCAAAATATGCTATGAAATCTTTCTCTCCCAGCCTTGTTCTTTATTCGTATTCATAAAATGAAATCACAGACAAGAGTCTGATGCCATATGAGAGAATTATGAAGATGGGCTGAGCTCTAGGTGGCCGCAGGGATCCTCTAGCTATTAGTAGATGAGCAATGATGAATGGAGATAGCTCAGCAAATCAGGACAAATTAGGGATGAAGTTACAGCAACTTAAAGTTATGCTTCCTTGAGCTTATTGACTTCTTGGCTTGTCTAACTATGGTAGAATCTCGGGTTCTTTCAGCCTATAATCTACTTCAAGCACCCAGATTTCTCTCCATCCAATAGACTCAACAGTTTTCATATAAACCACGGTGCCTGGGACTATTAGGTTAATATTAGAGGAGGAAATATTAGAGCACTTAATATTACAGCAAGAATATTAGGGTAGGAAAGTAGAATGAAAACATGATTCAGTTAATATCATGACTGAAAAACAAGAACCTTCGCCTCAGTCATCTAAAATATTTTGGGTAACAGTAGAACTTGATGCTGGAAATACACCCAGACCTCCACGTCAGAGGACTGGATTAAGCCTGCCTCTGAAGGAATACACCAATGCAATTGTATGGGTTCAAGGGGAAGTTTTTGTTTTACTTTCTGTGCTGGATATTTCCTAGGACCTATCAAAAGGTATTATCACATTGTAGCTAGGCAGACTTGTATCTGGTGATATCAGTAGTCTGAATAGGCAGAAACATTGTCTAATAATCATACACGGTGATCTAATTATTATCTAATAATCACACATCCGGCCAAATACAGGCACACACTCGTAAATGTACAGAAAAAAAACTCCAAAAAGGACACAAAGTAAGTCATTTGCAGTGGTTTCCCAGAAAGTAGTAGGTGGGAAGAGGCAGATGGTAAAGAGATAGGGAGATACTAAAAATAAGTATTTCTGACTTTTTATGATTTTAATGCCAAATATAACATTTGAATAGAACTAATGCTCCTTGATAGAAGTAGGCAAACTATCATGATGTATATTCTCGGGCGGGGGGGTGGGGGGTTCTGTTTGTTTTCTTTTGGTATTTTGAGACAGAAGCTCCCTGTGTCACCCAGGCTGGAGTACAGTGGTATGATTATAACTTACTGCAGCCTCCACCTCCTGGACTGCAATCCTCCATCTCAACCTCTGGAACACAGGTAGCTGGGAAAACAGGTGCACACCGCCATGCCTGGCTAATTTCTTTTTTTCATTTTTTGAGATGGGGTCTAGCTCTGTCACCCAGGCTGGAGTGCAGTGGCGCAATCATGGCTAACTGCAACCTCCGCCTCAAGTGATCCTCCTACCTCAGCCTCCTGAGTAGCTGGGATTACAGGTGCATGCCACCACACCTAGATAATTTTTTGTATTTTTGGTAGAGATGGAGTTTCACCATGTTGGCCAGGCTGGTCTCAAACTCCTGGGCTCAAGTGATCTGCCCACCTTGGCCTCCCAAAGAGCTGAGATTACAGGCGTGAGCCACCACACCCAACAGATTCTCTGGTCTTTTAAGACATTTCTTCACTTTGAAATTCCAAAGAAGCTTTATGTAGCAATAATACAATTTTTATAAAGAGTAAATAGGTTCATTTGCCACACTGTTACTCTTAAAGTTTGGCCAGTGTGCTATATTGTTTTCTTTTTTATTTATTTATTTTTTAATTTTGTGGCAGGGTCTTGCTCTGTTGCCCAGGCTGCAGTGCCGAGGTGTGATTATGGCTCGCTGCAGCCTTAACCTCCCAGGCCCAAGTGATCCTCTCACCTCAGCCTCCATAGTAGCTGGGACCACAGGCACATGCCACCATGCTCGGCTAATTAAAAAAAAAAAAAAAATTGTATAGACGAAGACTTACTATGTTGCTCAGACTGGTCTCAAACTCCGGAGCTCAAGTGATCCTCCCACCTCAGCATCCCAAAGTGCTGAGATTACAGGTGTGAGCCACTGTGCCCCACCAATACTGTAATTCTCTTATTAGAGGAATTTCTTAAACAATGATGGAGTTGAACTGTTCTCTTCTCTTTCACATAGTTCAGGGAGGGGAGTAAGGACCCAGGGTACAGTGTCCCCCATGCGAAAGCAGTGCTTACCCTCTTGGATGTGGCTTGGGACCACGGTTACAGAAGTATTTACAGTTTGATGTTTGTAACATGAGAAATCATATTTTCCTCTAAGTTGAGACACGTTCTTCCATCTTCCTACCTTACATCCTCCCCCATTCCTGGCAGCTCTGAGACGCTTGCTCAGGCCTTGCTTAATATAGCAAAAGCAACTAATCTTTTCATCATCTGAGGTCAGAACTAATATTCAGAAGGTTCTCCTTGGGTTTGGGTCTTCATTCCAAGTCAGTCATCTTACCCAGGAGCCCACACCTCACCCACCTTCATACACCCCACACTCCAATCCCACACGCACTGCTCCCCACTCCCCCCAACATGAACCCTAAACCCTAAGCAGAATGACATTAAGATAATAATTTGTATTTGCAATACGCACAGCTGGCGTTCAAAAACGGAAGCAGAAAGGAAAAGCTGCAGAAAAATCTTTAAGTACTCCACAAACTGCACAAGCCACAGATGACTGAATAATCAGGGTAACTTTCCTAGGGAAATAGCATTGCTATTCAAACAAGTTGAGTCATCAAATATTAGCAGTAAAAAAAGTTCTATATCATCCAGGCTAGTGGTCTGCAAACTATAGCCTGTGGACCAAGTCCAACGTGCTGCCTGTTTCTGTAAATTAAGTGTCATCAGACATAACTCACACCCATTTGTTTACCTGCTATCTGTAAACAGAAGTTTCAGCAGAGTTGAATAGTTCCCTCTTTTAAAAGCTGAGTTGAATTGTTCGTGCAGAGTAGTCTCTGCAGGAATGTTTCGGTCCACAAAGCCAAATACATTTATTATGTGGCCCTTTACAGAGAAAGTCTGCTCCGCCTATCTAATTCATTGAACCCATTCGAAGGTAAGGAAACTAAGGCCCATAGTGGTGAACCTCCAGCAGGAGGCAGAGTCAGAATAAGAAGCTCAGGTCTCTCAGTAAACACCCCTTTGTTCCTCTGGTGCCCAGCTCTACAAATTATTTATTGCTTGAGTATGAAGTTAATCTGAACTTCAGTTTCTTCATGTATAAAATGAGATGACAATGCTGATCCTCTTCCCAGCATTAATGACCATTTGGGGAGAATTCTTAGAGTTCAGAGAAAGCTCACTTCTTTCTGCCAAGCACCCAGTTAATTAATAGATCCTTGTTATAAAGCAGGGAGGCAAAGGTTCAGAAGTTGAAGGGACAGATATCAATCAGAAGCTTTCTGAACAAAGCACCTTTCTTTTCTATTCAAGATAAAATCAAATAATAAATATTCAGATACTGCCTGGACTGGTTCCTTGTCTCTCTGCTAATGAGTTTTCCTTCTTTGAATCTCTCCAAGTGGAACTGGAGACATCGCGTACTTCCACCCTTGCAGGCTCAGATGAAATAAAAAAGAGCAAGATTTATGACACAAACTAGTCCTCTTGAGAGGCAGCTTATCCTTGTCCGCTGTTACATTGAAGGAAACTGACAGTGATGATTTTCAGGAGACTTCTGGTTATAACTTTTCCTTTCTTCTTTGGGGCACTCGAGGTGGGATTCCTCTATAATATTAGGAAGTCATAAAAATGCAAAAGTCCTATCAGACACAGAGCGAGATTTAAAATCTGAAGAATACCATCTGCTTCCACCTCCTGCCGTTGTTTGGAAGCACATAAATCACCTCTTGGGAACAGAGTGCCAACCTTGAAGGGCTATGCCTCACAGACGGCCAACAAGCAAGTCCACCTTTGCCCACATTCGGGGTTATTGCGTGGCAAACAGTGAAGGGGCTTCCAGGGTTTTATGGCACACTGGCCTTGCCTTAAAGTTGTTGTGAGGTTCACATGAGATCATTCATAAGAAAGCATTATGCGAATTACAAATTAGAATACCTCTACTTTGGCTTTGATTTGAAATCTCTCAATCTGGCTTAGTTTAATAATAATGATAATAGCTAACCTTTAAGCACTTATTATTTGACAGGCATACAAACAGCTGCATAGATTATCTAACGTAACCATAATGCATACTCTATGACTCCTACATGGTATTATCATTTAAATCAAACAGAGAAAAAAACAAATAAGACTTAGAGGGTTTATACAATTTGACCAGGCCCCACAGATAGTAAGTGAAATTCTCTCTGTAGTCACCAATAAATGCCTTGGCAACTATGGTATAATCTGAAATAATTTAATACAAATCCATTTCTGGAATAAAACGCCTAGGAGCTGTTTTCTTTCATTCTTTCCTCTCCCAAATATGCATCTAGCTTCCTGCCATATTTGAAACCTGTATTTTCTATAATAATTTCTGGAAAATTCTCCTTTTTAAAGAAACATTTGTTCACATATTATTGACGTGGCCTCTCATGTTGGTTTGTCTGTGAAATATCTGTTTAAAGAAAAAGATGTGCCTCTTCCGGGGACATTGTCTGCAGGCATTCAGAATGGTCCAGGGTTTGACATACCGACATAGGCTTTCCTACAATACAGCCTCTAACAAAACTAGGCTGTCCCGAACCCCTGGTAATAGAATTGTTTACCTTTATACCAAGAAGGTTGGGAAAGCACCAAAATCTGCATGTGGTGTGTGCCCAGGCAGACTTCGAGGGGTTCGCGCTGTAAGACCTGAAGTTCTTATGAGATTGTCCAAAACAAAGAAACATGTCAGCAGGGCCTATGGTGGTTCCATGTGTGCTAAATGTGTTCGTGACAGGATCGAGCGTGCTTTCCTTATCAAGGAACAGAAAATCGTTGTGAAAGTGTTGAAGGCACAAGCACAGAGTCAGGAAGCTAAATAAAAAAATGAAACTTTTTTGAGTAATAAAAATGAAAAGACTTGCAAAAAAAAAAAGGAAGGAAGGAAAAGGTTTTAAAAAAAAATAGACTGAAATTAAAGTAAATTTTTTTAAAGCCTATAAAAGGAAAATACTCTCTGGGTTTAAAATTTCCGGTTACACTCAGTCGTTTTGACATTATGTGTACTTGGAAGATCAAATATCCAATCCCCTGATCTAGTCATGGGGTTGTCAGACCGCACTAAATGGAAAACATAATTTTTGCCAACTCATGCGTAAATTAAGCAGGTGGCAAATTCTGTTTTGAGGCTGATGAAGTGGTCAGGTATCTGTGCCCTTGGGTTAAGTGAAAAAATACTAAACTAATGTAATTCTGATCTGACTGGTCTCTTGATTGAACTGTAGAGCAAAGACGTGAACAATAGCAACTCAGTTACAAAGGTCAATCAGAAAACACAAACTAGAAAAACAGGCTCTCTCAATGGGAATCTTTATCATTCACTTTTTTCTTTATGATACCTCCACAGACACCTTTTTTTTTTTTTTTTTTTTCTGGAGGCAGGGTCTCACTCTGCCGCCCGGGCTGGAGTACCGTGGTGCAATCCCAGCTGACTGCAGCCTCGACATCCTGTGCTCAAGCAATGCAGTAATCCTCTCAACTCAGCCCCCAGGGTAGCTGGGATCACACCAGGCTCAGCATATATATATATATATATATATAATTTTTTTTTTTTTTTTTTGAGACAAGGTCTTAGTATGTTGCCCAGGCTGGTCTCAAACTCCTGGGCTCAGCCAGTCCTCCTGCCTCAACCTCCCAAAGTGCTAGGATTACAGGTATAAGCCCCTGTACCTGGCCCATAGGCACTGTTATGATGGAAGAAACTGACATTTAAAAAAGCCTTCATAATCCAGAGTTCTCTGATCCGGTTCGTATTAAACATTAACAAATATAGCAAAGTCATAGCAGTTGGAAACTGTCCATGTAATTAGTACTGGCGTTTGGACAATGCTGCAAAGCCACTTTAAGAGCAACATTATTCAGCTCCAAGTGGTAAATCCAGGACCTGAAGTTTTGTATTTCTGTCTATACCTACTGCCATTGACTTTCTGTCAAGTTTTCAGGGCAAACCTTTCCTGCTGCCAAGTGTCCTTGATTAAGAACAGAGAAGACCAAAATGAATAGTACCATGATTTTACTATATTGGCATTTGAAACAGTCTCACATTTATTTTAATGACAAATCAATGATCGTGTAACTCTGGCGATCATTTTGAAAGCTTTCTTTGCCATCTGCTGGTGTCCTACTGACATGCAAGATAATTTTTCCACCAACATACAAGAGAATTTTTCTTTTATTTTACTTACTTTTTACTTACTTTTTTCTTCTAATTATCAATATTACTGAGAATACTAATTTTAATTCTATAACTTCTAATTAAACTTATGGAAGAAAATAACTAGTCTAAGTTATCTCTAAAAATATGACAGACTGTCAAAGTTTAATTAGCTTTTATCCCTAGAATATTTTGTGGTTTCAAAGGGGTACATACTATTATTAAACTTAACATTGATTAACCAGTTTCATGTTGTAGAGATGTATGTCTGACAAGAAGTATCAGATCTAATCAAGACAGAAGTTCATCCTGAATTTCTGGATAGGACTGCCATCCTGTCTCTCTTCAAATCCAACCTTAAATTTCTTTTTCACCTAACATTCCATCACATATTTGCCCCACAATGAAATGTAAAATTTATGAAAATTAGTGGGTCCACCTCGTCCACTACATTGCTTTTGAAAACCTTTCTCTTTTCTAAAATGTTGATTATGGCCAGAGAATCACAATGATACTTCGATGTTTGCTTGTATCATTTTCGAGAAACTTCTTTCAATCATCTTTTATTTTTATCTTGTTAATTAGAAATGATTATAGATTTATAGGAAATTACAAAGATAGAACATAGAGGTCCCTGTACTCTTCACCCAGTTTCCCCAACAGTTACATCTCAACAATATCAAAACCAAGACATTGACATTGTTGCGATGTGTATGAATAGGTTTTTTGTTGTTGTTGTTGTTGTTGTTGTTGTTTTGAGACAGAGTCTCGCTCTGTCACCCAGGCTGGAGTGCAGTGGCGCGATCTGGGCTCACTGCAAGCTCCGCCTCCCGGGTTCATATCATTCTCCTGCGTCAGCCTCCCGAGTAGCTGGGACTACAGGCACCTGCCACCACACCCGGCTGATTTTTGTATTTTTAGTAGAGACGGGGTTTCACCATATTAGCCAGGATGGTCTCAATCTCCTGACCTTCACGATCCGCCTGCCCCGGCCTCCTAAAGTGCTGGGATTACAGGTGTGAGGCACTGCGCCCGGCCGAATAGTCCATCATTTTATCATGTGTAGATTTCTATATCCACCACTATAATCAAGATGTAGAACCATTCCGTCACCACAACGATCTCCTAGTATCCACATTTTGCCAGTTGGGTGAAGTATAGAAATCTTACCTCCCTTCAAAGTCTCTTTGCCCTCTCCCACTTAAAATTATCTTCAATATTTCCTACACATACGTCAAGATTCTCGTCGCACAATGTTATACTTTTTGCTTCAAATATCAAATATAACTTAGAAACTTTTAGAGAAGGAAACTCTATTGGATTTGCCTGTATTTTTTTCCCAAATTGTCAAATTTGAGAAATTTTCAGCCATTATTTCTTCTTTTATTTTTTATTTTTATTTTTTATTTATTTTTATTTTTATTTTTTATTTTTTTTTTGAGACAAAGTCTTGCTCTTGTCCCCCAGGCTGGAGTGCAGTGGCGCGATCTCGGCTGACTGCAAGCTCCACCTCGCGGGTTCAAGTGATTCTCCTGCCTCAGCCTTCCCAGTAGCTAGGATTACAGGCGTCTGCCACCATGCCTGGCTAATTTTTGTATTTTTAGTAGAGACGATGTTTCACCATGTTGGCCAGGCTGGTCTCGATCTCCTGACCTCAGGTGATCCATCCGCCTCGACCCCGCAAAGTGCTGCGATTACAGGCGTGAGCCACCACGCCCGGCCATTTTCAGTGATTATTTCTATGGCTACTTTTTCATCCCCCTTCTTCTGAGATTCCAGTGACAAAAATGGCCACAATGCTCTCAGTGGGGGTTTTGAGCAACGTGGTTTCCTTAGAGGCAGATAGGTGGGCAGGCACTGTTTCATCTCCATCATATAACATTATCTGCTTGTTGAATACAAAAAATATTTCTTCCACGCATTCTAGAAATGCCCCCATCAAGTATGACCCAACTTTCACATGGACAGCCGCAAATGGGAGACCAAAGTTACACTGAGCCACTTTACCCAGCACACAGTGCCTCTTATTGGTATAAGACCATGCCTGGCTAATTTTTTGTATTTTTAGTAGAAACAGGGTTTCACCATCTTGGCCAGGCTGATCTCGAACTGCTGACCTCCTGATCCGCCCACCTTGGCCTCCCAAAGTGCTGGGATTACAGGCGTGAGCCACTGCGCTGCCCCTTTTCTGGTTTTATTGATAATGCATTTACCGTATCCCTTTAAATGAAAAGAATGTTGACATAAATCCAGGTTAAACTGACACAAATTAAAGCAACTTTCTTTTTATTTAAAAATTGGTAACCTGAAATATGAAGAGCTGTTCTCATTCTCAGAAAAAGAGAATGAGAAACTCACAATCCAAAAGCCTGTATCACTTTCTAAATCATTTAAATAAACAGGGTGCTAGTACTTGACCTTGGCACGTAGCAGTCTTGAAGTTCCTACCACTCTAATATAAGATCTCAGCTGCTACCTTGGGACCCTACAAGGAGTTAAAGACTTTAAACACCAGTCACTTTGTAGCTTTGCAGTGGTTCAGCAGTTAGCCATCTAAACACAAAATCTATAGTTCTTGTACATAGAATTTGCCCCATGAATATCTGCTAATTGAGAGGTGAGAACATAAGATTTCCTCTGGAAATGTGCTGCTCCAGTGAACACTGTAGCTTTCTGGGATGGCTCTGATGTCTCCATAGAAGCAGAAAATCTTTACTGGTTTTTCAATCACCTGAAAATAAACCACCTCATTACAGAGAGAGTGGGGTAGTCACATGTTACCCCAAACCATTTTGAGGAACAAAGTTTCAATAATTTCTTCCTTGGAAAAAAAGAACTTCTAGAAATGGGTGATAGCAAGAATCTGAGAGACTGGTAAGTGCTAACTGCTGCAGAGAAAGCCTTCCTTTCCTTTTCTTTCTCAGGCTGTTCATCCACTTCTTGTTCTTTCTCTGCACTGTCTTGTCCAAAGCGCCATGGAGGTGAGATTCCTACCCACCCTTCTTTCCTTTTCCCTCTCTTATCTGTAAATAACTAAGTGGTGCTAATAGAACCTCGGTAGTAACCTGGTCTCAAATCTCTGTCTATAAACATCTAACTAAAGAGACTTCATGGACTGCTGATCACATTTCTAGAGTGAATATAAAACTTTGAGAAAATCTATAGAGGATTTGCATCAACATATATTCTATTTTTCCTAGTTTTCTTTTGAAGTGCATCATATTCCAAAAGCCTTACAAAATAGTATAAAGCTGCTAGGATGGAGGTCTTTTCCCTGTTTTGAATCTCCACAAAAAAGAAAAAAAAAAAAAAAGGCAAACTCACACTCTTTGCACCAATCCAAGCCATAAGAAACAACCCAAGTTATATGTAAAAATGTCTAAAAACTTTTTGAATTTTTTTTTTTTTTTTTTTTTTTTAGACGACGCCTCACTGTGTTGCCCAGGCTGGTCTTGAACTCCTGGCCTCAAGCAATCCACCCACCTCCACCTCCCAAAGAGTTGGGATTAAAGGCATGGGCCACTACACCCAGCCCACAAATGTTTTAAAAAGTTTATAATAATATGGGGGCCAGGCGTGGTGGCTCACACCTGTAATCCCAGCACTTTGGGAGGCTGAGGTGGGCAGATCACAAGGTCAGGAGATCAAGACCATCCTGGGTAACATGCTGAAACCCCGTCTCTACTAAAAAAAAAAAATACAAAAAATTAGCCGGGCATGGTGGCGGGTGCCTGTAGTCCCAGCTACTCAGGAGGCTGAGGCAGGAGAATGGCATTAACCCAGGAGGCGGAGCTTGCAGTGAGCCGAGATCGAGCCACCACATTCCAGCCTGGGCAACAGAGTGAGACTCCGCCTCAAAAAATAATAATAATAATAATAATAATAATAATACTGTGGGAAGGGGAAACGCTCTGGTATTATATTAAACTAGAAATCCACAGGACATGGGAGCAATATCCAAAATAGTGTGTTTTTGTACATACACACATAACTCAGAATGTGTCAAGAATTTTTGCTAAGGAAAAAAAAATACTAGAAAGAAATGCACTAGAATGTTAAAGTGGTTACGTTTGATATTGGAACCAAAATGGTTTTGTTTTTCTCCTTATACTTTAGTTTTCAAATGTTCTGTGGTGTGCATGTTTCACTTTTATAATAAAAGAAAAAAAAAATGAGACAGGGTCTCACTGTCACCCAGGGTGGAGTGCAATGATGCAATCACAGCTCACTGAAGCCTCAACCTCCTAGGCTCAGGCAATCCTCCCACTTCAGCCCCTGAGTAGCTAGGACCACAGGCACAAGCCACCATGCCCAGATAATTTTTAAAATTTTTTCTAGAGGCAAGGTCTCACTACATTGCCCAGGCTGGCCTCAAGCGATCCTCCCACCTTAGCCTCCCAAAATGCTGGGATTACAGGAATGAGCCACCATATCCAGCCAAGGAACCATTTTTAATGAAGAAATAGCTAGTGTTTCATTGGTTTGGTCCTACTGGAAGCAATAATACATCTCATGTCAGCATATCCTTCAGGTTTCACCTTTTTTATATTATTTTCTTGATTAAATGAAATCTTTTGGATTCGGTGATTGGGCAGGATCACTGGAGATTATCTCCAGAAAGGTGCTGCTGTGCTATTATTGTATTTATCTAAGCATACAGCATCTTCTAGTAAGGAATTATTTTTAAAAATTAAACTAAGTTTTTCAAAAATATTCTTTCCTTTGCTTTCCTTGACCCCCATATGGGTAGCAAGTGAGGTTTTATAGATTTTTGTAGGGTTTTTTCTCCCTCTTCAGATGTCAGAGGCAGTTAATTTGCAAACCACAGTTGCAGGTGGTTTTTGAAGCAGAGGAAGTTTAGGACAAAGGAATAAAGCTACATAAAACCAGCTCATGGTGTCTTTAAAAATATAAATCCATGCCTTTGTAGTCCTTACTCTAACAAAAGCTCAGCTCTCAAGGGCATGCTTTCAGTAGTACCTGTGTTCCAGCCAGAAAAACTCCCCAAGCAATTATGGTAAGAAAAAAATGTTTCTGTCACAGCCACGATCTAATATAATAGTGTAAACCATCTGTGTTTTCAGAAAGGGAAAGCGCTTTTGAAAATAGGAAAAGCGAAGTGCTGGGTAGAATTGTGAAGAGTCATGGCAAATCATCATCATCGTTATCCATTCAGAGAGAAAGGGATATTGACAAACCTACGCTAAAAGAGGATTAAGAAACCTTGCATTGTGAGCTGTGTCAAAGCAATGAAACGAAGGATAATGCTTTCTCAGACACCTGTGCACCTCAGTGCAGCACTGCGCAAGCTCTAGTGGGAATGGTGCTCCTGAGTTAGCTGGTGACATTCGTTGCAGCCTGTGCCTTTCCCTTCTCAACCTCTTCCTTGACTTTTCCTTTGCCTTCCTTTGCCTTCCCTTCTTCTTAATCTTTTCCAGAGAGAGCTCAAAGGCATTTGCCCATTTCTCACCCATTCCAACAGCTCTAGGGGAAACTTTAGGAAAAGTAAAAATAGCCATGCTCACCAGTTCTCTCTTTTCTGACCCATGTTCTTCTGGAACTCTCTGTTTGAGGGAATGTGGCAGGAATGAGATCCTAGAAATAAGCAGTTGAGCTTCTTCCATTCATATGGTTACACTGCCTTGGACAAGACTACCAAAGGCTGGTATTTCCCAACCCATGTTTTATAGGACAAGTTACTTCAAAGCATTGTGAAGCCTTCATCTAAAAGAAAGAGAAACTACATCTGCAGTGTTGTCTGCAGAATTTTAAAATGTTACTGGGCGTGGTGGCTCACATCTGTAATCCCAGCATTTTGGGAGGCAGAGGCAGGCAAATCACCTTGAGGTCAGGAGTTCAAGACCAGCCTGGCCAACATGGTGAAACCCTGTCTCTACTAAAAAATACAAAATTAGCCAGGCATGGTGGCAAGTGCCTGTAATCCCAGCTACTCGGGGAGGCTGAGGCAGGAGAATCTCCTGAACCTGGGAGGTGGAGGTCTCAGTGAGCCGAGATCACACCATTGCACTCCAGCCTGGGTGACAGACTCTGTCTCAAAAAAAAGAAAAAAAAAAAAAGCCCACCTAATCAGTTAATTCTTTTAAGCCTATTAGTATGCTGTGGCAGTCAAGCTGAATGTATGCAACAGGAGGCTTTCAACTCAGGATGATGAGCAAACTGAAGCTGATATTCAGCCTAGTGCTTAGGATTTGTCATGAACATTAATAGGAACCGTACATGTTATCCAGAGCCTCCCATCTGGGGGTGCATCTCCATCCTTCTGGGGTTGTACTGTCATCCCTTCTGGGATTGTATTTCCATCCCTTCTGGAGCTATACATCCGTCTCCTCATGCACAACCTGTGGCTGCGTTTGAGAAACAATGGACTATTCAAATCGGCATGTAGTTTGTAGTGATTCCTTCCAAAAATGACTCTTCTAGATTACAGCCGCGTCGCAGAAAAACCCTCCTCTGTCTTAGAAAATCATGCGTTGTTTTGCTTTGCTTCCATGGAAAGTCTTCATAGGATTATATGACTGGACAGGACACCCATATCTGTCTCCCCTGGAATTAATTTCGAATCAAAATTGTTTTTTAAAAAAAGGGATTAAGAAACTTGTGGTGCTTAAAGTTCTTTCTGAAGAAATTGTTTCTAATGTTAACACCACACCTCCAGAAGCATTGGAACAGAATTGGCTGATCAAGTCGGCTCCCTGGGGCCCATCCTCTGACTGTGCTGTGAGGAAATGTGGGTGTTTCAGAACAGGGCGGAATCCTGACAGTGTCCCCGCTTGGCTGCCTGTTTTCCTATGTAGTCCAACATGGTAAATCATCCTCAAAACCTTTTATTTTTGGATTTCCCATATGTTCAAATGTGGGTACTCTGCATAGCAGTCCCACCGCGGACACGCACTGAACGTCTGCAGTGCGCCAGACTCTCCTGGGCGCTCTGTGTCATAAACATGCGTCTTTCTATCACACAAGTGTCACACTTCGTATCAGAGGAAAGACCACCAAATACTTACGATTACTGAAGGTAAAATCAAGTGGAAGAGCTAAAGCAAATTCTGAAAATAGAAGTATAAGCAAAGGCATAATTCATCAATGTGCCGCGTATTACTTGTGCCTCCACTGAGCCTACTTCTATCTTATACCATATGCCTTAGTTTGATCCCAAACGGCAGTTTGCACATGCTCATACTTCTAACTACTAACAAACCACTGTAACATTTGCTCATTTCCCCTTTTAGACTGAAGCTTCCCCCAGATGCACACATCTTTCCAATTACTGTCAAAACTTCAGTTATCTGAGCGATGTGTCCACAGGCCTTCAACGCCATCCATCTCGGATTGACCTTGTCCTCATTCTTATCATTCTTTGCTCTTAATCTTCTCAGTTGTAGGGTTAATATCTCTTGTGTAGGTTATGGCACCAATTGCATGTTCTGGAAAAAGCAACTGAGAGTCCAATCAGTTGCAGCTGTGCAAACTCTAGCTCAGCTGATCCGGCTGTGAACAGCAGCAAAGCAGCAGGGAGACAGAGAAACGCTAGAATGGTCTTGAGTCCACATGAACCCGGGTTGTACTTGGTGGTGGTTCAGGGTCTATCCTATGTATATAGATCTCCCAATAGTCTGCATCTGGTTTTTGCACCAAGGCAGGATTTGATGAGGATTGATTGAAAAGAATAACAGCTTTCAAGGCCAATACTAGAGCTTTTGCAAATATTCACTGTGCCCTACCCCACCCTTCTGAGCACATCTGAAGGATAACTCTGTAAAGGAAACAGTACCAGTAGAACAACTTCACTCCCACGAATTTGCCTTTCAAACTGGGTAAGTGAGTTAGGAGTGAATTGATTCCACTTCTATCTTTTTGGTCCACTTGCTTAAACTTATGGTCCTGCTGGCTGCAAAAAGTAGTAACGTAAGCACTTTAACTAAAACTTGTGATTGCCTCTTTCATTTTCCCATATGCACTGTGGGAAAGCCCCATGCTGTCAGCTGCAATAAGCCAAGGAATGATTAGAAGGGCAGTTCTGTGGCTTGACAAACTCCCCAGCAAGTAGCCCCCCAGCACCACTGCCATTTCACACCCCATATTGTTTCCCTGTAATGGGCCTGCTTAAAATCAGACCCTATTTGCTACTTGGAGAAAATAACACTATGGGTCACTATTAGCTCTTAATAACTGAGGTTCAATAATTCCATGAGGTGTTTCCCTAAGGAAGGCCTTGTGGGAGTTAACAGGTATAGGTGAGAAGCATGAGCCCCAGGTGAGACTTTCCAGTGGGAAACCCTGGGTATCCAGGCCTCGGCTAAGCGCAGCAGAGACCCTGCGTGCCTAGTGGGAAGGGTCAGGCCAGAGAAAGGTGAGTTGCTGGGAGTGCAAACCCCGCGACAAACACTGCTCTGGCTCCCGAAGTCCACCCCTGCTCAGTACCACAGTGATGCTGGGCTGACCCCCACTACAGTCCAGGCTGTTTTCCATCTCTTCTAGAACACTCAAGAAATAAAGGTAGGGCTGCATTTCTCAAGGAGAATTGAGAAGGCAAAAAGTGCAGTGAGATCCTCACTCATTAAGTGTGTATTCCAGGTTTGTAGCCTCAGCCTTCAGGACAGAGCAGAAAGAAAACCCAAACTGCTAGCCGTTCACTGGCCATGCTCCACCCACGCCACCCCACCGGGGTCAGTGTGATCTTCACAAAAACACCTCTAGCCAGAACCCAGGAATAGTTTGCTAGGACTCACACCTCCTTATACATTTCTGTATGTCTCCCTTCCCACAGCCCATCCCCACACTCCTCATCCCTAAACCACATCCCCATACTCAGATGCATTTCTGTCTTCCTTTTTTTTTTTCTTTTTCTTTCTTTTTGAGACAAGGTCTCACTCTGTTGCCCAGACAGGAGTGCAGTGGCATGATCATGAGTCACAACAGCCTTGATCTCCTGGGCTCAAGCAAGCCTCCCACCTCAGCCTCCCAAGTAGCTGGGACCACAGGTGGTGCCACTGAGCCAGCTAATATTTTAAATTTTTTTGTAGAGATGGAGTTTTGCTGTATTGCCCAGGCTGCCCTCAGACACCTGGGCTCAAGTGATCCTCCTGCCTTGGCCTCCCAAAGTGCCAGCATTACAAGCATGAGCCACCACACCCGGCTGGGTTTCTGTCTTACTCCTCACCACAGTCAACACGGCTGATGATCTGGGTGGGAGATCATCATCGGCCACTTTCAGGTGATTGAAGTTGAAGTTGTCTCACCTAGGTGGTATTTTTATTTTTTGTTTTACATTCTATTTTTGTTCCAATAGACCAATTGGGCATAAAAATTTCATAAACAGGCCGATTTACCTGGCTATTCTTTAACACAATTTTCAATCATTCATAGCGATATGATCTGATTCACTTGTGTGATGAAAGCATTGATCACTGGAGTCATTACAGGAGGGGCATCAAGCTGTAGCTTTCATCCTCTCCAGTTATCAAGTTCTTACCAGATTGAAATGCCTGAAACAACAAGGGTATGCCCTTGGGTTTGTTTTTACTTCCTTTTGTGCTGCCCTCTTACACTCTGTGGCTGAGATCATCATGTTTATAGCCAAGACTCTGCCAGGCCTTGCCCAGGGCGGCCCCTCCCGGCTCTCTGACTTCCTCTGTCGTGTTTCTGGACTCTTCTGTTGCAGACACACTGGCCTTCTTCTTGCCCTCAGCCCCTGTGTTTCCCTAGCTGTGTCCTCTGGCCTCTGTGTGCCACCTTCTCAAGAACACCTGTTACTTATTAGACACTCACCAGGGAACCGTGACCCACACATGGAGAGCTCTGACCTTCTGGAACCCAGCAAGCTTGTTCCTGCCTTAGGGCTCTGGCGCTGCTTCCACCCACTCCCCACCCCTGTGCCTGGAGTCCCTCCCCCACCTCCCAACTCCATGTTCACCTCTCTGTCTCATGGCCGTTTGGCTCTGCCCCAAGTCAATCTCTTGTCCTTTGCAGTGCTTACTTTTTCTTCATGACACTTATTGGCACATGAAATTAAATATTCACCTGAGTATTTGTCATCTCAATTCCAGCCAAAAAAATTTTTCTGTCTTCTTCACTGCTATGCCTCCAGCTCTTAGAACAGTGACACCTGTAGTGAATGCTTTAAACACATATATGGAATAAATAAGTAAAAGAGGGCTGTGCTTTCCTCTCCACAGTCATTGATACCGTCCTTGATGGGAGCTTTTCTGGAAACAGAGGGGAGAACATTAGACCAGAGTCTTTAACCTTCTAAACCTATACCTCTTCTTGATAAACAAACAAACAAAAATCAAATTCATGTCCTTCTGCAGAGCCTGAAGCTGGGTTTGGAGGAGAAAGGGGTGGGGGGTGAAGTAGGGCCCCCATCAAAATCTGCAGGGGCAGGTGACAATTTTTTATCACAAGGAGTCTTAAGTCCCAGCCCTTCAAATCATTTTCCCTAAATATTCCTTCCTTTTGGTAGGAGTAGGATAAGAGCATGTGAGAAGGTTTCCGTTCATGGTAGCTTGTCTTTCCTAGTGTAAAATGAAAGACCACTGGGTATTTATGGAGAGAGCCCACTGCACAGAGAAGCATAAATCCTGCCATGACCCAAGCTATATGTGCTAAACTTAGCCACGCAAGAAGAATCACTTTCTCCACTACAGAAAATAGCAGCACCCTATTTTAAATGTGCTTCTCACTGGCTGTAGGAGTAGCAGTGATTCATCTTCTGTAGACCTGAGTTTTAGTTTTGTGAACTAATGTATAAAGGAAACCAGGTTTGGGCCTGTCCTGGGCTCCTTAGATCTCAGAGGCAAGAGACCACAGCCTTATGCCCATGCTGTCTACTTGCAATTCCAGTATTAACTGGGCATGGCAATGGTAGGAATGAAAAGAAAAGAGGAATATCAAGTATTATTGAATCCTTCAGTCCTACAAACCCTGAACACTTCTCTGTGCCAAACCCCGCGTGCAGAGCTGGCGGAAATCATGCCTGCCCTGGAGGGATTCACAGTCTAGCATGGACACCTGCACTTTTCATGTCAGCACCATGTGCTAAATCTTCAATTTCTGCACTGCTGCTTTACAGTGAGCCTCTAGGACCCAGTGCAAATGCACATGTTCTGCACAGACTGAAAAGAGGCTGAAAAGCCTGGTGTAATCTGTCTCCCTAAATGACCAAGGGATTGTATACAGTTGACATGTGCAATTACTTTCAACTCTACTGGTACATTGTTGAGAACTCAACTTCAGGTCAAACATGCTAACAGTTCAGCTCACATTCGAACAAAGCTGATCAGATCAAAGGAGCTGGCACAACACTGCTCTGTGGTTTACCGGTGATTAGTGAAGCATTCTTAACATACATTCTTCAGTCTTAGGAAGGCTTCTAAAGGGGTGTCTTTGGTAAATATCTGGAGGCAGATTGGGCCAGTACAGAGTGAAGGAAGGTGTGTAGGGGATTGGAGTGCATGTTAGGTTGCACGGCAGCTTTCTCTTTCTATGTAGGCCCAGGACTTGGGTTTGAGTTTACTTGTATGTAGTTTTTCTTTAGAGCCCTTGCCATCATTTGCAAATGTATATTTATAGGAGCACTTTGAAGGAAGGACTATGTTTTTCCCATGATTATATAACCAGTATCTGGCATATAATAAATACTCAGTAGATATTTGTTGAATAAATTAACTAAACAAATAGACTTTGTAAATTTTTTTCTGTCCCAGTCTTTTTGGAGCATGGATTCCACCAAATTACAGGCTTCTGAAGAGGTGTAAGGCATCTCAAAGGCAGACAGCGATTTCTCTGAAAAATCTGTTTTTAAAGAAACCTGGTCCTCTCTCCCTTCTTCCTTCCGCCTGATGTGCACCTGGGAGAGAAGCTTCGGAAAGTCATATGTGAGTCACAATGAGGAGTCTCTTTACAGGTACTGTCAAGTACACTCTTACAATTTATTTTCTCCAAGAAAAAGCTAATTCAGGTCCTTTTGTATCCTTTTCCTTCATTACCATTTCCAAGCTTTAGCTCACTTACAATTATGCTTACTTAAGCTTTTAAATTCTTGTTGTAGAGTAGGCCTCAAAATTGAAAGCCACTTAAGTCCAGATGCCCATCCCGAACAGCTCCCCTCATCATCCACCCTTCCTGAAGGTGCTCTTGGAGAGGAAGGAGGCAAGAAACGGAGCAGAAATGAGACACTTGTGTTGTTCTGTGCAGGGAGCCTTTACAAGAACCTGGAATCCTGGGCACTAGGGTAGGAAGACATGACTCCCCGACCCCTGATACCACTCAGGCAAAATGCATAAAGATCACCCCATATGAACTTCAACTTGGTGAATTCACAGCTCTCACAATAAAAACATTTTGTTTTACAACGGTCAGATCTGTGTTCTTGCTCGGATAGGAATTATAGCCAGCAACGGTGGCTCACGCCTGTAATTCTAACACTTTGGGAGGCCAAGGCAGGTGGATCACTTGAAGTCAGAAGTTCAAGACCAGCCTGGCCAATATGCTGAAACCCCGTCTCTACTGAAAAATACAAAAATTAGCCGGGTGTAGTGGCGCACACCTGTAGTCCCAGCTATTCAGGAGACTGAGGTGGGAGGATTGCTTGAGCCCTGGAGGTGGAGGTTGCAGTGAGCTGGGGTTGTGCCAGTACACTCCAGCCTAGGTGACAGAGTGAAACCCTGTCTCAAAAAAAAAAAAAAAAGGAATTACAAAGGATGAGTTGTATGCAGTTTTTTGCCATTTTCTCATGGATGAAAAAATGTCATTCTGAATTTCAAAAGAGATTGCAGACCCGGCCAAGAAGAGGTTCATTCTGTGGTAGTCCTCTGCTCCTAAGCACCAAGTCACCCAGTGGCCCCAGCATCCCTTCCTTAGAAGAACTTTATTCTTATGCCTGTTTAATGTGACCAAAGAGCTCCAAGGAGCCCCTTTCAATCAGGCAGACATAATCCTTGCCTTCATAGAAACGGATTTCTATCTTCCAGAAACACAGCACCAACGCAGGAAAACAGACAAATATATCCATGATTAGAGTGCAGTATTCTAAGTGCAATGAAAAAGACATGCACAAGATAATCTAAGGTCTATTTTACTTTTTATTTTTTTCCTTTGAGATGGAGTCTCACTCACTCTGTCGCCCAGGCTGGAGTGCAATGGCGCAATCTCGGCTCACTGCAACCTCCACCTCCCGGATTCAAGCGATTCTCCTGTCTCAGCCTCCTGAGCAGCTGGGACTACAGGCACACACCACCACATCCAGCTAATGTTTTTGTATTTTTAGTAGAGATGGGTTTTCACCATGTTGGCCAGGCTGGTCTCTAACTCTTGACCTCCAGTGATCCACCCATCTCGGCCTCCTAAAGTGCTGGGATTACAGGCGTGAACCACTGCACCCGGCCTAGGGTCCATTTTCTTCTGCTTCCATCAAAAGCATGAGAGGAAGTCCTCTTGCAAAGATGGAGATCTTCAGACCACCATCTTTCTCGCTTTTCTCAGAGTGCAGAGGTACAATGAGAGAACCTGCAAAAGTCATGAAATATTAAGACATAAACTGTATTCAGATAGGTGGGTTCAGGTGGGTAAATAAGAGATAAGTAAACAAATACTAGATCTTGGTTTACTAATTAATCAGGCCCTTAACAGCCCATTTCTCCATTATATTCTCCATATAACCTACAATTGCATGCGTAATACTTTGATGTCATTCAGTTCTCCCTTGCTGAACTCAGTTCTTCTCTTTAATTCCATATTAAAATTCCTTTTCCGCCCATTCCCAAACTCAGTGGCACTGATATCTTGGAGATGTTGGTATTCCTTTGAATACCTCTTTGTCAAGTTCTCATTTGGGGAAACTTTTTTCTACCAGGACGTATTGCTTTAGTGCTGTGTGCTTTCCTGAAGCTACTTGCTTACTTGTCACCAGTAAGTCAACATACCCTACTGGCTGGGGTCACTGCTCTGTGGTCTGTATCAAATCATTCCATCATCTCTTCAGTTTCTCTCTGCATCCAGATCACGATGTTGCTCACCACATCGCTGACGTCACTCAGAGTCTCACACGTGCAAGTCTTCGATAAACTCCATCTCCAACATCAACATTTATGCTTACAGACTCCCATTCTGTTCTCATACCTGCAAGCTTCAGTGAGAAAGCTGTGGGTAAGAAGATTTATATCCTATTTTCCAGCACCTTGGCCTTTTATTTCTGCCCCGGAGCTGTTGATCTTGCTCTTTGCAGGAAGCCTGAAGGGAAGGGGTCAGCCTGTCCTCATTAAGCACATCAATGCTCTTCCTGAGTGTAGAGACACAATGGCCCTTATGTGTCCATTACTCTGCAAGCTCCAGGGCTCGTATTAAATGCCTAGTGGCCATTTATTGTATCTTCCAAACTGAGTGTGAAAAATGTACCATTTGCCAGGTGTGGTGGCTCACGCCTGTAATCCCAACACTTTGGGAAGCCAAGGTGGGTGGATCACTTGAGGTCAGGAGTTTAAGACCAGCCTGACCAACATGGTGAAAACTTGTCTCTACTAAAAATACAAAAAAATTAGACGGGCGTGATGGTGAGTGCTTGTAATCCCAGTTACTTGGGAAGCTGAGGCAGGAGAATCACTTGAACCCCAAGGCAGAGGTTGCTGTGAGCAGAGATTGTGCCTGAGCAATCCAGCCTGGGCAACAGAGTGAATGAGATTCCATCTCAAAATAAAAAAAAAAAAAAGTACCATTAATAATTATACTGGGGCCAGGCGCGGTGGCTCACACCTGTATTCCCAGCACTTTGGGAGTCCAAGGAGGGAGGACCACCTGAGGTCAGGAGTTCAAGACCAGCCTGGCCATCATGGTGAAACCTCATCCCTACTAAAAACAGAAAAATTAGCCGGGCGTGGTGGCACAGGCCTGTGATTTCAACTACTAGGGAGGCTAAGGCAGAAGAATCACTTGAACCTAGGAGGCAGAAGTTGTAATGAGCCAAGATCGAGCCACTGCACTCCAGCCTGGGCAACAGAACAAGGCTCTGTCTCAGAAAATAATAATTACTATTATTATGATACTGGGATATATGGTAACCCTAGTTAAAATGACATTTTGAGTCTGGAATTGTGTTTAAGTCCTGGGCCCTTGGTAAAACAATATTTTAATGCTCCTTGGGGTCTGGTGGTTTGGGCAGAGTAGCCTCTTATGAAGAATTATACTGCGACTAAACGAGTATGATATGTTTAGCTCCATATTTTCCAGCATATTTTTAAGAGATAAATACAGATAACTCATTGCGACTATAATACTGCACATACACGTACAATACTGGTTGACAAGGAGGTATACAGAGCAAAGCAAAACTACATTTTAACCCCCTGAAGTTTCCTGAAAAAAAAAAAAAAAGTAGCCTGAAAAGTTGAAAATATTTCTTTCCACAAAATAAACTGGAATAATCCCTTCAATTATTTTAGATTCCTTTCAGATAGCCTTGCAGATGGTTCGCTGAAGTCATCATGCCAACGAAATTCGTTTGGCTCAAAAATTTAAATAGCCCTACCAAATTATGCATGTTTCTCTTCTAACAAAAAACTGAATGTCTTATTTCTATCTGCTAAGCTTATTCTACTCTGCAGTTTGTGAACTGAACTACAGAAATAACTCCTTAGAGATGCACACTTTTGTCCTCTATTACCCAATTCTGGAATCCCCAAATATAGTGTTATAACTGCTGACTTTTCTCATTTGCTTTTGCATGTATTCATGTTTTGTCTCTTTACACAAGCCTGCTACCCAAAATATCCAAAAGGCATTCAATACTAATATTATTGAATCCTAAAGGTGTTCCTTCTTCTTCTAATTGCATGCATTCCTGCCAGTCTCTATGACCTCAGCTGAGTGACAGATAAAGCCCAAATTAAAAATACTTCCCTCTTGGCAAGATACCTCGAACCCCAGTGGGCCGCTCAGTTGGAAAGCTGGGAAGTGGAGAGGCATGAGTCACTGTGTCCTCTAAGACGTTTTAATTCAGAGTTGCTTAAGAAGTTTTTTTAAAAAACCAAGCAATGGACCCCCAAAATGACCATTTCTCACTAAGTCATGAAATTTAATTTTTTCTTTTTCTTTTTTTTATTTTAGATGGAGTCTCGCTCTGTCACCCAGGCTGGTGTCTGGAGTGCAGTGGTGCAATCTCAGCTCACTGCAACCTCTGCCTTCAGGGTTCAAGCGATTCTCCTGCCTCAGCCTCCCGAGTAGCTGGGATTACTGGCACCCACCACCACACCAGCTAATTTTTGTATTTTTAATGGAAACAAGGTTTCACTATGTTGTCCAGGCTGATCTCGAACTCCTGACCTCACGTAGTCTGCCTGCCTCGGCCTCCAAAGTGTTGGGATTACAGGCGAGAGGCACCGCACCTGGTCAATTTTTTCTTTAATGTGGGAAACAGTATTGCCACCTCTCCCTGCAACACCCCAAAGGAAGCATGGTCTCTAGGCAAAGCCATTCTTGCCAGCCTCTGGGGTCCCTGGCATGTGGCACTCAGCCCTTCCTGTGGGCCCCACAGAGCATCCTCCTGGGGGCTAGGATGTGGAGAAATGCAGTGAGGTGACTCAGCTGCTCTGTCCTTTCTGCTGTCACTGCTGTCTTGTTTTTACATTTTTTAAAGCATCTGTTCTTGGGTGCTTGTGGTCTTACAAAGCGGCCCTAATGTTCCCAATGGTATAATTGCCCGATACAGCCATGCCTGCTGCTCTGGGAACTGTCAAGATTAGAAGCCCTGCCCGTGAAGGGGAACTTGAGGAGGAATTTGTATCATGTAGGGTGCAGTAATCCCCCAAGGAAATTCTCTTTGCTAAAACCGTGTGTGGAAAGTCTCCCTCTGGCGGCTGCTGAGGTGCGTTCATAGGGGAAAGAATGCATGTCAGCCGCAATGGAGTCCGTGAAGCTGCAACTAAAATGTTTCCAGAAAACAGGGCATTTGGTTGCATCTTCGGGAGGAAAATAAGAAGCAATTGTTTTCTAGAATTAAAAAAAAAGGTAACAAAAAAGAACGAAAAGCAAAGAAGAACACAGAGAATGTGTCCATATCTAGTGAACTTTCAAATATCCCTCCGCCTTCTAAAAAGAAACAAGTGAACAACAGCCTCTTGCTCTCCTCTGGACACACATCCCCCTCACACTCCTCCTTCTGCAACAGCGATCAGGGTCACTACACTCTCGTGACTGAAGCAGTTCTGGGAATTTCTCTCCTCTATTTTCTGTGCCTGTCTAGTTCACTACCAGTCTCCTTTATTTGTCCTTTATGCTATTTCTTTATGATACTTCTCATGTTTTCTTGCCCTTCCTATTAATTTCTCCAACCTATCCTTGGACAACTGCCCAACAGCATTTGGAGTAAATGCAATAAAATTCAGAGCATATGAATCAAAGGCTGTCAGCTGGCAAGAAGTTCAGTTCTTCCGTCAGGACAGCGCCACATTCCATCCCAAGGACCAACTATTTCCGGTGATCCTAAGACAGTGTCTTGACACCACTTTAAATATTCTGGAATTTGGAATTTGGGACCTCCAGTGCCATCATGTGCCTGGGTCCCCATCCTCCTTCCTAACCCTTGTTTTCTCTGAGTGGCCTCATGACCTGTTGGCCCTATCAGGCTCCACATCTTAACCAGTTCTGGGTTGATCCTGCCTTCACAGAATTGAGAACACTCCAGAGACCCTTGCTTGCCTTTGTCCTAGCAAGTAAACTTTCATGTCTATTTCTAAGACAAAGTTCTCATCTTATACTCCTTTCTGGGACTTGGATTGCTGTCCTCTCTCTTCTCCCTCTGTCCCTTCCTGCTTCCTGGATGAACTGCCTGTACCTGAGTGGCTGCAGGAGTGAGCCTGTCATTCTCCTCAACCCCACTGGTAAGGGCCCTGCCCCTAGGCTGCTCTGACTTTTCAGTTGTTCCTTATTCCTCATCCAGCAGCTGTCTCCTTCCAGATCTGAGCCCTCTGGCTGCCCACAGAGATTTACTTAAAGTCTTCCAGCTGTGTGATTTGCTAAGCTGCTAGCTACCTTGTATGTGATTACTTCTAAGATGTTACATATAGGATCCCATAGCCTGCCTCGCTCCCCTGTCTCTCAAAGCCAGGGAAGGGTCTAGGAAGAAGCCCAGGATCCCAGAGCGCCTGCATGCAGGGAGTCCACACCCCTGCCAGGCTCTCCCCTAGGGGGTCTATTGCTGTCTCTCTTGGAAACTTGTCTATTGCCATCCCATAGGAAGGTGGCAATTTATGCCTTCCTGGTTTTGATAACATTTCCCAAACATGTTTAGGAAATGCTGTGAAGCATATCCAATCGAGCACTGTGAAGCATACCTGCTATTTTAGAATTCAAGGTAGCGGTCAGGAGCAGCTCACGCCTGTAATCCCAGCACTTTGGGAGGCCGAGGTGGGCAGATCAACTGAGGTAAGGAGTTCAAGACCAACCTAGCCAACATGGTGAAACCTCATCTCTATGAAAAATACAAAAATTAGCCGGGCATGGTGGCAGATGCCTGTAATCCCAGCTACTTGGGAGGCTGAGGCAGGAGAATCGCTGGAACCCAGGAGGCAGAGGTTGCAGTGAGCCGAGATTGTGCCATTGCACTCCAGCCTGGGGGACAAGAATGAGACTCTGTCTCAAAGGTAAATAAATAATTAATTAAAATAAATTAAAGGTAGTCTCAGGGTATTCATACATAGAGAGTAACACAAAGGTATACATCTGAACTTTACCCTGACATCTTGGCACACATTTGAAATCTTAAACAGTCACTTCAGGAACTCCCTGTGTCTCTCTGTCTCTCACATACACAGAGCCTCTCCTACGACTCTCCTCACTCTTGACTCTTGAGGTCATCTTGTGTTATCCTTCTCTATGTCCATCTGCCAGATCTCAGCTGAATTATCTCAATTCCTCCTAGAGAAACGGTCCCTCTTTGCTCTGAACCCAAAATATACCAACCCAGCATCAGATGGTATCTTCCCTCTTCTTCATCACCCAAAGTCCAAACAGTCTCCTGGACTCAGCCTACAGAGCTTCTCTGCACCAACCCCTTCTCTACTTTAGACCCAAATGGCCTCCTTGGCCATTTTCTCTGCTTCTTTAGCTGAAACCACAGATTCTTCAACAACTTCTAGTCTCTCAGGTTCCCCAGTTCAACTAGCTGGCACCAAATTTATCACATAAGCATGTGTCAAATCCTTCTGCTTTGCCCAGCTTTTTTCTTTGATGTTGCAGCACTGTCATTCTCCTAATCACATATTATTATTTTAACATTCTTCAGCAACCAGGATTCTCAGTGATTTGTAGGGAGGGACATGATTGCTTCTGGAGGCCCCAACACAGGGCCATTGCTTTCCCTTCTCACCCTTAACAGAAACACCACACACAGACGCTACAGAATGAAGAATAACTGAAGGAGGCCTTCACCCTGGATCAGGACTGTTTGGTTATTTCTTCTTGAGTCATGTGGCATGTGGCTCCTCTGATGAGATCATTAGAACAGTTAAAAAGCTATCATCAGGCCAGGTGCTGTGGGTCACACCTATAGTTCCAGCATTTTGGGATGACGAGGCTGGAAGATCATTTGAGGCCAGGAATTTAAGACCAGCCTGGGCAACATAGCACAACCCCATCTCAACCAAAAATGTAAAACTTAGCCTGGCATGGCAGTGTGCACTCCTGCAGTCTACTAAGGAGGCTGAGGCAGGAGGATTGCTTAAGCCCAGGAGATCAAGGCTGCAGTAAGCTATGATCACACCACTGCATTCCAGCCTGGGCAACAAAGTCGGCCAGGCGCGGTGGCTCATGCCTGTGGGAGCCACTTTGGGAGGCCGAGGTGGGTGGATCACAAGGTCAGGAGATCAAGACCATCCTGGCTAACACAGTGAAACCCCGTCTCTACTAAAAGTATAAAAAATTAGCCGGCATGGTGGTGGGCGCCTGCAGTCCCAGCTACTCGGGAGGCTGAGGCAGGAGAATGGTGTGAACCTTGGAGGCAGAGTTTGCAGTGAGCCGAGATTGAACCGCTGCGCACCAGCCTGGGTGACGAAGCAAGACTCTGTCTCAAAAATAATAATAATAATAATTAAAAAATAATAAAAATAAAATACCAGGTGGCTAGCAAGATGGCTGAATAGGAATAGCTCCAGTATGTAGCTCCCAGTGAGATCAACACAGAAGGCAGGTGATTTCTGCATTTCCAGCTGAGATACCCGGCTCATCTCATTGGGACTGGTTAGACAGTGGGTGCAGCCCACCGAGGGCGAGCTGAAGCAGAGTGGGGTGCTGCCTCACTCGGGAAGCACAAAGGGTTGGGGAACTTCCTCCCTTAGCCAAGGGAAGCCTTGAGGGACTGTGCTTTGAAGAACAATGCATTCCAGCCCAGATACTATGCTTTTCCCATGGTCTTCACAACCCACAGACCAGGAGATTCCGTCGGGTGCCTACACCACCAGGGCCCTGGGTTTCAAGCACAAAACTGGGCGGCTATTTGGACAGACGCCAAGCTAGCTGCAGGAGGTTTTTTTTTCATACCCCAGTGGTGCCTGGAACGCCAGCGGGACAGAACCATTCACTACCCTGGAAAGGGGGCTGAAGTCAGGGAGCCAAGTGGTCCAGCTCAGTGGATCCCGTCCCCACAGAGCCCAGCAAGCTAAGATCCACTGACTTGAAATTCTCGATGCCAGCACAGTAGCCTGAAGTCGACCCGGGACACTTGCGCTTGGTCAGGGCAAGGGGGTCCACCATTACTGAGGCTTGAGTAGGCAGTTTTCCCTTCACAGTGTAAGCAAAGCCATGGGGAAGTTCGAACTGCAGCTCCACAAAGCCACTGTAGCCAGACTGCCTCTCTAGCTTCCTCCTCTCTGGGCAAATCAACTCTGAAAGAAAGGCAGCAGCCCCAGTCAGGGACTTATAAATAAAACTCCCATCTCCCTGGGACAGAGCACCTGGGGGAAGGGGCAGCTGTGGGCACATCTTCAGCAGACTTAAACATTTCTACCTGCCGGCTCTGAAGAGAGCAGTGGATCTCCCAGCACAGCGCTCAGGCTCTGCTAAGGGACACACTGCCTCCTCAAGTGGGTCCCTGAACCCTGTGCCTCATAACTGGGAGATACCTCCCAGCAGGAGTCGACATAAACCACATACAAGAGAGCTCTAGCTATCATCTGGCAGGTGCCCCTCTGGGATGAAGCTTCCAGAGGAAGGAACAGCAATCTTTGCTGTTCTGCAGCCTCTGCTGGTGATACCCAGGCAAACAGGGTCTGGAGTCGACCTCCAGCAAACTCCAGCAGATCTGCAGCAGAGGGGCAGGTTAGAAGGAAAACTAACAAACAGAAAGGAGTAGCATCAACATCAACAAAAAGGAGGGCCACACAAAAACCCCATGCGAAGGTCACCAACATCAAAGACCAAAAGTAGATAAATCCATGAAGATGAGGAAAAACCAGTGCCAAAAGGCTGAAAATTCCAAAAACCAGAATGCCTCTTCTCCTCCAAAGGATCACAACACCTCGCCAGCAAAGGAACAAAACTGGATGGAGAATGAGTTAGACGAATTGACACAAGTAGGCTTCAGAAGGTGGGTAATAACAAACTCCTCTGAGCTAAAGGAGCATGTTCTAACCCAATGCAAGGAAGCTGAGAACCTTGAAAAAAGGTTAGAGGAATCAATAACTAGAATAACCAGTTTAGAGAAGAACATAAATGACCTGATGGGGATGAGAAACACAGCACGAGAACTTCATGAAGCATACACAAGTATCAATAGCTGAATCGATCAAGCAGAAGAAAGGATATCAGAGACTGAAGATCAACTTAATGAAATAAAGCGTGAAGACAAGATTAGAGAAAAAAGATGAAAAGGAATGAACAAAGCCTCCAAGAAATATGGGAGTATGTGAAAACGCCAAACCTATGTTTGATTGGTGTACCTGAAAGTGATGAGGAGAATGGAACCAAGTTGGAAAACACTCTTCAGGATATTACCCAGGAGAACTTCCCCAGCCTAGCAAGACTGGCCAACATTCAAATTCAGGAAATACAGAGAACACCACAAAGATACTCCTCAAGAAGAGCAACCCCAAGACAAATAATCGCCAGATTCACCAAGGTTGAAATGAAGGAAAAGCACTAAGGCAGCAGAGAGAAAGACCAGGTTACCCACAAAGGGAAGCCCATCAGACTAACAGCGGATCTCTCTGCAGAAACCCTACAAGCCAGAAGAGAGTGGGGGCCAATGTTCAACATTCTTAAAGGAATTTTCAACCCAGAATTTCATATCCAGCCAAACTAAGTTTCATAAGTGAAGGAGAAATAAAATCCTTTACAGACAAGCACATGCTGAGAGATTTTTGTCACCACCAGGCCTGCCTTTTAAGGGCTCCTGAAGGAAGCACTAAAGATGGAAAGGAAAAACTGGTACCAACCGCTGCAAAAACTTATCAATTGTAAAGACCATTGACACTATGAAGAAACTGCATCAACTAATGGTCAAAATAACCAGCTAGCATCATAATGACAGGATCAGACTCACACATAACAGTATTAACCTTAAATGTAAACAGGCTAAATGACCCAATTAAAAGACACAGAGTGGCAAATTGGATAAAGAGTCAAGGCCCATCAGTGTGCTTTATTCAGGAGACTCATCTCACGTGCAAAGACACACATAGGCTCAAAATAAAGGGATAAGGCCGGGCACAGTGGCTCACACCTATAATCCCAGCACTTTGGGAGGCCGAGGCGGGTGGATCACCTGAGGTCCGGAGTTCGAGACCAGCCTGACCAACATAGAGAAACCCCGTCTCTACTAAAAATACAAAATTAGCCAGGCGTGGTGGCGCATGCCTGTAATCCCAGCTACTCCAGGAGGCTGAGGCAGGAGAATGGCTTGAACCTGGGAGGCAGAGGTTGCTGTGAGCCAAGATCGCGCCATTGCACTCCAGCATGGGCAACAAGAGCGAAACTCTGTCTCAAAAAAATAAAAAATAAAGGGATGGAGGAATATTTACCAAGCAAATGGAAAGAAGAAAACAGCAAGGGCTGCAATCCTAGTCTCTGATAAAACAGACTTTAAACCACAAAGATCAAAAAAGACAAGAAGGGCATTACATAATGTTTAAGGGGTCAATGCAACAAGAAGAGCTAACTATCCTAAATATATATGCACCCAATACAGGAGCACCCAGATTCATAAAGCAAGTTCTTAGAGACCTACAAAGAGACTTAGATTCCCACACAATAATAGTGGGAGACTTTAACACCTCTCTGTCAATATTAGACAGATCAACAAGACAGAAAATTAACAAGGAAATTCAGGACTTGGTCTATTAGGACCAAGTGGACCTAACAGACATCTACAGAAGTCTCCACTCCAAATCAATAGAACAGAGGAATATACATTCTTCTCAGCACCACATTTCACTTATTCTAGATTTGACCACATAATTGGTAGTAAAACATTCCTCAGCAAGTGCAAAATAACAGAAATCATAACAGTCTCTTAGAGCACAGTGCAATCAAATTAGAACTCACGATTAAGAAACTCACTCAAAACCACACAACTGCATGGAAACTGAACAACCTGTTCCTGAATGACTTTTGGGTAAATAATGAAATTAAGGCAGAAATAAATGAGTTATTTGAAGCCAATGAGAACAAAGACATAATGTACCAAAATCTCTGGGACACAGCTAAAGCAGTGTTTACAGGGAAATTTATAGCACTAACTGCCCAGAGCAGAAAGCGGGAAAGATGTAAAATCGACACCCTAACATCACAATTAAAAGAACTAGAGAAACGAGCAAATAAACGCAAAAGCTAGCAAAAGACAAGAAATAACTAAGATCAGAGCAGAACTGAAGGAGATAGAGACACAGAAAACCCTTCAAAACAATCAGTGAATCCAGGAGCTGGTTTTTTTGAAAAGATTAACAAAATAGACCACTAGCCAGACTAATAAAGAAGAAAAAAGAGAAGAATCAAATAGACACAATAAAAAAATGATAAAGGGGGTATCACCACTGATCACACAGAAATACAAACTACCATCAGAGAATGCTATACACACATCTATGCAAATAAACTAGAAAATCTAGAAGAAACTGATAAATTCCTGGGCACATACACCCTCCCAAGACTAAACCAGGAAGAAGTCAAATCCCTGAATAGACCAATAACAAGTTCTGAAATTGAGGCAGTAATTAATTGCCTCCCAACCAAAAAGAGTCCAAGACCAGACAGATTCACAGCCAAATTCTACCAGAGGTACAAAGAGGAGCTGGTACCATTGCTTCTGAAACTATTCCAAACAATAAAAAAAGAGGGACACCTCCCTAACTCATTTTATGAGGCCAACATATCCTGATACCGAAAACCTGGCAGAGACACAACAAAAAAAGAAAATTTCAGACCAATATCCCTGATGAATATCAATGTGAAAATCCTCAATAAAATACTGGCAAACCGAATCAAGCATCACTTCAAAAAGCTTCTCCACCACGATCAAGTCAGCTTCATCCCTGGGATGCAAGGCTGGTTCAACATATGCAAATCAGTAAACGTAATCCATCACATAAATAGAACCAATGACAGAAACCACATGATTATCTCACCAGAGGCAGAAAAGACCTTCGATAAAATTCAACATCGCTTCACACTGAAAACTCTCAATAAACTATGTATTGATGAAATGTATCTCAAAATAATAAGAGCTATTTAATAAAGCATATTCAAATAGGAAGAGGGGAAGTCAAATTGTTTGCAGATAACATGATTATATATTTAGAAAACCCCATCGTCTCAGCCCAAACTCTCGTTAAGCTGATAAGCAATTTCAGCAAAGACTCAGGATACAAAATCAATGTGCAAAAATCACAAGCATTCCTGTACACCAATAATAGACAAACAGAGAGCCAAATCATGAGTGAACTCCCATTCACAATTTCTACAAAGAGAATAAAATACCTAGGAATACAACTTACAAGGGATGTAAAGGACCTCTTCAAGGAGAACTGCAAACCACTGCTCAAGGAAATAAGAGGATACAAACAAATGGAAAAATATTCCACGCTCATGGATAGGAAGAATCAATATCGTGAAAATGGTCATACTGCCCAAAGTAATTTGTAGATTAAATGCTATCCCCATCAAGCTACC
>NW_012117932.1:5319372-5332337 GCF_000951035.1 Colobus angolensis palliatus | reverse complement strand
CAGACAACCTACAGAATGGGAGAAAACGTTTGCAATCTATCCATCCGACAAAGGGCTAATATCCAGAATCTACAAGGAACTTAAGCAAATTTACAAGAAAAAAACAACGCCATCAAAAAGTGGGCAAAGAATATGAACAGACACTTCTCGAAAGAAGACATTTATGCAGCAAACAAACATATTTAAAAAATGCTCATCATCACTTGTCATTATAGGAATGCAAATCAAAACCACAATGAGATACCAACTCACGCCAGTTAGAATGGTGATCATTAAGAAGTCAGGAAACAACACATGCTGGAGAGGATGTGGAGAAACAGGATCACTTTTACACTGATAGTGGGACTGTAAATTAGTTCAACCATTGTGGAAGACAGTGTGGCGATTCCTCAAGGATCTAGAACCAGAAATACCATTTGACCCAGCTGTCCCATTTCTGAGTATATACCCAAAGGATCATAAATCATTCTACTATAAAGATACATGCACATGTATGTTTCCTGCAGCACTATTCACAATAGCAAAGACTTGGAACCAACCCAAATGCCCATCAATGATAGACTGGACAAAGAAAATGTGGCACATATATACCATGGAATACTATGCAGCCGTAAAAAAGGATGAGTTTATGTCCTCTGCAGGGACACAGATGAAGCTGGACACCATCATTCTCAGCAAACTAACACAGGAACAGAAAACCAAACACCACATGTTCTTACTCATAAATGGGAGTTGTACAATGAGAACACATGGACACAGGGAGGGGAACATCACACACCCCACCTGTTGGGGGGTGGGGGCTAGGGGAAGGATAGCATTAGGAGAAATACCTAATGTAGACAATGCGTTGATGGGTGCAGCAAACCACCATGGCACATGGATACCTATGTAACAAACCTGCACGTTCTGCACATGTATCCCAGAACTTAAACTATAATTTTTTTAAAAATGCTATCATCAGCTTACATCAGGCACTGATACAGACAGTGCAACACCAGACACTGATCATAACATTGAGATGCTAAGACTAAATGCTCACCTAGCAGCTTCCTAGCCCAATATGGTTTCCCTTTTGTCCTTTTCAATAAACAGATTTTCAGCAGAGAATAATATTTCCACTTTAAATGTATTGGGGTAGTCTTACTTCAGCTGTGAAATCATAGAGGATTTATGGTCCTGAGTATAATTATATGCCAAATTGCACTGAGTCAATTACCCCTGGATGTGTGAGTTTCTCTTTTCTTTTTAATCATCTTCAGCAGGAAGCTGTACCGCTAATCTGACTGGCACACATCTCTGCAGTGATTGCCTTCATATTAAAATCCGTTTTCTAACATGTTTCTGCCCATGCAGTATAAATAAATATTTTGCATTTCTTCTACATGCAGATTAGTGTACATGGAAGGAGAAAATCAGATGTTAGAAGATACAGTTTGTGGCCAGACACTGTGGTTCATGCCTGTAATCCCAGAACTTTGGGAGGCTGGCAGGCTGAGGTGGAAGAATCACTTGAGCCCAAGAGTTCAAGCCCAGCCTGAGCAACGTAGGGAGACCCCAATCTCTACCAAAAAGTAAATAAATAAATAAATAAATAAGCAGGACATGGTAGTACACACCTGAAGTCCCAGCTACTCAAGAGGCTGAGGCAAGAGGATTACTTGAGCCCAGGAGTTTGAGGCTGCAGTAGTTATGATGGCACCACTGCACTCCAGCCTGAGCGACATAGACTCTGTCTCTGAAAAAGAAAAAAGAAAATATAGATTGCCTCACATTTGTTCCTTGACATTAGCAGTGCAAAGAAATGTAATGGCTTTTATACTCAGAAAGCCAGAATACCTTAAGCCAAGAGTTAAAGAGCTTTCAGTGATCCAGGGTGCCAGCTTCATGATGATCGTGCTGTATGGCTTTCATCCATGGCTGCATGGTCGTGCTGCATGAGCAGAGCCTTGAAGCTCCAAGTCCAGAATTACTAACCTAGGTCCTAGCTCTGTGTTGCTGTCAAGCCCACCTCATTTGCTAATTCTGGAACACTAGAGAAGTTGTTTGAATTTCCAGGGACACAGCTTCTTGATTTCCTAATGTAGAAGGAGAAAAGTTAATAACAGAGGTTGTTTCAGGAGGATAATTCTAAGATAATATCCCTCTCCCAAGGAGTATATGTGAACTCAGTAACAGGAGAGTGCTTTGAATCTTTAAAGTACTGAGTAGTGAGCAAACAGCTGACATATGCAGATCTCAATCAGACCTGACCATTTGGCCCTGGCTTGTAGAAACAGGGTTAACTTCCCAAGATCTGAACCACTGCCAGTGTAAATAAATGGGAAGAGGTATTGAGCGACCTTGAAGAGCTTATGCCTCCCCATCCTGCTGTAAATTGGGAGTGAAGGTAGACCATCATGTACATTGTCATAAGACACTCTGATGCCTGGTAAAAGGATAAACTACTAATTGAAATGATAAAATTACTTTTGAACTCTGGAGACCATGAGAATTTTATAATTGACTCATAATGTGCTTTGGCTGCACATACACAGCTATTAATGGTTTGTAGAGGGGAAAGTCCATTTCATTTTGTATTAACAATAAAAACATGCCAAAAAATACACATAATGGAAATGATTACTTCTCTCCTCTGGTAAGAGGCACTTAACCTTTGATCTTGTGCTAAGTTATATTACCAGAGGTAGCTTACCAGCGATCAGGAATTTGTTTCCCTTGGTATTGTTTTGATGATATGTTAAAATAATGAGTAAATTTTTCAGAGCCCTCCTAAGGATAGCTCATTCTTGATTAAGGTGAACTAAAGAAAATATTGACTTAAGCAAAGACAGAGAAAAATACAAACCACCATTACACAGATTCAAAATTTTCTATTTTTCCTTCCTTACATGAAATATTAAATGAACTAATTCCTTAACCCTTTTTTATTTTTTATTTTTTTGAGACAGGATCTTGCTCTGTCACCCAGACAGGAATGCAGTGGCATGATCTCAGCTCACTGTAACCTCCACCTCCCAGGCTCAAGCAGTCTGCCCATCTCAGCCTCCCAGATATCTGGAACTACAGGTGCATGCCCACCACCACTCCCAGCTGACTTTCTTTTTTTCTGTAGAGATGGTTATTCACCATGTTACCCAGGCTGTTCTTAAGCTCCTAGGCTCAAGTGATCTTCCTGCCCTGGCCTCCCAAAGTGTTGAGATTACAGGTGTGAGCCACTGTGCCCAGCCTCCTCAATCCTTTTTTTAAAATGTTTGGTGGAATTACAAAGGACTGATTTTGTTTTTCTTTTAGGCTTGTATTTATCTTTATGTTGTTACAATAACATATGTAAATACAGGCCTATAAATGTAAAGATATAATAAAGAAACTTACTTGCTGGAAGTCATACACATGTTCATTTAACTTTTCTGAGTAATTTTTTTTTTTTTTTTTGAGACAGAGTCTTGCTCTGTCACCCAGGCTGGAATGCAGTGGCACAGTGCCGGCTCACTGCAACCTCCATCTCCTGGGTTCAAGGGATTCTTCTGCCTCAGCCTCCCCAGTAGCTGGGATTACAGGTGTGCACCACCACACAGTGGAGATGAGGTTTTGCATTGTTGGCCAGGCTGGTCTCGAACTTCTGACCTCAGGTGATCCACCTGCCTCTGCTACCCAACGTGCTGGGATTACAGGCATGACCCCCTGCGCCTAGCCTTTTTCTGAGTAATTTATGTTCATCCTGCTTATGATTTTTCGAATTAGCATATCAACTATGGAAATCATCTGGCCTGAGAAAAAAAGGGAGTCAGACCCCTTTGTCAGGAATGGTCTTTATGTGGGTGCTTTTGAGTGTCTCCACTAAACCAGACCCTTATATACACCTTCCACCTGTACCAAATACTGTTTTGCATGGCACGCCGATACTGTACCATTTTCCAAAGCTGTATTTATTTCTTCAGTACGTGATTAGAAGCCAGCCACCACCAGCATGTCTGAATCATAAGTCTTGGCCTCAGTGACTAGCGGCATGAGATGTAGAGCCTAATTCTGTTGATGGTGGTGAAAAAGACTAATAAATTAGGAAGCTGGAGGAAAAAACTACAGTATATGAAAAAAAAAAAAAAGAATAGACATTATAAGGAATTTCTCCTTTAAAGAAATACTTGAGGAAGAAACAGGGAAGCAAAAAGAGTAATCACTTCCTTTCTTTATTCCTTTTTAAAAATTACTCTCTTCTCTAAATGTGTTATTTCAGCCTGCACTTCCTCTGGGCACTTTCATCACTTTATTGCTCTAGCAGGTGATTCCAGGCCAGTCTGAGGTCTTAGGGCTTCAGAAGCAATCAAGCCCTTTGGGAATCCCCAAAGGCTTTTTCAGGAGCTAAACCAAGGCAAGGAAAATATCTCCTTCCTTGGTATAGTTTAAAAATACTCTTGCCCGGCCGGGCGCAGTGGCTCATGCCTGTAATCCCAGCACTTTGGGAAGCTGAGGCAGGCAGATCACAAGGTCAGGAGATTAAGACCATCCTGGCTAACACGATGAAACCCCATCTCTACTGACAATACAAAAAATTAGCCGGGCGTGGTGGCGGGCACCTGTAGACCCAGCTACTTGGGAGGCTGAGGCAGGAGAATGGCGTGAACCCGGGAGGCAGGGCTTGCAGTGAGCCGAGATGGCGCCACTGCACTCCAGCCTGGCGGACAGAGCGAGACTCCATCTCAGAAAAAAAAAACCTTTGCCCTGGGTTGGTGGCTCACACCTGTAATTTCAACACTTTGAGAGGCCATGGGGGACAGATCGATTGAGCCCAGTAATTTGAGACTAGCCTGAGCAACACGGCAAGACCCCAACTCTACAAAAAATACAAAAATTAGCCAGGCTTCATGACACACGCCTGTAGTCCCAACTACTTGGAAGACTGAAGTGGGAGGATCACTTGAGCCCAGGAGCTGAAGTACGCAGTGAGCCGTGATTGCACCACTGCACTCCAGCTAGGGCAACAGAGTGAAACACTGTCCAAAAAAACAACAAAAAAAAAACCCTCACCCAGCCCGCAGTGTACTCTTAATAATCCTAAAGTTCAGAAATGCTCAACAATGCTTAGGAATTCCACAAAAAAAATGAGAATCAAGGGGAAGGCTTGTCGGCCTTTCCAAACTGTATGCCAGGATTTTATGAGGTGTTCTAGAAATAAATTTAAAAACAATAAAAGTATATGTTACCCTAGTTACATGTTGTAAACCTCTTAAGAAATCACAGTGCTTTTTAACATATCGAGGACTCTAAGAAACCCTACAATCAAGAAACCTCTTTAATTCTAATTGATCTAGAATTTTCCAAATTTACCACAAAACTTTTTTTTTCTTCTCAAGACGTGCTTTTATATCTCTCAGAACTGGTCTTCCAAGGCATACAATTTGGGAGATACTTGAACAACAATTATGACACATTGGCCTGGTTGTATTTGTATGGGTCCTACTTCTGGACACATGGAAATACACCTTTAAATCCATCATTCATGTTCTGATTTGCTGAGGTGGGTAGCAATTCTCAACACGTATCAGCTTCCCACTGAAATGGCTGATTACCTTCTCTTGATGATATTTAGAGGAGGGAAAAGATAGGTCAGCTTTAAAAAAAGGGATACAATGATACCATTTGTCTGATATATACAAGGCCAGAGATTATTTTTCAGACATTCCCAGTGTCCCCAAAACGAGGGCAACCTGACCCTGGGTGATGGAGTATCTAAAATTACATTCCTGAAACCCATTAACGGTCAAACAGAGAGGAGAGTTGATTTGGCAGCCAGGTTTTTCACTTTGTTGCCGTAGCTGATGAAAAGGTTTGTTGTTTGAGGTCAGTAATTACAGTCTGAGGTTTAGGAGTCCTTTGGTTTTAACACGAGCAGAGAGATAAATGACTAAATTCTTCCAGAAACCGCAGATCCTGCATTGCAAATAATACGATAAATAATACAAAGAATCTTCAAACATTATTTTTTAACTTAGTAAACGTTCATTCAGCGCTTTAGTGTGCAAAACATTGTGCCTAGAGGAGACAGAGCACAGGGGTAGGACCTCACAGTCTTTCTAGAGAGGCAGACACGCATAAACAGATCAGGAATGCATGAAACCGGATCCGCTAAGGGTAAACTGAGTGTGAATGAGCTAAGCCCGGGTTCTCCATGACAGCATTCCCAGTATCAAATCTGTTTCTTATTAACACGTCCCTGCAGTGGAGTCAACAGTAAAGGGCCTCGGAGGGTTCTGGAGACCAGAAAGGAGGCCGGATGAAAGAGGCCAGTCTCATGCACCATCAGACATTCCTGCAAACATGTAAAGAATCCACGAGGAGGGAGCGGGGAGAGCAAGCGTTGCCAGATGTCTCCAAGCCAACCCTTTAACCCATTCCTTTACCTGCTTCCAACTTCAAGTTTAGTTTCCTTTTTTTTTTTTTTTGAGACGGAGTCTCGCTCTGTCGCCCAGGCTGGAGTGCAGTGGCCGGATCTCAGCTTTTGGTAGGGTTTTTTTCTGTGTGTGTGTGTGTGTGTGTGTGTGTGTGTGTGTGTGTGTGTCTTTTTTTAATACCTAGAATATATCTTAAACTGATGGGAGAAAAGCAAATATTATCAATAGTAACAGTCTAAAGTTTGTTCCGAGACATTGCAGTAGTCATATACATGAATGGGCACTTCACATTTTTCTTTCTTATTTTTTTTTAATAACTTTTCAGCATTTCACTGATCTTTCCCTTCGAGTGCCAAGATGCCTCAAGGGTTGCATCCCTTCCATCTCTGAGAGTAACTGCCCTCTGCTTCCCTTTAGAGGGCTGGATTTCTACATTGCATCTCACATTTTTGTCTGGTTTTAAGTCACACAGATTCTTTCATACAAATCAAGAAATTCACATTTGATAACCATTAACTATATCCATTTTAGATGAGAAAGAATTATCTTGTGATTACATTTTAAAACAGTCTCTGAGGATTGGAATAATTGTACTCATTACTATAAAGCTATTATTTGGTCAGAATTTCTTTCAATGTTATAGGTTGGTCATTTGTTTACTTTGGCCTTTTTTATATTCTATATACGTACTGCACTTCCCAGCATAAAATTTGTTTTGCTCATTTTTTTGGCATTGAGTTCTCAGTTTTATCTGTGAAAGTCCTGTATACACTTTTGCAAGTTATTGTTTTTAAGTTCATAGCTATACCTTTAAGTATTTCTGAAAGTACTTTTCCATTGTGATGACCACATATAATTAGTTAATACAGCTTCATACATTTAGACTTAGTTCTTCATTTTAAAGAGTAAATGTTCTTCAAAATTCTTAAGCATTTTAAATTTGTGAGCCAATTTCTTGTCAGATCTGATAAGATCATCATCACATTTGTAAAGTAATTAATGAAGAGCTATATGAAAGCAAGTCAACATTTTATTGTGTTGTTGGCATATGCTCACATTATTGGTATTATCGTTAACTCTTTTACACCATCTGTCCATTTCGTGAAGCTAATTCAGAGAAAACTAGATCATATAATCAGAAAAGCCTCCTACCTGGGCACCCACAGACTGAAGCACCTCAAAGTGAACTGAATACCAAAGTGTAAGAGAGAGTGCCTGTATTCACTTCTTACGGCTGCTGTAATAAACTTGGTGACTTAGACGAACACATATTTATCATCTTGGAATTCTGAAATGCCAGAGAGACTGATACAGGTATCACCGGGCTAAAATTAAGATGTCAGCAGGATTTTGCTTCTTCTGGAATCTCTTGGGAATAATCCATTTCCTTACATTTTCCAGCTTCTAGAGGCTGCCCACAGTCCTTGGCTGGTGGCCCCTTCCATCTGCAAAGCCAGCAGTGGTTCACTGAGTCTTCCTTAGCCTGCAACACTCTGACTCCCCCTCCACTTACAAGGACCCCGTGATGACATTAGGCCCACCCTAATAATCCGGGATAATCTTCAGGATCCTTAATCAGTTCTGCAAAGACCCTTTGGCCAGATAAGATACTATTTATAGGTTCCAGGATTAGAACTTAGGTATCTCTAGGGGAGGGGCATTATTCTGCCTCCCACAAAGCCTCTGACATCTGTTCTAGAACATCTGTTCTATGTGCAGGATCCTACCTTCCTACACACTCTTAGAGGGCATGTGGTATGCACCCTACTTTACAGATTTTAAAAGTCAACTGAGAATCTGGCCAATGATTTCTTTGATCTAGGCTGGATCTCTTCGCTTCCTGAGGCAACTAAAGTCTCTAGTTCAATCGTGAAAACCCACAGGACAAAAGAAAAATTGCAGGAAAGAAACATCTTTATACAGAGCCCCCATTGCTACGCACAGCATTGATATAAGGGAGCACTGCCTTTGCCCTATAATAGATACACTGAATAAAAATATGCAATATTTATTATTATCATAACCAACATAGTCTTTAAATAATGCTGTTAATTCTATTAACAGCGTGCTTTGCTATAGTTTTCAAAACAAGAGCTGTCTAAACAGCCTTCCCCCATGATGCCTTAATTGAAGGAATCTGTTAGGGACTCCTAGTGCTTTGTGAAAAGGTGTCATACTTGATCAAAACAGTCTGGTTTCCAAGAAACACCCTTACACAGCATTCCCTTTCTATTTTCACTTTATTTATTTATTTTAGTTTATTCTTTGTGTTTGTTGGTTTGTTTTGAAATGGAGCCTCCTCTGTCACCCAGGCTGGAGGGCAGTGGCACAATGCAGCTCACAGTAACACCGCCTCCTGGGTTCACACGATTCTCCTGCCTCAGCCTCCCAAGTAGCTGGGATTACAGGCACGTGCCACCATGCCCAATTAAATTTTTTTGTATTTTTAGTAGAGACAGGTTCTCACCGTGTTGGCCAGGCTGGTCTCGAACTCCTGACATCAGGTGATCCTCCTGCTTTGGCCTCCCTAAGTGCTGGGATTACAGGCGTGAAGCACTGCGCCCGGCCTACAGCATTCCCTTTCTAAATTTTGCTGCTGTATCATTACATGAGGGCAGGGGCCTTGAAGAGCAATTGTGTTGTGTTGTATTATATAATGTGCTCCTAGGTTTCTTGGTTTATTCTTGTCTTATAATGAGGATTTAAAGGGTAGCTCCTTGGGCTGGGCACAATGGCTCACGGCTGTAATCCCAGCACTTTGGGAAGCCAATGCAGGAGGACTGTTTGAGGCCAGAAGTTTGAGACCAGCCTGGTCAATATAGTGAGATTCCCCATCTCTACAAAATAAATAAATAAATAAATAAAGGGTACCATCTTTGGATTCTTTTTTTTTTTTTTTTTTTTTTTTTTGAGACAGAGTCTCGCTCTATCACCCAGGCTGGAGTGCAGTGGCATAATCTCAGCTCACTGCAACCTCCGCCTCCTGGGTTCAAGTGATTCTCCTGCCTCAGCCTCCCGAGTAGCTGGGACTACAAGCAAGCGCCACAACGCCAGCTAATTTTTGTGTTTTTAATAGAGAGGGTTTCATCATGTTGGCCAGGCTGGTCTGGAACTCCTGACCTCAAGTGATCCACCTGCCTTGGCCTCCCAAAGTGCTGGGATTACAGGCGTGAGCCACCACGCCAGGCCCCATTTTTGGATTTTTACCGTGAGACACTGAATACTAGAGAAATACACCTTGCTCTGTGTCGTGCTCCTTTCTCTTGGTTGCTGATATATCATACTTAAATCTACTTTTCACTATGTGATACATTTATCAAAAAACCTTATTAAGGCAATAACTGAAATCAAGAAGATACGCTCATTTTTTACAAGGTAATGCAGGCTTCTCAGCAATGTTCAATATTTTTATTCCAAATGTTTAGGGGGGAAAATTAGCGCTTTGTAAATAATGCCAAACATTAAGTTGTGGCTAGTAAAAGGAACACCCAATACGGGATAACTGTGTTTTCAGCTTTTCATTTGAACAATCCTTAGAAAATTTTCACTGTATGCAAATCCTTGTTTGACTTTATCAAATAAGTTGCTAAACTAGGCTGCCTTCCCTCCCTACATGATTTTGGTTGCAATGTGGATGGCTAATGATGACCTTTTACATACAGGTGTGGTGTAAGTGATATTTTTTTCCCGTTTCATCAGAATCTCAGCAATTTTTCTCCTGTAGAGAAAGACCCTCCCTCCCAGGTTTTGCCTGGTCTCTGCCAGTGAACACCGCAGCTGCCCTGAAGGGGTGTCTCAACCCTGTTATCTTTTCTTCTTTCACTTCTTAGAGAGGATTAGTTCCTATAGCATTGCAATAGTACAATCCTGGGTGAATTGCTTTTCCTGTTGTGAATGATTCATGCAATGAAAGTGGAAGATCACTAATTTTCAAGGCAATATGGCTTAAATAAAAACATCTTTAAAAAAAATAAAATAAATAAAAAAATAAAAATAAATAGAAATAAAAACGTCTTGGCCAGGTGTGGCGGCTCACATCTTTCATCCCAGCACTGTGGGAGGCGGAGGCAGGAGGATTACCTGAGCTCAAGAGTTCGAGAACAGCCTGGGCAATATAGCAAGACTCCATCTGTGGAAAAAAAAAAAACCAAGGAAAAAAAAAAAGCTGGGCTTGGTGGCTCACACCTCTAATCCCAGCACTTTGGGAGGCCGAGGAGGGCAGATCACGAGGTCAGGAGACTGAGACCACGGTGAAACCCCATCTCTACTAAAAATACAAAAAATTAGCCTGGCGCAGTGGCGGGCTCCTGTAGTCCCAGCTCAGGAGCTGAGACAGGAGAGTCACATGAACCCCGGAGGCGGAGCTTGCAGTGAGCCGAGATGGCGCCACTGCACTCCAGCCTGGGTGACAGAGTGAGACCTTGTCTCAAAAAAACAAAGGAAAAAAATTTTAATTAAAAAAAACCTTACCCAGTCATATTATAAATATATGGTATTTTAAGAAGCTGTCATCTCTCCTAGAGTACATTTTTCATATCAATGATAGAATACAGCTATTTAACTAGCTGGATCAAGCATCACCTTGTTTCTGTTCCTGAATAACAGTAGGCACTACTTACTGACGGCTTAATGTCTCAGAACCAGTTATTTGTGCCCTTATTTAATCCTTTTGTCCCCCCACTGAGGGAGATATTACTTGCTCCATCTTAAGAGCAAGATGAAATTTTTTCATTAAGATGAAAAAAATAAGAATCTTGGAGAGTAAGTGATTTCCCGAAAAACATACCTCTAGTAAGAGATCGCAATACCACACTCCCTCCCAAACACTAATTGTATTTCCTTTGCTTTTTCTTACCATCATTTCTCAACAATACTGCTAACAATGTTTGCCTTTTACAGTCTTACAAGTGTTCTGAGATGATTTAATACTCTTTAATTATTTGCCTAATGCCTCATTTCCTCTCTATGATGATAATCCTTTTTCTGAGCCTCATTACTGCTGCACATCCCTCATATAGGGAAAACAGCAGCTATATTTATTTCTAGCCCACTTAAGCACTTACTATTTCATCCTTGGTTTTTAGTTGGCTCTCTGAAACTGAAATGCATCATTTATCATCCCAAATAGAGATTTTTAAAAAATGATCCTCTCTTGATAGATTTGGAGGCTTTCTAAGTCTAATCTTTTCTCTGTAAAACTTCAGGCTAGGTTTTAATAAGGCTATTTTTACAGGATTGTATCAGAACAGTTCTTGCTTATATATTGTTGATACTTTTGGTTTGGGTAGTTTATTATAAAGAGACACTAAATTGATCTCTTGATGTGTTTGACCTTTTCTCACCTGATTTCATCTACCATCAGCTCCTTGTCTGTAACTGATCAGTAAGAATACTCAGTAGGAAACATACCACTCAATGGACTTTCTTCCTCAAAGCTTTGGATATGGCCGGGTACAGTGGCTCACACCTGCAATCCCAACACTTTGGGAGGCTGAGGCTGGTGGATCATGAGATCAGGAGTTCGAGACCATCCTGGCCAACATGGTGAAACCCCATCTCTCCTAAAAAGACAAAAATTGGCCAGGCATGGTGGCACAGGCCTGTAATCCCAGCTACTCAGGAGGCTGAGAGAGGAGAATCGTTTGAACTGGGAGACAGAGGTTGCAGTGAGCTGAGATCGTGCCACTGTACTCCAGCCTGAGTGACAGAACAAGACTCCATCTCAGAAAAAATAAAAAAAAAGGAAAAAGAAAGAAAAAAAGCTTTGGATACTAATCTTTAATCAATCAAATAATGCTCATAAATAATGAGGATGCTCTAGGAGTCCTGTGCTATCAGTGCTTTCCGTAGAACCCAGTTAGAGTCCAGTGCCTACACCCCACACCAGTCCTCAGAGGGCTACAGCCGACAGGAACTTTGAGTTCATCTAGAGTAGCTACCTCACTACAGATTACACAACTAAGACCAAAATAACTTAACCATAGCCAAACAGCTTCTTAGAATCAGGACTTGAATCTAGGCCTTCTGATTCATAAATGAATAGCATCTTGATAAAAATCAGAAACATAGAGAGGATTGGGCCCAACTTCTTTTCTCGTGTATTTTCTCTACCACACATCTAAACCTCTGGCCTTGGACTTTATATCTAGAGCTTTTCCAAAAAGGCCATGTGTATTAGTCCATTCTCACATTGCTATAAAGAAATACTTAAGATTGGGTAATTTATGAAGAAAAGAAGTTGAATTGACTCTTGGTTCTGCAGGCTGAACAGGAAGCATGTTGCTGGCATCTGCTTAGCTTCTGGGGAGGCCCCAGGAAACTTACAATCATGGTGGAAGGTGAAAAGGGGGCACGTGCACCACATGGCCAGAGCAGGAGCAAGGGAGTGTGAGGGGGAAGGTGCCGCACACTTTTATTTTGTTTATTTATTTATTATTATTATTTTTGAGACAGAGTCTCGCTCTATCACCCAGGCTGGAGCGCAGTGGCATAATCTCAGCTCACTGCAACCTCCGCCTCCTGGGTTCAAGTGATTCTCCTGCCTCAGCCTCCCGAGTAGCTGGGACTACAAGCAAG
>NW_012117932.1:5298212-5317527 GCF_000951035.1 Colobus angolensis palliatus | reverse complement strand
CCTTGGCCTCCCAAAGTGTTGGGATTACAGGCGTGAGCCACCACGCCCGGCCTCCAAATTTTCAATGGCTAAGCTTTGAGGTTTAAAGAACAGCCAACAGAATAGATTAGGTAAAATCAAGACTTTCTCAGAAAGCTGAGACTGTTATCACTGTACCCACCTGTACCCCTTCCTTCTGCCCTCAGGCCTCTGGCTGCCACTGCTCCTTCTCCAGGTCCCCACACTCTGTGGATGTCCTGAGGACAGAGTTCATAGCTGCTCTTCCGGTGGCTTCCTTCATTTAACCCTAAGCAATTTGGAATGACTTTTGGTTTTGTTTCGCTCCCTTCTGAGGTCCCAACCATAATAGAGATGACAGATGGAGATGTCCAGCCAGGCTATCCTGTCACCCTACTGGCCTGTCACCATTTTGCCAACCATTAGAGAGAGGAGGGCCACATAAATCTACAACCTCCACCAAGACCCCTGGTGAAGAATGGCTGTGCTATTCTCTAGTGAAATGGTTCACATTTCATGCTATTCTCGTGGGAAATAGCTCCACAACCTAGTAAGAAACCCATGGCTGGGCGTGGTGGCTCTTGTCTGGAATCCCAGCAGTTTGGGAAGCTGAGGTGGGAAGACCATTTGAGTCCAGGAGTTCAGGACCAGCCTGGACAACACAGCAAGAACCCATCTCTATTTAAAAAATAAAAATAAATAAGTGAAACCATAATGACACTTCATGTCCCTTTATTGTCTTTCTTTCTTTTGTTTAGCAACAAGGTCTCACTATGTCGCCCAGGCTGGTCTCCAACTCCTGGGCTCAACAGTCCTCCCACCTGAGCCTCCCAAAGTGTTGGGATTACAGGTGTGAGCCACTGTGCCTGGCCTGTTGTCTTTCTTAGAGCCAAACTACCACAGAGCTCATCGGCCCTATCTGGTAGCCCATATACTCTCTAATGCCTGCTTCCTGTGTGTTGCAGTGACCGTAAGAGGTAGGCCACTGGGGTGGCTGAACAGAAGGGGATGATGAAAACTGCAGGTGATCATGAAGGGCTCGTTGCTGGTAGTATGTACTTAGTCGTTCTTGGCGTGGCTACACATGTTCAGCGTATTCAAGCTAGAGCTGTGTTTTTTGGGAAGTCAAAGTTGCTATTCATTCTCACGACAGAAAGAATGCTGACAAGTAGTGTCATATCACACAAGTAGTTTCATAATTATAGAGACCTCACTCTTTTTTATGTTGGAAAGGCCAACTAGTACAGAATTAAGGAAGAATTATAAGAGAATGGAGGTCAACAAGAGTTTTTCTGAAAAGATAAAAATCCATGGGGACGGGGGTAGCGGGTGGGGAGAGAGAATGAGAAACCAGTATTTGCTGCAAAGGCCTTGTTGATCAGGAACACAGCCAGACACAGCGGCATGCGCCTCTAATCCCAGCTATTTGGGAGGCTGAGGCAGGAAGATCACTTGAGCCCAAAAGTGTGAGCCCAGCCTGGGCAACATAACAAGATTCAGTCTCTAAAAATAATTAATTAACTGATTTTTTAAAAATAATAAGAAGAAGAACCAGTGATAACTGTTCCTCTTCATTCACCATCCTCTGTAAGCTGAGAATTTCCCCCAGCATATATAAATGCAGGACACATCCCACACATGCATTTGCCATATGAACATCCTATGTATTGTGATGCTTGGCAGAAACAAGTGAGCACACCTTCTTTTACTGGAGCTTTGTTTTATATTTGGGCAGAAAAAGAATAGTTTCTATAATAACTAGGGGAGGGAAAAATCCTATTCTACGTTTCTATAAAATTTGAGAATGAAATTGCGTGGTATAATAACCTATCAGAACGTTGTAACATTTATTTTGCCCTATTTTGCTTTCTGATTCTTGTTCGTTCTTGGAAAAGAAATTGTAAATGTATTTTATCCAAAGCCATAAAGCAATTATTTAATGTAGTGGGGACTCTTAAGAATAAATATAAGCATCCTCAAGAAGTTCAGACTATTAGGAAGATAAGACACAAAAAGAACAATCATATTAAGCAGAACGTGCTTTCCTTTATAAAATAAGTAAGCATACACAATGGTAAAGGAGAGATGGGGAAATGAGAGAAAACTTGAAGGAGATGTGAGTTGAGCTGGGTCTTAAAGAATCTATGGGAATTCAACAGGCAGAGATAGAGAGAGAATTCCAAGCAGAAGGAATCATCAAACAAATGGCCTGGAGGGGGGAAAGCCCAAAGTATGTTCAAACAAGAGCAAGTAGGCTGAGCACACTGGCTTATGCCTGTAATCCCAACACTTTGGGAGGCTAAGGCAGGCAGATCACTGGCGGTCAGGAGTTCAAGACCAGCCTGGCCAGCATGGCAAAACCCTGTCTCTACTAAAAATACAAAAATTAGCCAGACATGGTAGCACACACCTGTATTCCCAGCTACTCCAGAGGCTGAGGCAGGAGAATCGCTTGAACCTGGGAAATGGAGGTTGCAGTGAGCCAAGATTGCACCATTGCACTCCAGCCTGGGCGACACAGCTAGACTCCATCTCAAAAAGAAAAAAAAAAAAAAAAAACACGACCGGATACAGTGGCTCACGCCTGTAATCCCAGCACTTTAGGAGGTCGAGGCAGGCAGATCACTTGAGGTCAGGAGTTGGAGACCAGCTGGCCAACATGGTGAAACCCCATCTCTACTAAAAATACAAAAATTAGCCAGTCATGGTGGTGAGTGCCTGTAGTCCCAGCTACACGGAAGGCTGGGACAGGACAATTGCTTGAACCCGGGAGGCGGGGGTTGCAGTGAGCCCAGATCGTGCTACTGCACTCCAGCCTGGGCGACCAAGTGAGACTCCGTCTCAAAAAACAAAAAAAAGAAAAAAGAAAAAAAAAAAAAAACAGAGCAAGTAGCTGGATGTGGCTGAGCACTGGATCCCTGAGGTGGATGGTCATAGGCACATTAGAAACATGGACCTCTGTCTATTTAGCTGAGAATTCTGGATTAAATTCCTGGAAAGCCGCTGAAGGCTTTTAAGCACAAAAATGTCTTCAGAACTGCTGCAGGAATACTTACAGGTAATGAGTAATTTTAGAATGGATATAACTGGTAGGGAAGAGGACAGAGAATTCTCTTGTTGGAATGGCTAGCCTTGAAGGTCTGGGTCAGGTTAAGACAAAAATGAAAACAGTAGAGAGCTGATTCGCCGAGGCAAAGTGGAGCCAGGCTAGGGTTCACAAATGGCCCTCGGCGGATTCAGTGGACGTGAAGGAATGACTACAGTGTAGGATAGAGGGATAGTTATCAAAGGAGCTCTTGACTCTTCCGTAATTTAGAAATGGAGTTGTTTGAAGAACTGCTGGTGTTTGAGGTATGACTGAACTGGTGGTTGAGGAACTGGAGATAAAGATTCTTGAAGTTGGGGAAATTTGTGAGACCATGAACATGAATGTTGAAATCTCAGAGGATGGGATAGAAAGCCCAGTGAAACAGGGGCTGAAGTCACTACAGAAGATACTCCAGTAACATCCTGGAGGTTAGTAGATAATAGAGAAAACCGTATGAGTGGAATTAGCCTCAAAATAAGAGTTTAAAGGGTGGTGGTAACAGAAAATGTATCTATAAACGGCAATGGGAAAGAAAAAGTATGTCAATGCACATCAAAACTGAGAACACTGCATTCAGGGAGAGAACTCTGGTGATTGGAAACACAGAAAGAAGAGAAAGTTCTCGGTGACTACCCTGTTGAATTTGGGATTTTAAATCATAAGAATGCTTTAAATTAATTAGAAGAGTACTTGTTCTAATTAATTGGTTAATGTTTGTCAGTGTATACCGACCTCACCATTTCTTCCGAAAAATTGGCATGGGCTTGAGGGTAATGGTATTATCAAGGAAAAATCCTTGGTTCCCTTAAGGCAGAGGTGTGAAGGAAGGAAGTTGCTCATTGTAAAAGGGGTTTTTGTAGGACCTTGAAACCAGCTCATACTGAAGCTGCTACATTGTCTGGAGTAAATACCAGGCGATTGTCATCTCGCTGCAGGAAAATTTAGGCCATGGACACACGTGAGGAGTTTAGGAGCAGAAGTTTAACAGGCAAAAGAAAGAGGAAGAAGGAGAAAGGAAGACAGCTCTCTCTCTAGTGAGAGAGAGGGGTCTTCCCAGCAGACCGGCCAGTGGTAAATGTGCCGGATTTTATAGTCAGGTTTGAGGCGGTGTCTGATTTACATAACGCTCACAGATTGGTTCAATTAAGTGTGACATTTACATAGTGGGCAGGGAAGGCTGGCTGCCCCACCCTAATCTTATTACGCAAATGAACTCTCTCCTTGGCCTGCGCTATCTTGTCTGCTCCTTACTGTGCATGCAGCTGGTAGAGAAGGAAAGATGGGGCCGCCATTTTGAACTTGATTGGCACAACTGCCGGCTTCTATGTCTGCAGCTTGATTTTACAGGCTGCTCTTCGTTAGAAAGGAAAATAATTTTTATATATATATATATTATAGAGACAAGATCTCACTCTGTTGCCCAGGCTGTTCTCAAACTCCTGGCCTCAAGCAATCCTCCCACCTCTGCTTCCCAAAGTGCTGGGATTACAGGCATGCGCCACCATGCCTGGCAATGGCAGCAGTTTTAAGAGTAGCAATTGGCCAGGCGTGGTGGCTCATTCCTGTCCTCCCAGCACTTTAGAAGGCCAAGGCAGGCGGATAACTTAGGGTCAGAAGTTTGAGACCATCCTGGCCAACGTGGTGAAACCCTGTCTCTACTAAAAATAAGAAATAAGCTGGGCGTGGTGGGACGTGCCTGTAGTCCCAGCTACTCAGGAAGCTGAGTCAGGAGAATTGCTTGAACCCAAGAGGCAGAGGTTGCGGTGAGCCAAGATTGCGCCACTGCACTCCAACCTGGGTGACAGAGTGAGACTCCATCAAAAAAAAAGAGTAGCAATCATCCTCCTCTTGTTCACAACAGCAATCTGTGTACTAACAATAGTTATTACAATAGCTGTTTACTAGAATAGCTCTCTGCTATCAACCATGGTTTACTATCAATTCGTGCTTCTAAAGAGTGACAGTACACAATAACCAATGGGAGCAATGCTTTAGTGGAACAGACAGGTCACTGAGGGCAACAAAAATATGATCAATTACAATGCCATCCAGTAGGGGCCATAATAGAGATACGCAAAGTGTTAAAAGATAGGTTTGTGCTGGAGGAGGACTAGGGAGGCATCACTGTCAAAGGCAGTGAATTGAGGCCTGAATGTGAAAAGAAACTGGGGAGGGGCTCCCCAGGCACACACACACAGGTGTGAAGGCACGTAAGTACAAGGCGTATGAAGGAAAGAAAGAAGCTAAAGAATAGGGCCTAGGGAACCACAGAAGATGAGGTTGGATCTGGACTGAGATAGACCTTGAACTTTATCCTTTTGCCAGTAGGAAGTAATCTGTATCTTAGAGTATCATTCACTCTAATGTAGAATGAATTAAAGAGGCAAAAGACTGAAGACAGAAAAACCAGTTGGGATATAACAGGCAAGAGGAGATAAGGACTTGCCCCAGGCATGGTGCTGGGGATGGAGAGGAAAGAACTGCTGTGGAAATCCACCAAGGGAGGTGGCCAGCGAGAAAGTAGAACTACAGTAAAAGGAGGAGTCTTGCAGGAGGTTCTTACCAGCTCATCAGTGTTGCGTCTGCCTTGATGAGGGACATGTGCTCGCCACCACTATTGATGAATGGCTGAAACGGATACAAGAAGATTAGGGAGCACACCATAACTTCAGGAGAAATACAAAGTAAGAACTAGAACTTAGTTGTGAGTGGTCTCTAAAAGTCTTAAACACTCCTGGGTTTATCTACCTGTTTCTCATTAACTTTTTTTTTTTTTTTTTTGAGATGGAGGTTCGCTCTGTCACCCAGGCTGGAGTGCAATGGTGAGATCTTGGCTCACCGCAACCTCTGCCTCCAGGTTCAAGCGATTCTCCTGTCCCAATCTCCAGAGTACCTGGCATTACAGGCATGTGCCACCATGCCCAGCTAATTTTGTATTTTTAGTAGAGACAGGGTTTCTCCATATTGCCAAGGCTGGTCTCGAACTCCTGACCTCAGGTGATCTACCTGCCTTGGCCTCCCAAAGTGCTGGGATTACAGGCATGAGCCACCGTGCCAGGCTCTCATTAACCTTCAAGAAATAGGTATGTAGAAGTCAAAGAGCAAATTCTTGCCTCTGTGTGTGTGTGTGTGTGTGTACGTGTGTGTCTAATCAGCAATTGAATGATTAGTAATAATCACATTTTCTCCCACTGAAAAAAACTTCTAAAAGAAATCCCGTCTTCATAACTTATTTTCAATTATAAAAAAAAGAACAATAACTTTTCAAATCTGCTTTCTGAATGTCCCTCTTTTCTTTCTAATAATGCTTTTGTTTTTCCTGAACAAATATCTCATTGCAGAAAATTTTAAAGAAAAAAAATGAAACATACAAATAACATGAATTATGCAGGACTCTGTTGACAATTGAAAGGATTTGGTTTCTACTGTGAGTGAAATATGAATCATTTCCAGGTTTTGCCCAAGGGGGGTGTGATCCTGGCTTTTAAGAAATTACTATTCCTGCTCTGCTGAGAATAAACTACATGAGGGCAGGGGTAAAATAATATATGACTATTTCTTTAAAATAGATTATTTAAAATGGAATTACTTCATCAAGACTATATTTGCTTAGGTTCTCTTAAAGATCATATTCCCATTATTTGTGAATGAGTATGTGTAGGAGAATATATCTGTTTTCAACCTTTATGAAAACAACTGGCTCCGTCTCAGACTTAAATAATCAACCTCTTGTGGCATGGTTGCAATTTCTGCTCAAGTGCAGCCGTGAAGCAGGAAAACATGCATTGCCAATTTAAGAGTCAGGTGGAATTACAAGTCCCTTCCCTTATTTAACAAGCATTTATGGAGCACCTAACATGTGCCAGGCACAAGGCTGCTCCTGAGGATATACAGCAATAACACTGACCCAGCCTGTGCTCTGACTTCAAAGGTAAATAATCTGAGAGCTTTTTTTCTTGTAGTGTTTATACATAAAATGTTTATAGTTGCTACAAGTACTGTAAAGAGAGAGAAAGAGATAGGGGTATTATGATCCTAGGCAACCATGAGCTGTGTGATCAAAGAAAATAAATTGCTTCTTCCTCAAGGAAGTCTGACTTGAATTCCAGGTGAAAAAAAAAAAGGCAGCAAAGACCAGAGACAGGAATGAATATAAAATTCTGAGTAACTAAAAGAAGGCTAGAGTGACTGGAACACAGAGATGGGGAGGGGAGGGAAGGTGGGAAAAAGAAACAAGGGATGGGAGTGATCCAAGACAAAACTAGAAGTAATACCGTCTCAGGTAGCCCAGAATGTTGTAAGCCACATTAAGGATTTTGACAGTTTTGCGAAGAGCAGTGGGAGGTTATTAAACAGTTTCAATCAAGAGCCAAGCAAGCTAAACTTTTCTGATGTTCTTAATAAGGTAAACTAAAATAAAACTAACAGATTGACCTTGATCTCAGTGTGCTTAGTTATGGGAGAGTTAATGTTAGATGATTTACCAAACAAAGAAAGCACGTTTTGCTTAAATGACAGTTAGCAAACATTAATTTCAGGATATGGTTAATACAAGCATGTATAATCAGAATTGTGATTTACATTTAAGCACACTGAACTAGCCATTACTTAGAAATTTCTCATAAGATACCACTATACTTTGCTTGATTGCACTTGTAGAAAACAAACCCTTGAATTTTCACTTTAGGCTTAGAGAACAGTCACCATTTTTGCAAATCCTTTGGCAAATGAAAATGAAAACTTCTAAGATGAATTTCTTTCTGCAGGGTAGAGATTACACTCATGTAAAGATTTAGCTGACAACTACCAAAAAAGAATTGGGGGAATAAATGGGAGAAACAACTGTCCAGGAAGTTATCAGTTGCCAGGTTTGCTTGTAATGCACAGAAATTCCCAGGAAGTCAAAGAGTGCTCATTGGTGATTGCACATCTTTTGAAATCGCATCAGAGGTCTCCATTTTCTAGCCTCTTCTCTTGAAAATGAATATATGTTTCCAGGCTCCCACAGGATGTATAATTTTGCACGATTGTTAGTAGCTATTGGCACCATTTATCTCTCTAGTCATCCACTGTTCCATGTTGTATAAGTCTGAATATGCTTTGCACACACACTTGAAAAGACAGTAGTTAAAGCGATCTCACTTTGATCGTCTTACTCCAGCAATACAATTTTTAGGGGTTTTGTTTTGTTTTTAAACAATATGCACTTTTCCTATCATCATAATGAAATGGGAAATGTTCCTTTGTCCCCATCGCACACCCTATGTGGCTCACTTCTTCAGTGCCTCACTGGTCAAACCTCTAGGGGAGCATACAGACAGGCAGGCTGCGGGGCTGCGACCCCACGGCAGTGTCTGGGGTGAACGTTTACAGCTGAAGCCCCAGTGGGCGTGTGTTACAGGGTGCTCTTTTAGTTTAGCCGTCTATAGGCAGCTTGTGCTAGTTCAATTAGATCCCCTTCCTCATCACAAGGACAGGGGGCTTTCTGTATCCGGGTTCCTGCCTTAGTGCACCGGAAGAACTGGATCACATGGGGGCTTGGAGAATGAGTGGAAAGTTGTATTGAGTAGAAGTAGTTCTCAGCCCTTGAGGAGACCAGAAGGAGGAAGGCCTTCCCCTAGAGTCGGGCCACTCGCTGCCCGGCTCTCCTCTGACTGCCCCGGCCAAACTCCGCCTCATTCCGCAGGTCGCCGGTCGATGTCCTGTCGCGGGTGGATGTCCTGTCGCGGGTGGATGGCCTGCCGCCGCGCCGGAGTCTATGGATGTGCTCTTCCGCAGACATGCTCTCGAATGACCAGACACATGACCAGCCACTTGTGCCTTCTTCTGCCGATGTGTTTCTCAAGACGTCCAGTCGCTTGTGTTTTTTCCTTGCTAGGGTCTCGAGTTTTTATGGGCGCAGGATGGGGTTGTGGTGGGCCAAGGTGGTCTTGGAAAATGCAGCATTTGGGCAGGAAGGCGGGAGTGCCTGTCCTCACCTAGGTCCGTGGGGATAGAGCCCTAGGCAGGGACCACGCCCTTCTGTACCCAGCACTTTCCTTCCCCTCTTCCGTATCATTTAAAGGGATCACGCTCTTCCCTTCCCAGCACTCCTGTATCAATAATATGCAAGATTTTAAAGATGCAGTGCAAAATAAGAAAAACATTTGTAAGGTTTGGAACCGCAAAACCAGTCTGCATTGTCTTTCTTAAAGACTGAAATTGTACAATATTTATTTGCATTCAACAAACACTTATCTATCACTTGTACGGAGGATTTGTCAGCCTTTGTTCAAAGATGCTGTACGAATACTAACATGTCAAATATTATGTAGAACATTCTGTTTCTTTTTTATTTATTTATTTTGAGACAGAGTCTCACTATGTTGCCCAGGAGGCTGGAGTGCAGTGGCGCTATCTCAGCTCACTGCAAGCTCTGCCTCCCAGGTTCAAGCGATCTCCTACCTCAGCCTCCCAAGTAGCGCCCGCCACCTCGCCTAGCTAATCTTTGTATTTTTAGTAGAGACAGGGTTTCACCATGTTGCCCAGGATGGCCTCTACTACTAAAAATACAAAAATCAGCTGGGTGATGGTGATGCATGTCTGTAATCCCAGCTACTCAGAAGGCTGAGGCAAGAGAATCGCGTGAGCCTGAGAGGTGGAGGTTGCAGTGAGCTGAGATGCACCACTGCACTCCAGCCTGGGCAACAGATTGAGACCCTGTCTCCAAAAAACACACAAAAAAAATGACAGATTAGCGACAGGGCACAGTGACTCAGGCCTGTAATCCCAGAGCTCTGGGAAACCAAGCAGGAGGATCACTTGAGGTCAGGAGTACCAGCCTGGACAACACAGTGAGACCTCATCTCGAAAAAAAAAAAATTGAAAAATAAGAAAATTAGCAGGGTGTAGTGGTGGGCACCTGTAATCCCAGCTACTATGGAGGCTGAGGCAGGAGGATTCCCTTGAGCCCAGGAGTTCAAAATTGCAGTGAGCTATGATTGCACCACTGCACTGCAGCTTGAATGACAGAGCAAGACCCTATCTCTAAAACAGATTTAAAAATTGTTTTAAAAAAACGTTTTAAATTGACAGATTAGAATCTAATCAGTTTCTTTCCAGAGCTACTTGAACATCTCAGGAGATTCTAAGGATAGAAAAGGAAGGAGTTTTAATTGCAGAGTTTAATTGCAGAGTTAATTCCATGTCTTGTCAAACCAAGTCTAGATTTGCCATTTAGAGCTGCATTCTCTGATCCTGTGTTTTCGGAGAGGTTTCTCCATGTACATGAAACAATGAGCTGCATCCTTCCTCGGATTGGTAGGTGTTCTTTGGGCTTTATATGTGTGGCGTAACGACAGCACACAAACGCCAGGGGGCAATGCAGTTTCACCGAAGAATCATAGGAAACTCGGGTCTGGCTTTGACTAAGAACATTGGCAGCATCCTGGGGCAAAGGTGAAATCCTTACTAAAAAGAGTTTCGCCAAGGAAAAAATATGTTTAAAAATCCTTTCTTTGAAAGCTTCCTGCATTGTCATCAAAATTGTCCTTCAGTATTTGTGCACAGCTGGAAGTTTTGTGATATTATTTGCAAAAGATTTGCTTTTCATTTTTTCTTAATGCGGCTGCCTAGTCTTTCCGGGAAAGTTTCCTGGGTCTTTCTGCGTAGGAAGGATTATTCTAACCAACTCTGGGCTAGCCTGGATCACATCGTTAGGACTCTGTTGCGTCCTCTGCCTGACCGCGGGGCTCTCTTCCCCCGGTGCCCATTCAGCGCTTCCAGCTGCCTCTGCGGTTGCAGTCGGGCTCCCTTTAAGGTAATTCCAATCCGGGCCTGTGTTTTGTTTCCAGCTCGGCAACCGCCAGGTGTCTGCCCTCCCTTAACCTCCAAGGATGAGAGATCAAAGGTGCCCCTACATCTGCCTCCTGCCCAGCTCTTTAATCTGTTACATGTTCAAAAGGGACAAATGCAGTATTGTGCACTCAGGGAGGGAGGACAAATCAGAGAAATGGAAATGGGCAGGGCCTCAGAATGTGTGAACTTACATACATGACATGGAACATGCCTGTCTACATACTAGCTGCGGTGGAGCTGTTTTCTTCTTGAAAGAGCAAGAATATTATGGAGAAATGGAAATCCTCTTTTCTCCAGCTGGAAGCCTACTAAACCCATTTAATGAAATATTGTACACAGACCCATTTGGAGGTCATTATTAGGAGAAATATAACGAGGTAAAACAAAATATTTTTTAAATTTATGAAATGGAAATTACAAGGGCACTTGTAGAGACCTGGGCTTATTTTATACACCGCCAAAGTGATAAACTAATCTTTAAGTAGAGCAGATATTTTAAGGACTATTTCCAGAGGAGCATGTATTTTCCATATCCATAGAGCTAAGTAGGGGGATGCATTTTTTCAACAGTAGGAATACAGATAAGGTATTAAGAGAATAATACTGAGAGCAATGGTTATGGAAGGTACAGAATTTACCTAGCTATCAGGACTCAGGAAGCAGCAATTACTTCTTCCATTTTTAGAGGAAGGGGGTGGGGGTGGGGGAAGAGCTCCTGATCTAGTAACAAATTGTTTCTAAACTTAAATTGAGAAACGTTTTAAACAGTTTGAGCATCCAGGATTTTCTTTAGACTTTTAGGAGAGCTCTCTAATTTCCAACTAAAGATATAAATGTGAACAGGCACTGATTACTTTTTTCTCTATGCATCCCTGCGCCCACACACTCAGAGGCTCTCCTATGCTTCCTCTTCCCCAGCGGTTACAAAAAGGAACTCCAGCAACTTCAGTTGTGCTTAGCTGCCTTCACAGACAATAGCAAAGCAGGACCAGTGGCCTCATATTAAGTCACACTGTCTTTCCCCAGTTACAATGGCTGAGAACCCAGATTTTCACAAGGTGCAAAGAAAAGAATATTGACATGGTTATTAAAAGCTATGGTGAGAAAGGAGTCTTTATCAGCTGTTTCAAATATTTCATTTACCTTCTTGACAAATATTTATTCTGCACTTACTATGTCCAGACATGGTGCTGAATTCGGGGAATTCACTGGTGATCAAAAGCAGTGTTACCCTTTGTTCTCATGCAGTTTACCATTTAGGGGTGGAGACTAGCATCAATCAAATAATCACAGACATAACTGCACTGAAACAAACAGTTCTTGTGGGAGAATCTACTGTAACAAAGTGACTAATCTAGAGGCTCAGGGAGAAATTTCCTGAGAAAACCCTCATTAGCTAGGAGTCAAAGGATCGAGAAGGGTGAGGGACGGCACGTGCTAATTCTGCATTCAGTATTAGTAGAACTGAAAGGGTGATGTGGCTGGAGTACCAAGAGCTAAGGGACAGGGCACATGTGTAGCCAGAAAATGTATGCACAGCTGACTATGTCTGTCATCTGTTGCTACGTACCTTATTACCCCAATGTGGAGCAGCTGAAAAACAATCATTGTATTATACCTTATGATTTTGAATCAGGAATGTAGGCAGGGTTCAGCTGGGCAATTCTTCTGTTTCACATTCAGCTAGAAGTTGGTGTAGTAGTCAGAGTTCTCCAGAGAAATAGTATATCCATATATGTGTGTGTGTGTGTGTGTGTATGTATACTGACCCATAATTATGTAGGCTGAGAATTCCCAAGATCTGCAGTCAGCAAGCAAGCTGATTGCTGCAATCCAATCAACTGATTGGACAAGAAGCACCCACCTTAGGGAGGGAAGTCTGCTTTACTCAATGAACTGTTCCAAATGTTAATCTCATCCAGAAACACCTTCACACGCACTCTGAATAATGTTTGTTCAAATCTCTGGGCACCTCATGGCCCAGTTAAGTTGACGCACAAACTAACCACGGTTAGGCTGGTCTACAGAGTCCAAGACGGCATTATTCACATGCCTGGCACCTTGATTGCAATGGCTGGGAGTGTGGTGGGCTCCTGATCAGTAGCAATATGGTAACTGTTGACTAGAGCACCTGTAACTGGCAGCCTTGTGGCTTCAAGACTCCTTACATGTCAGTTCACGTTTTCCAGTTTAGATTGACCTTTTCTATCCAAGAGATAGGAAATCTTAAGGTCTTAAGGTCTGAGCCCAGATGCTGGCAGAGCATCATTTCCATCATATTCCTAGTGATGACCAAAGCAGTCCACAAGCCCACTCAGATCAAAGGGAATAACGAAGATGCCACCTCTCAATGGGAAGAGTTTCAAATAATTTGTGGCCATCATTAGTCATCCATGCTTCAGCCTCTGGACACAAATTATTCACATCCTCTGTAAGGCAGAATATACCCACCCCTTCTAAAGACTTCAAAAACCTCATCCCAAGCTCAAGTTTGAGATTCAGGTTCTTACCATCTAAATAAGGTTCAGTTGCTGATGGGGCCCATTTGATGCTGTTGTCTACTACAATTTCTCTCAATAGGAAGACCTGTGAACTAAAAACAGAAGGTATCTGCCTCATATATGCCCAACATATACTGATAATACAGGGATGGAATAAGTGCTTGGGATACTCCCACTCAAAGAGTGGATAAACAGCTATACGCCAGGCATTACCATAGCAAGTCTGAAATTCACATGCTGCCAATTCCTTGGCTACAGGGCCCAGTGCTACTGTCTGGAATGATTCTCTGCAGCTCTTGGATCCACCCTCTAGACTCTTGTTGCACCTTCTGAGTTGTCCCCTTTCCATAGGAAATAGCAGTTTCAGCTGAATAACCTTCTCAATCTATGTTTTACCCATAAAAGTCTGGGGGCTCTAAGGACTCTTTGCACTTTACCTCTGCCTGCTTTCTCCAAGCTGATTATGTGTCTACCAATACACTTCTCTTGTAATCTTTGTGGGCATCCTTTGAATCTTATTAGGTTTCATTCTGTTAAATTAAACACACATCCACAATTCTCTTCAAGACAGTCCCTTCTTTGGTCTGGGCTCGGAGTTGGGGTGTTGTGGGACAATACCCTTAGGATTCTTAAAAGCCTTTTTGTCTATTTTAGAAACTCTATGAGGTACAGGCATATAAAAGTATTTTACAGCCACCCCCTAGGAATGTTAAAACAATTTTTGTTTTGTTTTGTTTTGTTTTGTTTTACTCAACACATTGTAGCTCTTTATTGTCTCCAAATGTTGTTGGAAAACTGAACAGTTCTTTTTTGACTTGTCTTTCTCTACCTGCACCTTTTATTTGTGTAGCTTTTAAAAAAACTTTTAAAATGAAAATGACACTTTAAGCATTCTGCCTAGAAACTTTCTTACTAAAATCCGTGGGTTCATTGAGTATATTTTATATTTACCACATTACTACAAGTGATAATGTTGGCAAATTCTCTGCCACTACCTTTTCTCCAAGCCCCAGTGACAATTTTCGGTGCTCCCAGGCTTCACCAACAGTCTCCTCAAGACCTTACAGCTGGCTGGGTGCGGTGGCTCACATCTGTAATCCTAGCACTTTGGGAGGCCGAAATGAGTGGATTGCCTGAGCTCAGGACCAGCCTGGGCAACATGGTGAAACCCCATCTCTTCTAAAATACAAAAAAAAATCAGCCAGGTGTGGTGGCGGGTGCCTGTAATCCCAGCTACGTGGGAGGCTGAGGCATGAGAATTGCTTGAACCCAGGAGGCGGAGGTTGCAGTGAGCCAAGACCGTGCCACTGTACTCCAGTCTGGGCAACAAAGTGAAACTCTGTCTCAAAAAAAAAAAAAAAAAAATTACAGCTTCTTCCTTCTGCCTAAACTTGACGCTTAGGCTCAGCTGATGTTTATCAGAGTGTCTGCACGTGGCCTTTCCATCAGAACTGTCTCAGGACTTGTAACCTGCTGTCTCAGGCTTCCCAGAGGGAGTGCTCCATGAGACCAGAGGGCAAGCTGCCTGTTTCATGAGATCTGGGCAGACAGCATCATTTCCTGTGTATTCTAATGGTCAAAAGCAGCCACAGAGTTTACCCAGATTCAAGGAGAGGAGACACAGCCTCCACTTCTCTGTGGGAGGAGTATGGAAGAATTTGTGGCAATTTTTACTCACCTGTAACTGACATCATAGAGGGTTTTGCAGGTAATGTTAAGGCTTTTTATCTTAAGAATTTCACTGGGCACTGTGGTACATGCCTGTAATCTCAGCTACTTGGAAGTCTGAGGCAGTTTGAGACCAGCCTAAGCAATACAGTGAAACTTCATCTAAAAAATTAATGAATAAAATAAGACTTGGAAGGCTATTACATGAGCTTTAGAAAAAGTCACTCCAGCTGCAGCAAGGGAATAACTTAGGAAAAGGATATTAAAGGCTGAAGTTCTTTTTTAGTTCCTCTTTCTCTATTGTGCCTTATTATACAGTTTCCTGTGAACATTCCTGTCATCATTCGGCCCAGGGTGATGACAGTTGAGACAAGAGAACTGCAGATTATTGAGGTATTTGAATATAAAGTTAACTAACTAATATTTCTTGAAGTCCATTTAGGGCATAATTTTGTCTCCAAGTAGCCAATAAACTTACTTCTCAGAGACCTTGCCAACACTGGAACCCTAAAACACCTAAAAATTTACTATATGTTACATGTATTCACTTCACACATAGATTTTGACTAACTCCTTATAAAGAACAGCCTCTGGGTAGAAATAGACAGTGGTCAATATAATGAAATCTGAGTACTCAGCTCAATAACATCCATAATTGAAGTAACATATTTGAAGTACGTTTGCCGGGATTGATAAGATCCTCCTTGAGGATACTCGGGAATGATCACTTTTTCATTCAGTAAATATTTTTTGTGTGTTTGCTCTATGCTACAAACTTCTAGGCAGAGGAGTTCCAGTAGCAAAGAAAACAGACCAGGTTCCTGCTCTCATTCGAATTATATTCTAATGAGGAGGACAGATGTAAACAAGGAAGCAGATGTAAAATCAATGAGATAACTGCAAACAGCAATAATTGCTATTTTTAAAAAACAGAAGAAAGCCAGTTGTGGTGGCATGTACTTGTAGTTCCCGCTGCTTGGGAGTCTGAGGCTGGAGAATTGCTTGAGCCCAGAAGTTCAAGGCCAGCCTGGCCAACAAAGTGAGACGCCCCCCACCATCCTTTTGAAAAATAAAAATTAAATAAATAAATAAAAGCAATGGGGTAGAGAGTTATTTCTGGCCTGCTCTAAATACAGTAATCAAGGAAGACTCTCTGAGGAAGTTATATTTGAAGTCATATATGAACAAAAGAAAAGAGCTGATTATAGGAAGATTGAGCAGTTTAGGGCAGCAGGCAAGAGAGAGTGAGCAGTAAGTACACAAGCCAAGAGCAGAAAGGAAATAGCATTGCAAAGCACAGAGAGAAACCATGTGGCTAATGGGTTCGGAATAAGGGGAAAAGTCATGTGAGATGAAGTAGAGGAAACAGGGAAATAGGCTGGGCGCGGTGACTCACGCCTGTAATCCCAGCACTTTGGGAGGCTGAGGCAGGCAGATCACGAGGTCAAGAGATCAAGACCATCCTGGCCAACATGGTGAAACCCTGTCTCGACTAAAAACACAAAAATTAGCTGGGTGCGGTCAGGCGTTCTTGTAGTCCTAGCTAGTCGGGAGGCTGAGGCAGGAGAATCGCTTGAACCTGGGAGGCGGAGGTTGCAGTGAGCCGAGATTGCACCACTGCACTCCAACCTGGGCGGCAGAGGGAGACTCCGTCTCAAAAAATAAGAAAGAAAAAGAAAATATTGAGCTGAGAGAAAAACAGTTGAGTTTGGTTTTTGTTGTTGTTTTCAACTGTATTTTTCAAACACTTCTGTAGACTATGAAAAAGAAACCAAGCGGACGGGGGTAGCATCCGTGTGTGTGTGTGTGTGTCTATATATACATACAAAAATGTATGTCTTACGGCTTACCCTGAATTCCAGGCAATGTCAATGTCAGCCTGTCACCAGATAATGTCTATTGTGTGTCCTGGAAGTCAGCAGTGCTATGTGTAGCTTTTTAACATCAACATCAATCCCCTCTTAAATATTCAAATTTTTAAAAAACATTTACATTTTGAGATAAATGATCTTTCCCACTCGTTGTACAATTTTGTGTATCTTGTTAATATAAGGTATCCAACTAGATACAGCCCATTCTAAATTTTCACTGTAACATAGTTACTTTCCAATATAAAGGCCTACCCTACTATACAGAATAATTTGACTTGGGGTTTAAAAATATATGAAAAGTCTATTTGGAGCTAATGAATCACATGTTTTTCTTAAAATAAGGTTTATAATTAGAGATCTAATTTTTGTTTGTATTTGAGCTTACCTTGATTTCCCAAGTCAGTAAATTATTATTGGGCTGTCCTTCACTGCCACCCCTGTCTTCCCTGAGAATTTGTTTAAATTTTCTTGTTTTCTTGCACGAACCCTGTTTCTACATACTGATCAGAGCACATTGTTATCTTTTCAGCTGACACCATGATTATGCTCAAAAATTAATATGGCTGAAAAACTTGTTATTCTGATGTATATAAGAATTCTACTCTGAAAAGATGAGGTCATTGCTTAATAAGTCAATTGCTTGTACCTAACTTTGCATCTTGGTTTAGTTGCCTGACCAAAAGAATGTCAAATCCAGTCAAATCCATTGATATTGTGATTATACTAGTTGATTGTCAATGACTGTTATTTCTAAGATGATGTATGCATAGTTTATTTTTGGAATGAAAGGCTTTACAGGTTTTGAAATAACTGGCAAAATAATAGTAAATCCTAAGTTTACTTCCATTTGTCTTGTTCGGTTAAATTATAACCCCCTTTATGAAGATCTCAGGGAGGATCCTGAAGTTGAAGGTCTTCCCTGGGCCTGAGCAGAAAGAAGCATCAGTGATGGCAGTGGTGCCCTAAAGCGGGTTCATACCAGCTTGCAGGAGCCAGATGTTACAGTTTCAGACATTTTGGAAGCCCATTACTACAAATTAAAATGTATAACTTACAGTTAGATAAATTATATCAAAAACAAAAGTTATAAATATTTAAAACTCATCATTTCCTAGTCATGTTTCTATCCATGCTCTTGAGGTTACATTCTACCATACCCGTATGGTGGAAATACTACATGCTGGTGTAGTCACTGCACATCTCTGCCCAACTTTATGTACACTGACAAATATGCCATGGTATGAGTACTGACACAGTATGGAAGCTGAAAGAGGCTTTAGTTTAATAAAAATAATTTATATCACATAAAAGATATAGTAACAGTAACTTTGTTGGGAAAAGGGTAAACTGGGATGCCACTGAATGAATGATTGTTGATCGTGGTTGAACTGCTGGCTGCAGATACAAGAGTTTGGCCAAGATGAACTAAAGAATTCCATGGCAACCAGTTCTCTATATGGAATTTGCCATAAAGAATACTGTATACTTCACTGTTACTTGTAGACCTTGTGCCACATATCCTTCATATCAGCAAAATTTATAATAAACGGGTCGGGCGCGGTGGCTCAAGCCTGTAATCCCAGCACTTTGGGAGGCCGAGGCGGGCGGATCACGAGGTCAGGAGATCGAGACCATCCTGGCTAACACGGTGAAACCCCGTCTCTACTAAAAAAAATACAAAAAACTAGCCGGGTGAGGTGGCGGGCGCCTGTAGTCCCAGCTACTCGGGAGGCTGAGGCAGGAGAATGGCGTGAACCCAGGAGGCGGAGCTTGCAGTGAGCTGAGATCCGGCCACTGCACTCCAGCCCGGGCGACAGAGCGAGACTCCGTCTCAAAAAAAAAAAAAAAAAAAAAAAAAAAATTTATAATAAACATAAGGACATATATGTGCATACTTCCTCCCCTAGAGAATTTCTTGTTCAACATTGGACCAGCGTTAGACACCACTCGTGATGCAGGAAAGATGAAATTCAATAGGAAACAAGCTTCAAAGCAGCTTTTCCAGAAAGTCATAAGGAAGAGCAATGTGAACATAATCTGTTAAAATCAGCGTGTGTTCATGCTGATACCAATTTGATTTAGCAGTATTGAAAAGAATTTTATTTGCAAACTCCTCCAGTTTGAAAGAGAACCAGGACTTCAACCAAATGAAACTGCAGACATTTTTGTTCAGCCTAAATGATCATGACTATTGCATAAGATTAGATAATATTATTTATTTATAACTATGACTTATGAAAAATGCTTTTCAAAGGTCTAATTTATCTTAGTTTGGTATTTTCACCTTTAAATTCACCAAAAGACCAGACGCAGTGGCTCACGCCTGTAGTCCCAGCACCTTGGGAGGCCGAGGC
>NW_012117932.1:5296239-5297778 GCF_000951035.1 Colobus angolensis palliatus | reverse complement strand
TCACCATGTTAGCCAGGATGGTCTCGATCTCCTGACCTCGTGATCCACCCGCCTCGGCCTCCCAAAGTGCTGGGATTACAGGCGTGAGCCACACACAGTGCCTGGCCCACACCATGGTTTTTAACCATCTGTTACATGTTTAAACAGAAACTCTGTCCTAACATGCATCAAATGCTCTCTGTATACAGTACCATAGAGGAAGTGCTTGTCCCTGGTGTCCTATTGTGTGAACTTTCATTGATCCATAATCTGGTATAATTTATACACAGAAATAAGTCACTTAGACAGACTTGGCCTTTATCCCATCCAAAAACATGTTTGATCCCATTTTTAGTGAAAAATTTCCCCAAATGGTTTTAGTGGGGGAAAAGAAGACATCCATGAGACCTGGTTAAGACTAAACGTTATTTTATTTTTGAAGTTGATATTTGTTTAGTTACATTCTTGCAATACCAGCAAAAAAAAGAAAAAGAAAAATCCACGTCTGAAGCATGCGTGTGTTATGAGAAGCCTGGAAAAGGCGATTTGGGTCCATTGTATAACTGCCACTTTTTGTTTTTGTTCAAGGTGTCATAAAACTGAGTTCTGCAGTTGAAGGTATGTTTTTACAACCACAAAATCAATAATGTTTTGCTTAAAGGTTGCATAGCGCGGCTTGTAGCTAAAAAGCTTCTGTGGCAGTGGTGTTTGACGCCATGTGCGAATTGCCAGCTATTGCCATTGCATCTGTGTTTCTCCTTGTTCTGGTCATTTTATGCTGCAAAGCTCTCAGCCCTCCTCAAGTGGCGTTTGCAATGACCTGAGAGGGCAGCACCAACATGTCTGTTTCTGTCTCCTGATGTGACTGCCTCGGAGCCGGTGCTCCTCAGAGAGCCTGGGCTCTTCTGTGGCCTTATTTGAGGCTGGACATGGTCTTGTGGGGAACCTTTGCCCTGGATCTTTCAGCAGAGCCTGGTCTAGAGCGTCCTTTATCCCTACAGAGCAGACGTGTTTTCCCAGGAAGTATGTGGGCATTAAGAGTCATTAAGGCTTCTCCCTGATGAGAAAATGAGATGGTTAAGGCATTTGCCAGTCTCATTGCGGGTTCCTCCTGGGCAGCGTGGCCCACCACCACCAGGCATAGTGGAGACCAAGTTCCTTTACTGTTGTCCATGTCGGTGAGCGGCAGTGCCCTTCAGTCACGCATTCAAAAAGCTGAGAAGAAAAGGAAGGATTTGAGGAAAGTACAAAAGAGACGTCAAAGCAAAGTGTTTTGCTGAGTAACCCCAAGAATATTAAAAATGACCTCATTTTCTGAAATGATTAATTGGTTATTGGTGTAAAATTGATCTCCTTAGCCTCATAGGAGTTTCACAAATCAAATGTAGAGACTGTGTCATTTTCTTCTTTTTTTTTTGGAGACGGAGTCTAGCTCTGTCGCCCAGGCTGGAGTGCAGTGGCGCCATCTCGGCTCACTGCAAGCTCCACCTCCCAGGTTTATGCCATTCTCCTGTCTCAGCCTCCAGAGTAGCTGGGACTACAGGCGCCCGCCATCTCGCC
>NW_012117932.1:5285698-5296088 GCF_000951035.1 Colobus angolensis palliatus | reverse complement strand
TCTCGGCCTCCCAAAGTGCTGGGATTACAGGCTTCAGCCACCGCGCCCGGCCCATTTTCTTCTTTTGTGAGCTTCTGTGTTTGTTTTGGGGGGGGCGTGTGTTCTCGTTTATTGGGAGTTTGTCGGTCATGCTTTGGAGGTTTCTTCCTCCTCACTTAATCAGGGGAGGCTGCATGGAAGAGGTGGTGGGTTTTCGGGTGCGTTTTCAATTTAAAGGGAGATGTGGCTGGCTTGGTGAATGGGCAATGCATGGAGGTGGGAAGTGGGAAATTGCACTGGGGGTTGGAGTGGTGAGGCCATTCAGGGGGCTGGAGTTTCAAGGTTGGGAGGTGGGAGAGTAGGTCAGTTATGTACCCATGGGACTGGCAAATCCAAAGTGAGGGTGCCCTATCCCTTTGGTGGATTTAGTACCATCACATTTTACAAAACCAAGTTGAACAGGCAGTATTTCTGGCATTTGTGGCGGAAAGTATGTTGCTACTCTAAATTGAGCAAAAGGTGCAGGCAGTGGTGTTTCAGGGTGAAGAGAAAAAACCTTCTCACCTCAGGGAGAAAGCGCAAGTTGCAGGCCTCTGGTAGGCCAAGCAGAAATTCAAGTTCCCTTCACCCATCAAAATGGAATTTTACTGAAGGACAATCCAAGCTCCTACCTGCCTAACAAGAAATAGGAGACACAGAAACAAAATCAAGCAGCACCATGAGAATGACCTTGGCTGCAGAAACTCCCAGTAGCAATTTCAGCACTGAGTTTCAGTTAATTATCTGTTGAATTACAGATAACAGCTGTTCACTCTGGGCCGTTTTGATGTTTTATCAAGGAATGGCTTTGAAGTCACAGCTTTACATTGCCTGCTTGGTTTGAGTGCAGTATTCCACTTACAACAAAAGGATATAGTGACAAAATACAATTTTCATTTTAACAATCAGAAAGTCAAGAGAGCACTAAGTAATTTTAAAACTGTTGTTTTGCTAGAGGTTACTAGTGGGTGTCATGGCTTGTCTGCACCCCCAGAACAGGGTTCTGTTCTCTCCAGAAAGATGAGAGTTTGAGGGAAAATGAAGGCAGGAAGCAGAATGACTGCTTGGGGCTTGTCTGGCAGCCTCTGGCCACCTTCCTCATCACTCGGCCTCCTCTGAGTTCCTGGGGCTCACAGGAAGTTCTCTGAGTGGCTGCGGATACCAGAGGTCAGGCCCGCTGCCACTGTTGCTTGAGCATCTTTTGGGCAGCTTATTGTCTGAGGCTCGGGAGCATGCAGTGTTGTAACCGTGTTAGAATATATGTGTGCAGGGGCAACCTGGGAGTGCGGTTGTTGGGGTGGGGGGATGTGTGTTCCATGCATGCGTTCTCAGTGCATCTGAAACGTGGAACTCCTACAAGCATGCTCAGTGGCACGTGTGTCGGACACTATCTCTTGATGAGAAATCAAACCTCGGATGGTCGGCCTTGCCACTGCTTAGCTAATTACTGTACTTGCAACTTTCCGTCTGTGGAATGAATTCAAGGCAGTTTCGTACAGCTTTTCCTATCAAAGAGTAGTACGCACATCAGTGGAAGAAATCCACTGTCAGAAATGAAACCTCTTTCCTTTCTTTTTTTTAAAAAAAGACTCTGCTCTGTATTATCCTAGAGCTCTGAAAATAGTATTAATATTTTAGGTAGATTCTCTTATTCTTTTCAAGGAAAAATAATTGTCAAAGTCCTAAGACAAAACAAACCAAGATTCCATTTGCCACTCCCTACCAAGTGTCTATGGCAGGCGGTTCTGTTTCTTCTTTTCTGGAGCAGGGGTGCCCTCTTCTGCACTGTGCAGCTTCATATCAGCTTTTTCAATCAGCAGAAAGAAAAACCCATTTTGTATCTCATGAATGCTAAGGTTAAAGGTGAAAAGTCCTTTGAATTTAAACAGAAACAGTTATCAATGCTTTGATTATGTTGCGATGAGGAAAAATATGTGAACAGGGAAAAAGTTCAGTTTGAAGTTCAGTTTGACAGAAATAATTGCAAAGTTTTATCGATAACACTGATGCATTCTCACCTCCGATTTTAGACTGATAATCCCCAACTCCAAGAAAATTCGGGTAAGAGAGAAACATCCAGACAGCAATTTGAGGGAAGGGGGAGACAATCGCACCAATGGCAGAGAAGGAGAAACCACTCACAACAAGAATTCCACAAGAATTTTCTAAATATTGCTCTGAAGAGGGTCTTTTCTCTTGATACTGGAGCAGGGAGATAGATGTAGGGCTACGTACTTTCACAAGTAGGAGCAAAACATTGGCCTTATCAAGGAGAAGTGGGAACACAGGTCATGGAAGAGCTGAGTCACCCCTGAGTCAGAATGGCTCTGATATTCTATAGGCAGCTATTTCTTTCCAGGGAAGGAGGGGCCACCCGAGCAGGAAACTCTTGGTCCAGCTGAAGTGGTGTATTCGCACAGGGGGAGTGGGAGTGTTCCAGCAGTCACAGGCCTGGAGGGGCAAGATGAGCCAGCTGTGGTGGTAGGCTGATGCAAGTCTTTGCCACTGATAACCAGCGCGTGTTCTGTGTTGAGACTTGTCTCCAAGGCAATGTGTTTATACCTTGTAGGTGAGAATCCAAAATGCCAAAGGGACATCACATTCTTTTGAAAACAGAAACATTGTATGAAAACAATGAAGGTTGTCTTCTGCGGAAAAGTTCCATGTCTCTAAATATAGGAACAGATGAGCCTCTCTGAAGAAATCAAATAAATGAGGGCTGGGCACGATGGTTCACACCTCTAATCCCAGCACTCTGGGAGGTTGAGGCAGGAAAATAGCTTGAGGCCAGGTATTCCCAAACTCTGGGCCACAGAGCAAGAGCCCCCCTCATCTCTACAAAAAATATTTTGTAATAGTTAACTGGCATATACCTGTAGTCCTAGCTACTTGGGAGTCTGAAGTGGCAGGATCAGTTGAGCTCAGGAGTTTGAGGCTGCAGTGAGCTATGACTGCACCACTACACTCCAGCCTCATCAACAGAGCGAGACCCTGTCTCTAAAATAAAAAAATTTTAAGGAAAAATTCTGTGGTTCATAGTATGACAAACAATGTGTCCAAAAACACCCCAAATGGATTTAATGTATTAAAAATATTCCTAATGTATTGATGTCGTTCCCTCTGTAGGTGAACTCTGTCCTTGTCATTGTGTCTGTCTTTCTTCCTTTTTTTTTGATAGTCTTGCTCTGTTGCCCAGGCTGGAGTGCAGTGTTGCAATCTCGGCTCATAGCAACCTCCGCCTCCCAGGTTCAAGCAATTCTCATGCCTCAACCCCCTGAGTAGCTGGGACTACAGGCACACTCTACCATGCCTGGCTAATTTTTCCTTTTTTTTTTTTTTTTTTTTAACCTCCGCCTCCTGGGTCCAAGTGATTCTCCTGCCTCAGCCTCCCGAGTAGCTGGAATTACAGGTGCACACCACCACGCCCAGCTATTTTGTATTTATAGTAGAGATGGGATTTCACCATGTTGGCCAGGCTGGTCTCGAACTCCTGATCTCAAGAGATCCACCCACCTCGGCCTCCCAAATTGCTGGGATTACAGGCATGAGCCACTGCACCCTGCCTAATTTTTGTATTTTTAGTAGAGACAGGGTTTCACCATGTTGGCCAGGATGGTCTCGATCTCCTGACCTCATGATCTGCCCACCTCGGCCTCCCAAAGTGCTGGGATTCCAGGCATGAGCCACTGTGCCCGGCCAACATTTTTTTTTTTTTGAGATAGAGTCTGGTTCTGTCACCAGGCTGGAGTGCAGTGGCGTGATCCCAGCTCACTGCAACTTCCGACTCCCTGCTACAAGCAATTATCCTGCCTTAGTCCTCCGAGAGTAGCTGAGATTCCAGGCATGCGCCACCACACCCAGCTAATTTTTGTATTTTAGTAGAGACGGGGTTTCACCATGTTGGCCAGGATGGTCTCGATCTCCTGACCTCATGATCTGCCCACCTCGGCCTCCCAAAGTGCTGGGATTCCAGGCATGAGCCACTGTGCCCGGCCAACATTTTTTTTTTTTTGAGATAGAGTCTGGTTCTGTCACCAGGCTGGAGTGCAGTGGCGTGATCCCAGCTCACTGCAACTTCCGACTCCCTGCTACAAGCAATTATCCTGCCTTAGTCCTCCGAGAGTAGCTGAGATTCCAGGCATGCGCCACCACACCCAGCTAATTTTTGTATTTTAGTAGAGATGGGGTTTCACCATATTGGCCAGGATGGTCTCGAACTCCTAACCTCGAGATCCACCCACCTCAGCCTCCCAAAGTTCTGGGATTACAGGAGTGAGCCACCGCGCCCGGCCAGTTTCAACATTTTTACTACTGGAAATGAAAACGTTAGTCAGATAACTGACAGAGAGAGGGTAAAGCTGTCTCTCAGGAGGAGTTCCTTCCTTCCACCAGCGCGGTAGGCGGCAGTGTGTCAGGAATACTAAATGGAATATTATAGAAACTGAGAACACAACTCAAGAAATTTGTTTCTGCAAAGAAACCCAGACATCCTGTTTGTAAAAGTGATGTGGAGGCTGGAGCACCACACTAAACAAACAAATGTTCTGTTCTCAGATATATCTTGCGGACACTTGTCATTATACTTTTGGCTAAAAGTTATACATATATTTTTTTCTTTTCAAATTTTTTTTTTAGAGACAGGGTCTCTCTATGTTGCCCAGGGTAGTGTCGAACTCCTGGCCTCAGGCGATCCTCCTGCCTTAGCCTCTGCATCCAGCCAAAATATTCCTATGAAATAGAAATGTTTCAACCAGGCACGGTGACTAACACCTGTAATCCCCAGCACTTTGGGAGGCTGAGGCAGGAGGATCACTTGAGGTCAGGAGTTCAAGATCAGCATGGCCAACATGGTGAAACCCCGTCTCTACTAAAAATACAAAAAATTAGCCAAGCATGATGGCAGGTGCCTGTAGTCCCAGCTACTCGGGAGGATGAGGCAGGAGAATCGCTTGAATCCAGGAGGTGGAGGTTGCGGTTTGTGCAACTGCACTCCAGCCTGGGTAACAGAGCAAGATCCTGTTTCCAAAAAAAAACAGTAATGTCTCTGGGAGCATTGAGAGTTTCCCAAATAGCTTCCTAAGACCAGGACCCTCCTGAAATGGCAGAGATGGAGCCATGAGACCCAGAAACTGAAAGATGTGTGGAAAGAATTTTCCAAGGGTTAGCCATTTGTCGTCGCGGGATTACCCTCACCTCAGATAAAGTTGACCTCACGTGACCAACCATTGGCCTCATCTCAGAGCTCTCTCACATTTATCTTTTTCCTTTTTTTTTTTTTTTTAAGTTTCTGTTTTCCCCTCTTTGTTTCCCTCTCCCTCCTCCTCTGTTCCAACTGTCCTTTCCTATTTCTGCGCAGTGTAGAAGAAAGTTTAAGGGGGACCTTAGGCAACAGAAAGCCAATCAGTGGCTGGAAGGGTCTGACAAGGAACCGCTATTTGCTTCAGTGTCCTCGCCAATAAAATAAAGACTTCTCCTGGGGCAGTTGCAGAGCCTAAACTAGATGCTAGAGAGAAAGCCTTAACACAGTGTACGGAAGGCAGTAGGCGCTCTCCTTCCCTCTTTCCTCTTTCCAATGTCTAATGATCACTTCCACTACAATCATGGTGTAGCACACTGCTGAGAGTTTCGTTTTAGGCAAAGCCACAAACAGAGCCAGCGTAAATCCTTGCTTCTCCCCTTTGAGAGTACTTAGAGGGAAGCAACTCCTCCTGTTGGGTAGGGCTCTCTGATCACCTTTCTGGGACCTGTGGCATCTGCCAGGGGCCAGTCACAGCCCCAGTTTGGAGTGTTCGATTCAGACGAGATTGTCCCCCAGTCTGTTCTTTGAGTCCCAGAAGGTGGGGAGGAGAGGAAAGGTTTTCAGGCTGATACAACAAACAAGTGCTAATTGAAGACTGATTTCATCAGTATTAATTGTGTTTTATACTTGCACAGTGTTTTATACTTGCACAGTGTTACTGTGTTTTATACTTGCACAGTGTTACTGAGCAAGCCATTTGTCACCACTCATCAAGGATAGGAACGTTTTTGAATAAGGAGAACCAAAGTGAATCCAACCACAGCTATCCAGAGAGAAACTTCTCATAAATCTTTGCACTTGATAGCCAAAAACTAATCAAATCGGTGCTGAATGAGCAGCCTTAAGCACTTAACAACAAATTAGCATAATCCAGAAGACAGTGTGCATCCCAAGCACCATAACCTACCCTTCACCCTCCTTCCTGGGGCAGGAAATAGGCATTTATAAGTCAAAGGCAAGCTGCAAACGATAATCTGCCACTTGTCACTGATTTATTTTCCCTCTTTTCTTTTTGTTTTTCAAGAGTGTAAGTTTCAATGTCTGTGTATTTGTTTTTGTTATTTTGGCAGTCTAGTGAAAGTTTTCAGTGTAAACAAAACTCTTACTCTTTGAGAACAAGAAGCTCTATTAAATTGCATAAGAAGGCAGTTCTTAAAGACAATGGTCTAATTAGCAGTCTTTGAAGCCAATTCAATAGTAATATCAAAGCCACTTCTAGTATTTCAAGCCCAAATTTAGAAAATGGCCTTGATATTTTCAGTCTGAAATTATAGTCTGACCTTACTATTCATTTAGGAACACACAATGATTTAGACAACTGCTGAAATCACTTAATGTTATGAACCTGGAAATCACACCCTCTTAAACGATACATCACACCCATTAAAATTAACTGTAAAATCCATTTTGTATTGATTTTGTTTGAATCTGGTATTCAACTAAGATGCTTACATACGTAAATATTGCCACAGCTGTATATACAATGGTTTTGTTGAATCCATTGACGCTTTAAGTTGAAAGAGCATACATTGTGGGTTTTGTTTGGTTTCACTGAGAAGGCGTCCAAAGGATTTTTCTAGCAATGTTTCAACAAAATGCAAAATTAGATGGCAGCCCAGAAGCTTTAAGGATGCGAAATATTTTGAAAATACAGATTTTCGGCCGGGCGCCGTGGCTCAAGCCTGTAATCCCAGCACTTTGGGAGGCCGAGAGGGGCGGATCACGAGGTCAGGAGTTCGAGACCATCCTGGCTAACACGGTGAAACCCCGTCTCTACTAAAAAATACAAAAAGCTAGCTGGGCGAGGTGGCGGGCGCCTGTAGTCCCAGCTACTCGGGAGGCTGAGGCAGGAGAATGGCATAAACCCGGGAGGCGGAGCTTGCAGTGAGCTGAGATCCGGCCACTGCACTCCAGCCTGGGCAACAGAGGGAGACTCTGTCTCAAAAAAAAAAAAAAAAAAAAAAAAATACAGATTTTCAGGTATTTCCTAGCTTTAACCAACATGGGTGCTTAAGTGAAGGCAGAAGGCAACCTGTTGAGTACAGTGTTTCTTAAACATGCACCTGTTAAGAGATATGAAGCAAATTTAATTTCCTTTTTAGCCTTCTATATCCCATTGTTGATTTTATATATGCCCTCCTCAAATACGAACTCCTAAAATTGTGTTTGGAACACATATTGGAAGAAAGTATAGAACAGTATATAGGAGAGTCCTAGGTTCAAACTTCATAGCCATAACTTCCTGGCTGTGCTGTAATCTGGAGCAAGTTACTCTGTCTGTACCCCAGCTTTCCTCATCTGTAAAATGGGGTAAAGCCACTTAGCACTCCAGATGATTAAGAAGCTTAAATAGGCCAGGTGTGGTGGTTCACACCTGTAATCCCAGCACTTTGGGAGGCCAAGGAGGGCGATCACCTGAGTCAGAAGTTTGAGACCAGCCTGGTCAACATGGTGAAACCCCATCTCTACTAAAAATACAAAAATTAGCCAGGTGTGGTGGCGCACACCTGTAGTCCCAACTACTCAGGAGGCTAAGGCAGGAGAATCACTTGAACCCTGGAGGTGGAGGTTGCAGTGAGCCAAGATCGTGTCATTGCACTTCAGCCTGGGTGACAGAGCAAGACTCAGTTTAAAAAAAGGAAAGGAGCTTAAATAAAATCAGATAATATTGAAGTACCTAGTAAACTGTTTAGCATGTAGGCATTCAATATATTTTAGATACTTATTTATATTGTTTTGTTATTGTTTTTGTTTTTATTGTGGGCTCAAAAATTAAATTATAAAAAATTCATATTCTGCTACTTTTACTTGATGTCATTATATATAGACATACATATGTATATATATATATATATTTTTTTTTGTTTTCTTTTTTTGAGATAGAGTTTCCCTCTTGTTGCCCAGGCTGGAGTGCAATGGCACAATCTTGGCTCACTCCAACCTCCACCTCCCAGGTTCAAGTGATTCTCCTGCCTCAGCCTCCTGAGTAGCTGGGACTACAGGTGCCTGCCACCACACCTGGCTAATTTTTTGTATTTTTTAGTAGAGATGGGCTTTCACTGTTTAGCCAGGATGGTCTCAATCTCCTGACCTCGTGATCCGCCCGCCTCGGCCTCCCAAAGTGCTGGGATTACAGGCGTGGGCCACCACACCCGGCCATTACAATATTTTTTAAAGAGCAATGATCATGTGTCTAAATAACATGAATTTTTTACTAAATTGAATATTACTTTATTACATGTAATCTAATGAAAATTTAACTAATGAACTTGATACAATCAAAATCACTCAAGAAAAATGATTAGAATTCTGTACACAACTGTTTGCTTTTCTTTATCTGATTATGGTTTTGCTTTAAGCATGGAGGGTTTTATTTGTTTTCTTTTCTTATCTTTTTCTTTTTTTGGAGACAGGCTCTCACCCAGGCTGGAGAGTAGTGGTGCAGTCTCAGCTCACTGTAGCCTTGACCTCCTGGTCTTAAGTGATCCTCCACCTCAGTCTCCCGAGAAACTGGGATCACAGGTGTGTGCCATCACGCTCGGCTAACTTTTTATTTTTTGTAGAGATGAGGTCTCATTATATTGCTCGGGCTGGTCTCAAACTCCTGGGTTTGAGCTGTCTTCCAGCCTTAACCTCCTAAACTGCTGGGATTACAGGCATGAGCCACCACACCTGGCCTCCTTTTTTAAAAATATTGTTTTGGAGTAGCATTAGTCGAGCAAATACTCATCAAATTAAAAATAGGACATTTGAAAAATACCACCGTCAAATGATTTAGGGCATACCAGTCTTTTTCCGTATCATAACTCATATAGAATATTTGTAAGGCATGATGACGTAAAGGATTCAGGCTGCTGAGATCTGTGGCAGGAAGCACAGAAAGACTGTTTCCAAACATGACATATTATACTTTATTACTTCATGCTTACTAATCTATTTATGACAAAATTCATGAATAAAGTTATTAAATGCCTGTACTACTATCTCATGCCCTATCCCAGGCCATGGGGACAGAAAGATGGAAAGGTGAGCCAGACATGGTTTTTCTATCTAGAGACAGCAGCATATGTGTGAACAGGCCATTATAACTTAATTTAATGAATGCAATGGAAGGAATATATAAAAGGAAGTATGTGAACATAAAAGTCAGCCTAGGAACTCTGCCTGGGTGGATCAGAAGGATGCCCCAGTGCAGATGTCTCGGTCTTTCAAGCTATGCAGAGGCAAACAGGAAGCGGAGGGCTCACTGAGGGAGACCTAATCCTGCACACAGACAGAAGGATGAAAAACGCCTAGCCCACCAGGAGTCAGATGTGGCTGCAGCTCCATGCCCAGAAGGGAAAACAGCCAGGCGTGAAGTTGGGAATGCCGGTTGGAAATACATTTTCAAATTTTCTATGGGCAGTACATAGCCAGAAAAGGATGTTATTTATTTATTTATTTTCATTTTCTGTATTGCATATATATATTCACGTAGCTCAACAACTGAAATATGGTAGCCTGGACCACATGGTGAAACCCTGTCTCTACAAGAAATACAAAAATTAGCCAGGTGTGGTGGCGTGCACCTGTAGTCCCAGCTACTCGGGAGGCTGAGGTGATCCTCCCATCTGGGAAGTCGAGGCTGCAGTGAGCTGTGATTCCTCCACTGCACTCCAGCCTGGGCTATGGAGTGAGACCCTGTCTCAAAAAAGAAAAACAAACAAAAAATTAAAATACGAGGGAAAAATGCGTTGACTCAATACCCAGTTCCCATTCCGCTTAACAGGTAACCTACCATGACCTATTTTCTTTTTTCTATATAGATACATGCTTTTTGCATATTTAAACATTATAAGTATGTATTTTCCCCTTTTTTTAACCCAAAAGATAATACATAGATGTACACTATTGTACAGCTTGCTTTTTTCGCTTAACAATACGTGTTAGTAATATTTCCATATTTCTTTTTTTTTATTTTTTTTTTTGAGATGGAGTTTCACTCTGTCGCCCATGCTGGAGTGCAGTGGCATGATCTGGGCTCACTGCAAGCTCCGCCTCCCGGGTTCACACCATTCTCCTGCCTCAGCCTCC
>NW_012117932.1:5280125-5284297 GCF_000951035.1 Colobus angolensis palliatus | reverse complement strand
TGCATCATCTGGAACCCACAGCCTTCACAGTCATTACCGCAGGAGAGAGACAGCCTTGGACCAAAAGTGACAAACATTATTTCTACTTATATTTTATTGGCTAGAACTAGTCACATGGCCCTGCCAAACTTCAAGAAGGTCAAGAAGTACAGTTTTTTTGTGTGTTTCTGGTAGGAGAAGAGAGTACGATATGTGTGAGCACTAATTATATCTATCAGAAAGCATGCATGCTTTTTTCATTGGCAAAAGTCTGCCAAATTACCCTCACAGGCTTTCCCAATAGACACCGCTAGGAGTGCCACCAGCACTGTTGAAAGCGCCTCTTTCTCCACAGTTTCATCAACATACTCTTTTATCAAACTTTTGGGTTTTCGATTTGTAATACTCTTATTAGGAACAATGTTGAACCTATATTTGTATTTTCTTTTCAATGAACTGTCATGTCATATCCTTCAGCATTTTGTTTTCTTTTTTGAGATGGGGGTCTCACTTTGTCTCCCAGGCTGGAGTGCAGTGGCGCGATCTCGGCTCACTGCAAGCTCTGCCTCCTGGGTTCACGTCATTCTCCTGCCTCAGCCTCCCAAGTAGCTGGGACTACAGGTGCCCGCCACCACGCCCGGCTAATTTTTTGTATTTTTAGTAGAGACAGGGTTTCACCGTGTTAGTCAGGATGGTCTCGATCTGCTGACCTCGTGATCCGCCCGTCTCGGCCTGCCAAAGTGTTGGGATTACAGGCGTGAGCCACCGCGCCCAGCCTCCTTCAGCATTTTTTAGATGACTGTTAGCCTGAGTTGTTGGAGTTACATACGAGGGAGAATACCCCTGTGATTTTGACTGACTGACTCTTCCTTTCTTTCTTTTCTTTCTTTCTTTCTTTCTTTTTCTTTCTTTCTTTCTTTCTTTCTTTCTTTCTTTCTTTCTTTCTTTCTTTCTTTCTTTCTTTCTTTCTTTCTTTCTTTTTCTTTCTTTCTTTCTTTCTTTCTTTCTTTCTTTCTTTCTTTCTTTCTTTCTTTCTTTCTTTCTCTTTCTTTCTTTCTTTCCTTTCTTTCTTTCTTTCTTTCTTTCTTTCTTTCTTTCTTTCTTTCTTTCTTTCTTTCTCTTTCTTTCTTTCTTTCCTTTCTTTCTTTCTTCTTTTTTCTTTCTTTCTTTTCTTCCTTTCTTTCTTTTTCTTTCTGCCTCTTTCTCTTTCTTTCTTTCTTTCTCTTTCATCTATCCTCCTGTTTCTAGATATACAAAAGGTGGCATATTATATACTCACTTTGCTTTTCAGAATTCCGTAGTATATTCTGGAAATCATTCATTTTATTAAAATCCTCTTCCTTCTTTGCTAGGGTTGCATGGTGGTATATGGGGTGATTGTACCATAATTCACTCACATGATCTTCTATGGGTGAGCAGTTAATTTCCAGTATTTTGCTATAGCAAATAATGCCACAATGAATAACTTGAGTCTAGTTGTTTCATACGTGAGGAGGCATATCTTCAGATAAACTCCTAGAGATTGAATTGTTGGGTCAAAGTGTTGAAGAGTATCTGGTTTTACTAGACATTGCCATATGCCCCTCCCTAGGGGCTGCACCCTTTGTACTCCCACCAGCAGTATATTAAAATGCTTAGCTCTTGGGTGTGCTTTTTTAAGTGCTGGACAAAGAATGTATCTTATCAGAAAGATATGAAGGCTTATAATGATACAAAGAGCTAACATTTGTTGAGCACTTTATAATATGTTCATAATTATAGTAAGCAAAGGCAAGACCTATGTTATCTCATTAATACTTCACAGTAACTCAGTAGCTACTCTTATTATCCCTTGATGTGTAGAAGAGAAAATCAAAAAAGGCATGGAAAATGTACTAGCTTAAGGTCATAAATTTTTAAATGAAGGACTGAGTGAGTAATAATTGAATCCTTGGAGTCATCCACAGTGTACCCTCCTTTTCAGTATACCTATCTCCAGATAGGGCTAAAAGCAGTTTAAACTGTCTAAGGGAGATGGTGCACAGTGAAATCTCACTTTTACATATGCGAGGTAAGCATCGCAAATTCAAACATCTGAAATCCAAGATGCTCCAAAATCTGAAACTTTTTGAGCACTGACATGATGCTCAAAGGAAGTATTCACTATATCATTTTGGATTTTGGATGTTCAGATTTCGGATGCTCAACCAGTAAGAATAATGCAAATATTCCTGTCCAATTCAAAAAGATCTGAAATCCAAAACTGTCTGGTCCCAAGCATTTTGGATAAGGGATAGTCAACCTGCAGTACCAATGCTTCCAGGCACAATGTCATGAGATGCGGTGGGAGTAACAGGGGAGTGTTTGCGGATAATGACAATGGATATAATTTAGCACGTGTGTCCACAATGACAGGCACTGGTCTATGAAACACTGTTTAAGAAGGGGACCTAGGTATTAGTGGAGACAGATCCCTGAAGACAGGACAGAAGCTGCACTGTCCCACAGAGACCGGTTAAATATTTAGTGTCCAAAGGCATTTAACTAGATTTTTATTAGTTTTGATTTTGCAGTTTTCTGTTCATGGTTTAGAGCCTGTAGCTCTTTTTTCAAGACTCAAATATTTGTATCCTCTTGAAAGGCTCATAAGCCTAGGCCCAGCATCTATAGTACATATGAGGCAATTGCCTGTTCTATGCCCTTACAAGACTGCTGTGTGGCTAAGTAAGATGACAAAGTGAAAGGACTTTCAAACTGTAGAGTGAAATACAAGTATTTATTATGAATTTATTACAGAAAAACCAATCTACTATTGTTACCATAGAGGACAGTATTATATACTGTGTGTGTGTATATATATGTACATTGTCTTTTCTTTTTTGGTTTTTTTTTTTTGAGACGGAGTTTTGCTCTTGCTGCCCAGGCTGGAGTGCAATGATGCAATCTCGGCTCACCACAACCTCCAACTCTCAGGTTCAAGTGATTCTTCCGCCTCAGCCTCCCAGGTAGCTGGGATTACAGGTCCCCGCCACCACGCCCTGCTAATTTTATATTTTCAGTAGAGATGGGATTTCACCATGTTGGTCAAGCTGGTCTCAAACTTCCCACCTCAGGTGATCTGCCTGCCTCGGCCTCCCAAAGTGCTGGGATTACAGGCATGAGCCACTGCACCCAGCCTCTTGTCTTATTTTCAATGGAATGACTGCCCATAGAATCCTTAGTAATATGCATTAATTAATAATTATTTATTAATATATGATATAATATGTAATACTAGTTCTATGTAATTAAGAAGTAATATATATAGATGCACACATATAGTATTACATACAAACACATTGTCTTACTTTTATGGAATACTAGTGTAATCTTGTTTGCTGTGCCTCATGAAGAAAATGTTTCATACAGTGTAGTCGTTAAGAATTTAGTTCTAGATTCTGACTATTGGGTTTGAATCCTGGCCCTCCTGCTTAGTAGCCGTATGACTGTGGGCAAATTAATTGACTTCTCTGTGCCTCTCTTTCCTCATTAAAAATTGGAATGACAATAATAGTAAGGATTAAATTGTATAATTCACGATAAGGTCTTAGGACAATGTATGGCACATTGTATGCACTCAATAAATGATGATAGTACTTGTAATAGTAACAGTAGTCGTATTGGCGGAGAAAGGAGATTGAGAAGGATTCCACACATGAGAGTTTGCTGGAAAGCACAGGAAACTGCAGGGTTGCTCCGCTTTAGGCGTTGGTCGTCAGGTCTTTGGCCCTCAACTAGGAAACATCTTTCATTTGGAAACGTGGTGTGGGACGAGCACGGGATCAGCTTAGGTTACTCCAGGGTCCTGAGTGCAGCAGTGGGACACTGGGGAACCAGCCCTGGGGCCTGATGGGCCAATGTCTCCACGTGCTGGTTTCTCCTCAGTTTGGGAGCTTTGTTGGTTTCCATCACTTGTTCAACCAAGAATTCCTTTCAGACCCGAGCTGAGAGCACCTGTTGCTGTGTGTCTTGGTGTGCGGCAGGTCCTGACCTTCCCGGCTGCTTTGCAGTGCCTTTGAAGACTGTATACTCTTATTGCATGTTGGAAAGAATTCTGGCTTTGCTCTAAGGAGTAGGCCATTCTCTATTGCCTGGGCTATAGATCAAGGACTTCAGCATGTAGTTTAGAGTGAGAAGAGAACAGGACAACATGGTACTTAGCCACAGCAGTCCTT
>NW_012117932.1:5276853-5277515 GCF_000951035.1 Colobus angolensis palliatus | reverse complement strand
GCCAGGATGGTCTCGATCTCCTGACCTCGTGATCCACCCGTCTCGGCCTCCCAAAGTGCTGGGATTACAGGCTTGAGCCACCGCGCCCGGCTGAAAAACATTTTTAAAAGAGCAAAATCATAGATATAGGAAAGTGCTACCAGGAGCAAAGTGTGGCTCCTTTACCAAACAAACTAAACATATTTCTAGAAGGCAAACAAGAGGAAAGCCTCAGAAGGAGACTTTTCTAGGAATTTGCACTTACTTTATATTAGCAGATTGTCGGTCTTAAAATTACGAAGAAATGAAATTCCTTGATCAGCCTTTGCCCCTTTCTTGCTCACTCACTATCTCTGCAAATATCCATAAATATACACTGCAAAATCTTACAACAATTAAAAGGATGGGGTATCACTGTTGCCTATTGGGTAATCAGGGACATCCAGGGGTTCATTTTGTGATAGTTCAGTTTTGTTCTTAGGAAAAGATTGAGTGTCCTTAGAAAGACATATGAACTCATTTAAGATATGTAAAACTGGCCAGATGCGGTGGTTCACGCCTGTAATCCCAGCACTTTGGGATGCCAAGGCGGGCGGATCACAAGGTCGGGAGATCAAGACCATCCTGGCCAACATGGTGAAACCCCGTCTTTATTGAAAATACAAAAATTAGCCGGGTGTGGT
>NW_012117932.1:5275137-5276473 GCF_000951035.1 Colobus angolensis palliatus | reverse complement strand
AAAAAAAAAAAAAAAATGTAAAAGTGACCAGGCGTGGTTGCTCACGCCTGTAATCCCAACACTTTGGGAGGCCAAGGCAGGTGAATCTCAGGTCAGGAGTTCAAGACCAGCCTGGTCAACATAGAGTAACCCCATTTCTACTAAAAAAAAAAATACAAAATTTAGCCATGCATTGATTGTGGTGCATGTCTGTAGTCCCAGCTCCTCAGGAGGCTGAAGCAGGAGAATCACTTGAACCCGGGAGGTGGAGGTTACAGTGAGCCGAGATAGCGCCACTGCACTACAGCCTAGAAGACAGAGCGAGACTCTATCTCAAAAATAAACAAACAAAAATTATATACAAAAGAATAATTGAAAACAAATTCTATTGAACTGGGTACTGTATAGGGTCTGGACTCAGAAATAGTGAGGACATGGGTTCTTATCTCTTGGGGAGACAGAAATCTATAATCAGTGAATGAAAGGTGTGAGAGACAGCCTTTAAAGGCTAAGAGAGCATGAGGACAAAGCAGATAACCCAGGAAGGCTTCACAGGAGAGGTGACAGCATACCCGAAGGATGATAGGAGTTGGCCAGGTAAAGAAAGGGAGGATGGAAACTCCAAGCAGAGGGGCTGCATGTGTCAAGTCAGGGAAACGGGACCATACGCATATTTGAGAAAAGAGCAAAAGGTGTGTGGGGAGAGAATAGGAAGAGGCAGAAGATAAAGGGCCCAACTCTTGAAATCCCAACAAGGAATTTGGACTTCATTCTGTAGGAAATGAGGAGCCATTGAAGATCTGTAAGCCAGTGAATGCAGTATTGAGTTTCTTTCTTCAAAATACACTCAGAAGGCATTTCGAAGAGTGAATTAGGAAGGGTTTGGATTATGGGCAGAAAATCCAGTGATTATTGAGGAAGGCCTGTCAAGACCAAGTCATGCATGGAATGAGGAGATTGAATTCATGGAATTCCTGACTATTTAAACATAGTTATGAGGGGAAGAATGGGGGCTTACCAACTGGATATTGCCAGTGTCTTTCTTTTTGAAGATTAGAATTCAAAGTAAGGGGGTTACATTCCAAGAGTTGGGTTAAACATAAGGAAGTTGTTAGCAAGTAACTGATTGCAAGACAGAGATGGTGACCATCTGCTGGTGAGTAGTCTCATTAAAGTACATCCCCAGCAGCTTCCCTGGTCCCCAGGAGGTTGTCCTCAGCTAGTCACAGTAGAAGTCACCACACCCACGGCTGTAAGAATGAATGAATGGGCCGGGCGCGGTGGCTCAAGCCTGTAATCCCAGCACTTTGGGAGGCCGAGACGGGCGGATCACGAGGTCAGGAGATCGAGACCATCC
>NW_012117932.1:5264347-5271277 GCF_000951035.1 Colobus angolensis palliatus | reverse complement strand
ATTTCTATGTTTATTACACACAATTCTTACTTCATTCCAAACCCTGCTCTAACAGGAGCCAGGAAAAATGTCTCTTATCTAATGGTATCCAACACGCCTCATGTATGTCAGATAATAAAGTTAGAAAATTTGCTCCGCTTGAAATATTGGATGTCATTGAGTTGAAATATCAATTAGGAAATTTAATGTTTGGTAAAGATTAGAATTACTTTGTTCACCCTCAAATAAATTCATCTGTACAAATACATGACAGGGAGAGTCCTTCAGTCATTCAGAGACCAAGATCATTATGTAAGAACATGGTATCTTTCCAATTACCTCATCTCATGTGGTTGACTATAACAGCATAATTTGAATTAATAATCCGTGAACCAGTTTGTATTAAAATCATAAAGTATGTCTTAAAAGAACATAAATTAAGCAAATTCATATAGAAACGAAGGCAATATTATCAATATAATTTACATCTATCTGGATTTTATTCTTATAATGTCAGGGCATTACACATAAATAAGAAATTGAAAACTTGAAGAAGAAAATCAAAAGCAAGATGAGAAACCAGTGATGAGTCAAGTCAGGACGGAAAGTCCAAAAATGTCTTTTAACCTTTAGGTAAACAAAGAAGGAAAGGAAGATCAAAGTTTTCAGCTACAGAAAAGGATCTCATTTGAATAGCAATAAATACAAAGTCACTTTTTTGTTCGGAGAACATTATAAATAAAACATTATATATACAAAAAAGATTCACCTTTTAATTAACTTGATTTTTTCTTTAATATATGCAAAAAAATTATACAAATTTATAGTGGGGGGATGTTCAAAGATAACTTTTTTTTTTTTGAGACGGATTCTCACTCTGTTGCCAGGGCTGGAGTGCAGTGGCCGGATCTCAGCTCACTGCAAGCTCCGCGTCCCGGGTTTACGCCATTCTCCTGCCTCAGCCTCCGGAGTATCTGGGACTACAGGTGCCGCCACCTCGCCCGGGTAGATTTTTGTATTTTTTAGTAGAGACGGGGTTTCACCGTGTTAGCCAGGATGGTCTCGATCTCCTGACCTCGTGATCCACGCGTCTTGGCCTCCGAAAGTGCTGGGATTACAGGCTTGAGCCACCGCGCCCGGCCAGATAACTTATTTTAAAGAAAAAAGTCTAATACTCATCCAGCCACATTGTCCAAATTTCTTGTGTATTCCTCCAGATATTTTCTATGCACATCCACAGAAATGGAACGATAACATACATAATATATATATATACAAACAAAATTAATATGCTCAGCAAATTGCTCTTTTTGCTTGACATTGTATCTTTAGCATCTATCTTTATTGGTAAATATAAAGTTACCTTCTTTTTAATGTCTTCACAAAATTCTGCTTTCATGCATGGCCATAGTTATTTAGCTATTCCTTTACTTATGGAAATTCAAGTAGTATTCAGTATTTTTAGAGCTTACATTCTTACACTGACCCCATGAATGGACTTTAGAGGGTCTCTTAAACCATTTGAAATTATAATAAAAATGTATATATGTGTGCATATGTGAATTACCTCTGGAGAAGAGTGTCTATAGCTTTCAGCACATTATCTAAGGAATCACAAAATGTAAAGGAACTTCATTACAGAATTTGTAGAATTGCAATTTCATTGAAACTTTAGAAAACAGGATTGAATACAATTACAGAATAGTGTTTCTCAACTTTTAAAAAATCCAAGCTACGTTTTTATATACTGTACATACATATACATAATGATCCCTGGCAGAGATCACCACCTTCCATTCTTAATTCTGATAAATTCCCCTAAGGGAAGCATGCAAAGCACTCCCCATCCCTATCTATTCAGCTTGATCTTCAGTTTAGGCCTTTTTTTTTTTTCTTTGAGACGAAGTCTTGCTCTGTCGCCAGGCTGGAGTGCAGTGGCGTGATCTCAGCACACTGCAACCTCTGCCTCCCAGGTTCAAGCGATTCTCCTGCTCAGCCTCCAGAGTAGCTGGGACTACAGGAGCCCGCTACCATGCCCTGCTGATTTTTTTCTTTTGTATTTTTAGTAGAGAGGGAGTTTCACCGTGTTGGCCAGTATGGTCTCGATCTCTTGACCTCGTGATTCGCTCGCCTTGGCCTCCCAAAGTGCTGGGATTACAGGCATGAGCCACCATGGCCGGCCCAGTTTAGGCTTTGATGGTACCTAGAGTAGGTAGAAGCAGACTTTAAAGCCCAAAACTTGCCCAAGGCATAGCCTAATAGGAAAATTCTATCCCGTAAACCTGGCATCCCAAAAAGATTATACCCTAAAGGTAAAGATGAACTAGAAGGTAGTCATCACCATATGATCCACTCCCCATCTCAACTCAAAACACAAAAACAAAAACTTGTCATATACTAAAATTGGGGATTATCCATTCATGAGAAGTTGTAACCATGAGCTCTCATTCAAACCTCAGCCCAAATTTACATCACCTGAGTGGTCCAAAAAACTTCAAGCCATGAATGATGTATTTCAAATGATAATCCTCTACAGAAAAAAAAGACTATTTTTCTAGGCCACATATAACCTTCCAAAATAAGCTCCCAAGGAAAGTCATCTTCTGACTGTCAACAATAACCAAGCATACAAGGAAACAAGGCATCATAAATAAGAGAAAAGACCCACCAAGGATCAAAATGTTGGATTATAAGAATTAGGCTGGGCGTGATGGCTCACATCTGTAATCGTAGCACTTTGGGAGGTTGAGGCGGGTGGATCACTTGAGGTCAGGAGTTTGCGACCAGCCTGCCCAACCTGGTGAAACCCCGTCTCTACCAAAAATACAAAAATTAGCTGGGCATGGTGGCACGTGCCTGTAATCCCAGTTATTTGGAAGGCTGAGGCAGGAGAATCACTTGAACCCGGGAGGCGGAGATTGCAGTGAACAGAGTCCACTGCACTCCAGCCTGGGTAACAAGAGCAAAATTCCATCTCAAAAAAAGAAAAGAAGAAGAAGAAGAAAAGAAAAGAAAAAATATTTTTCCAGAATGAGGACAAAATAAAGACACCCTCAAATGAAGACTACAGACCACTGCTAAAGGAAATTACAAATGATTTATTTTACGTAGAAGAAAAACGATCCCTGAGGGAAGATCTGAGATGCAGGAAGAATGAACAGCAATACAGTGGTTAATAATTAGGTTAGGACGCATGGACACTGATAGTGTAAAACAAAGATAACAACATCTTGTGAGGCCAGGCACAGTGGCTCATGCCTGTAACCCCATCTCTTGGGGAAGCCGAGGTGGGAGGATCACTTGAGCCAGGAGTTGGAGGCCAGCTTGGGCAACATAGTGAGACCCTGCCTCTACAAAAAATAAAATAATAAGGTGTGGTGATACACACATGTGGTCCCAGCTACTCAGAAGGCTGAGGTAACATGATCCCTTGAGCCTGGAAGGCCGAGGTTGCAATGAACTATGATCATGCCACTTGTACTCCACAGAGCAAGACCTCGTCTTGAAAAAATAAAATAAAAAATAACATCTTGTGAATTATTTAATTTAATTTGTTTACTTATTTGAGACAGGATCTTGCCTTGTTGCCCAGACTGGAGTACAGAGGCACAATCACGGCTCACTGCAGTCTCTACCTCTCAGGCTCAACCAATTCTCCTGCCTCAGCCTCTGGAGGAGCTGGGACTACAGGCACACGCTACCATGCCCAGCTAATATTTTTACTCTTTGTAGAGTCAGGGTCTCACTGTGTTGCCGAGGCTGGTCTTGAACTCCTGAACTAAAGTGATCCTCCTGCCTCAGCTTCCCAAAGTGCTTTACAGACATGAGCCACCACAACTGTCCGGAATATTTTTTAAAAGACAGAATTAAAAATACATATAACCCAGTAGAAGTCGGGAGTTAAAGTGTTTTAAGTACCTTGTATTTTCTAAGAAGAGATTAAAGGTATTGATTAAGTCTAGATATTAGTAAGTTAAATATGTGGATTAAAATTTCTAGGCTAACTCCTAAAATCATATAAAAAGAGTCAGCCAGGCATGGTGGCTCACGCCTGTAATTGCAGCACTTTGGGAGGCCAAGATGGACAGATCACCTAGGTCAGCAGTTCGAGGCTAGCCTGACCAACATGGTGAAACCCCATCTCTACTCAATAAATAAATACATAAATACATAAAAAGTAGCCGGGCATGATGGCGTTTGCCTGTAATCCCAGCTACTTGGGAGGCTGAGGCAGGAGAATCACTTGAACCCGGCAGGCAGAGGATGCAATGAGCCGAGATCGCACCACTGTGCCCCAGCCTGGGCAACAGAGGGAGACTCGGTCTCATAAAAAATAAAAATAAAAAATAAATAAAAAGATTCAAAATTGCAAATTGGAAAGGTATCGATTCACTTAAAACTTATCTATAAATTAAATGCAATATCAAAAGCCCGAATTTTGTTGTTGTTGTGTCTTAGTTTTTGCAAAGTGCAGAGAAAGAAGGAATGCCCCTCAACTAAATATTATATTACAAGACAAACTACTATATGTTTTTTCAAATTACAAAACTATCTGCTCTTCACTTTCTTCCTCCTCAAGATTCTGACATGCCCACCCGTTGGAGAAGCATCCGGATAGCATGTAGGACTGTAGAGTGTGGGAGAAGAACAGGAAAGAAAGCAAACATATATATATATATATATAACATTCCTCTACCTCCCGGATCTGTACGAAGGAAACAGACAACACATTGGACTGAACAAATTCACTCACTGCATTTGCCTGCCTGGGACTCGGTCAGTGCCTTCCCTGAGCTCAGAAGCCTATGAACTTCTCCAATGTGTTCTTCTCGAGAGCACTGTATTAGTAATCACTCACCAGAAACAACTGACAAAAAATTACTAGCACTAGGCCAGGTGTGGTGGCTCACTCCTATAATCTTAGCACTTTGGGAGGTCAAGGCAGGAGGATCACTTAAGCTTAGGAGTTCAAGACCACTCTGGGCAACGTAGTGAACCCTCATCTCTATTAAAAAAAAAAAAATTACTAGCACTAATAAAATATTAGCAGTACTATCATGAGACCATGTAATTCTTTCAGGTACATTGTTAATGACCTTATTGAAATATGACTCATATGTCATACAATCCACCTGTTTAAAGTGTACAATTCAGTGATTTTTTTCGTGTGCTCACAGAGTTGTACAACCATCACTACAGTCTTAGCTTCAAATATTTTCTTTGTGGCGTGATCTCAGTTCACTGCAACCTCTGCCCTCCCGGGTTCAAACGATCCTCCTACCTCAGCCTCCTGAGTAGCTGGGATTATAGGTGCACACCACCATGCCTGGCTAATTTTTATATTTTTAGTAGAGACAAGATTTTTCCATGTTGGGCAGGCTGGTCTCCAACTACTGACCTCAAATGATCCACCCACCTCCACCTCCCAAAGTACTGGGATTATAGCCATGAGCTACTATATCCAGCCTTCTTTTCTTTGCTTTTTTATTTTTTTGACAGGGTCTTGCTCTGTCACCCAGCAGGGTGGAGTGCAGTGGCATGATCTCGGCTCACTGAAGCCTTGACCTCCCAGACTCACGTGATCCTCTCACCTCAGCCTCCCGAATACCTGGGACTACAGACACCCACTACCACCATGTCCAGCTAATTTTTGTATTCTTTGTAGAGACTGGGTTTCGCCATGTTGCCAAGGCTTGTCTTAAATTCCTGGGTTTAAGGAATCCTCCTACCTCGGCCTCCCAAAGTGCTAGGATTACAGATGTGAGCCAGCAATTCTGATCTTTTTTTATTTTTTGAGACTGGGTCTCACTCTGTAGCCCAGGCTGGAGTGCATTGGCACAATCATTTCTCATTGTAGCCTCAACCTCGGGCTAAAGTGACCCTCCCACCTCAGCCCCCCAAGTAGCTGGCACCACAGGCATGTGCCACCATGCTGGGCTAATGTTTTTATTTTGTAGAGATGGATCTCCCTATGTTGTCCAGGCTGGTCTTGAATTCTTCTGCTGAAATGATCCTTCTGTCTCAGCCTCCTAAAATGCTGGGATTACAGGTGTGAGCCATGGCTCCCAGCCACAGACATTTTCATCTCCCGCAAACCTAGGCAACCACAAATTTACTTTCTGTCCCTCGGAATTAATTTATGCTTTTGGAAAATGAATACATGTAGGCATGCATGAATGGAGATTTGATCATATCCTTTGAAAAAACGATTCAGCTCCCTGGGTCGGGGAGGTTAGCTTAACAGTGGTAGTTCCAGGAATTTGTGACATGCCAGAAAATAAGAACTCAGGTTGAGAACAGTGATAGTTGCACTGTGTTAAGATGAAATTGATATTTATTATTTCCTTTTTTTTTTCTTTTACAAATGCTTTCTGAACTAACATGATGTACTAATCTCTAAGAAAAGTAAGCCTACTTGCCTCTCACTTAGATTGCAATCATAAAGGTCTAATTTTTCTGTAAAAACATTACTCTTCTTAGATTACAACATATTCATAAACAAAACCCAAAAAAAGGCATGCTTTGGGTTTAACTGCCTTAAAAGAAGCTGTTTTCTATTGTGAATGCTTGAAGTTGTCCGACATTTAATCTTCTAGAAAACAGTTTGCTAATTCGCCTATGATGATTTTCTGTTTGGGGCATTGTGTGAGTGGTGCCTCTTTGAAGAACTTCACACACACAGGAAGCAGCTCCACTGCAAGGTGATTCACTTGAGAAGGTCCCTCCTTCCCTCCATTACCTTCCCAGCCCCCACAAACACACACACAACCTGACACAGGGTGGGAGGACAGAAACTGTCCGTGCAACTGCAAACAGATCTTGGCCACCAAAGCAAATAGGTGGAATGTATCCATACCTGATAAAACTTTCCAAATAGTCATAGAATTTGGCAGTCGTAACATCACTAGGCATATGATGACTAGGGCTTCGTTTCTTTTTTTTTTTTTTTTT
>NW_012117932.1:5256659-5264207 GCF_000951035.1 Colobus angolensis palliatus | reverse complement strand
TCACTGTGTTAGCCAGGATGGTCTCGATCTCCTGACCTCGTGATCCGCCCGTCTCAGCCTCCCACAGTGCTGGGATTACAGGCTTGAGCCACCGCGCCCGCCCGGGCTTCGTTTCTATAAAGGGGGCTGTGAAGCCTGCTTGGGAGAGAGGAATGAGGGACCATCTCCTTAGAGAAGTGGGTCAGTAGGAATCATTTCTTATACTTGGCAGGGGTGAAGGACAGGCTCCATGAGTCATGACTCAGGCGTTTAGGGACCTGAGGCTTGGGTTTTCCCCTTCTGCATATTCTGTGTGTGGTAGGTAGACTTTGCTTCTGGGAGCATCTGTGGGAGACCACTATTTTTGGTTCTTATGAGAGGCAGGTCGAGCATTCAGTGAGTACTACCTGGGTGGGTCTTAGTGGTCTGCTTCTTGGAGTTTAGATTAGTTTGCTCTTGAAATTTCCCTTGGATGCATATGGCCTAACTCAGATGTGATATGATCAAACCTTCCCTGTAGTGAAGCAGAAAAAAACAAAATAAATTTGAATTTCAAAGGGATGAGTATGCTCAGTCTGTTTTCCCTATTCTTTATCATGACTTTTGGGGATGTCTTGAATCTTAAAAACTTAAAATCTTCCAATGGGGAAAAGTAAGTAGGCTTTTCCTTTCTAAGAAGGGTAATGCTTAACATTTCTGGGATTTTGGTGATAAGTTTGCTAGAAAACTGCTCCTACAGTTCAGAGAAAATGACACGGCAGAAATGAGCACCAGCAGGGCCAAGCTGTCGGCTTTGAAATTCCAGAGGCCTGCCCAGCCCTTTTGGTTTCCTGGAATGCTTTCATTCAGTGGTCATGTGGTAGGTGAGGAAAAACCCTGCAACATCAGTGGTGAGCTGGAAGAATACCTCATCTGCCGTCAGGGCACTGAGGCCCAGGGCGACAGGCACACATCCCTGCCTGTGCTCAGCAGCACAGCCAACGGACCACAGGGCAAGGGCGCACAGGCTCGCCCAGCAGCCGTGTCAGACCTGTGTGCATGAACTGACGGTTCACGCCCAGGTCACAGACGCCCGTTGTCTCCTGGCCAGAGGTTGACGCACAGGCCAACTGTTGGACAGGCTCATGCTCTGTGTCATGAGAAAGGTGGAGCAGAGGTGACTCAGGGAAAGGCTGCTTTCCCCTAACACTGGCATTTGATTAATCTCATCTCAAATGCTGTCACTCACCCAGAAAGGGCCTAAATGTGCCTTACTTCCGCTGCTGGAGCGGTGGAATGTGGCGGCAGCTGTCTGGATGATGTGGAAGCCCAGCGCGAGGAGGGAGGAAAAGTACCAGATCCCACTGAACCGGTCAGAGGAATGCAGGCAGGAGGGGAAACAGGCATCCGTACCAAAGGCCCATTAGTAGGGAAGCAACGGGAAAAGCATTTTCCAGGGGGGGGTTTCCTTTTTTTTTTTTGAGACGGAGTCTCGCTCTGTCGCCCAGGCTGGGGTGCAATAGTGTGATCTCAGCTCACTGAAAGCTCCGCCTCCCGGGTTCAAGCGATTCTCCTGCCTCAGCCTCCTGAGTAACTGGGATTACAGGCATGCTCCACCACTCCCAGCTAATTTTTGTATTGTATTTTTAGTAGAGACATATTGGCCAGGTTGGTATCGAACTCCTGACCTCAGGTGATCTGCCCGCCTCGGCCTCCCAAAGTGCTGGGATTACAGGCATGAGCCACTGCGCCTGGCTGGCTTTTCCTTTTCACACAGCCTTGAAGAACTTCGGGAAGAGCTGTCATGAGTAAAACCGAAGATGGACTGAACCCCTTGTGTAGGTGAATTTGTGTCAAGGATCTCTTATACATGGGAAGCCTGGAAATCGAAGATAATGTCAGGGCTTGTGGAAATAATCATAGCTATTAATTATGACATATCATTAACTACAATTAATTGCATTAATAACAATAGTATTAAACATTTACTTTGTTCCAGGCCCTGATCTAAGACCCTGATCTAAGACTTTTTCCTTGATTATCTCATGTGATCCTCTCAACAACTCTCTTAAAGCAATGCTTTTAGCATGCCCATTGTACCAATGAGGACATGGGGACCCAGAGAGGCAGCACACAAGATCGCCCAGTTGACATGAGGCCATCCAGTACTGAAATCAGGCCAGACTGGTGGCTCATGCCTATAATCTCAGCACTTTGGGAGGCAGAGACAGGCGGATCATTTGAGGTCAGGAGTTCGAGACCAGCCTGGCCAACATGGTGAAACCCCTTCTCTACTAAAAATACAAAAATTAGCTGGGCGTGGTGGCACATGCCTGTAATCCCATCTATTCGGGAGGCTGAGGCTCAAGAATCACTTGAACCTGGGAGGCGGAGGTTGCAGTGAGCCAAGAGTGCACCACTGCACTCCAGCCTGGGTGACAGAGTGAGAGTCTGTCTCAAAAAAAAAAAAAAAATCAACCGAAATATGTAATTTCAAACTCCAGACTGTGGCTGGAAGGGCAGACCTCACTCATGTTTTCAAAAGTGAGTATCTTTCCACTAGCCAAGTTAGGATTGCCTCTGGCAAGCAAGAAATTGGGGAAAGATGAAATAGCCCCTTTCTGCTTGCCCCAGGCTGGACAGCGGTGTGGCAGTGCATGGCTCTCAGCATGGACTTGGAAGCCGAATTCCGGACTCTTCCTTCTCCCACATTCCCCAGGGGGCAGGGCCAGTCTTTGAGAGAATAACTTTCCCCATCATTCCCGGATCCCAAGCCAAGCATGAATCGTGAAATAATCAGTTTAGGCCGGGCGCGGTGGCTCACGCCTGTAATCCCAGCACTTGGGGAGGCCGAGGCAGGCGGATCACAAGGTCAGGAGATCGAGACTAATGAGTTTGCAAGTGAGCCGAGATCGCACCACTGCACTCCAGCCTGGACAACAGAGCGAGACTCCATCTAAAAAAAAAGAAAGAACCAGCTTAATTGTAGAGTCAGTGGGAACAGACACAGCCAACACACACGTATACTACCCAGACGCACATCAGAGGATCCACAGGTACCCTCTCTTGGCAAAGAAGCAGCCCAGGTCACTTTTAACTTCTGTATGTATTTTGTAGAGACAGGGTATCACTCTGTCACCCAAACTGGAGTGCAGTGGTTTAATCACGGCTCACTGCAGCCTCAACCTCCTGAACTCAAGCAATCCTTACACCTCAGCCTCCCTACTAGCTGGGATTACAGGCATGCCACCATGCCCAGCTAATGTTTTTTATTTTAAGTTTTTGCAGAGACGTGTTGAAAGAAAAACCTTAGCCAAATTAAGTTTAACACAGTTTAATTGAGCAAAGAACGCTTTGCGAATCAGGCAGCCTCCCAAGCCAGAGTAGCTCAGAGAGACTCCAGGGCAGCCACACGGTGGAAGATTTATAGACAGAAAAAGGAAAGTAACATAAAAAACAGAAGTGAGGTACAGAGACAATTGGATTGGCTACAGCTTGGCGTTTGCCTTATTTGAACACGGTTCGAACAGTTGGCCCTCTTTGGCCAAAACTCTCTGATTGGCACAAGAGTAGGTTACAGTCGGTTTATACCTCCATTTAGGTTGTATATAGTTCACTATATACAAAGAAACCTTTAAGTTGAACTTAAAATATGTAAGGAGGCCACATTAGGCTAAACTTGATTTAACAGACAAGGTCTCACTATGTTGCTCAGGCTGATCTCAAACTCCTGACCTCAAGCGATCTTCCTGCTTCAGCTTTGATGAACCTCGGGAGGGGAGGTCATTAGCAGAACCTAAGATGGACTGAATGTCTTGTGCAGGTGAACTCTTGTATAGGATCCCTATATGTGAAGCCTGGAAATAGAAGATAGTATCAGGGCGGGTATAGTAATCATAGCTATTATTAGCAGCCTCCCACAGTGCTGGGACTACAGGTGTGAGCCACTGAACTCAGCCCCAGGTCACTTATCTTTAAGGTGAACCGTAGCATGCCTCAGAAGTACCAGAAGGACCTGTTCAAACACAGGGTGCTGGCCCCGCCTCCGGAGTTTCTGACCCAATCATCCTGGATGGGCCCGAGAATTTGACCCACATGTTCCCAGGTGCTGACACCACTGGTGGGAGACTACTCTCTGGGAACTATTGTTTGAAGAGTGAAAGCTCTAGAAATATGTATAATTTCTGGTCACACATCACTGCCTGTTTAAATGTGATACCAGGCCCGACTTGGTGGCTCACGCCTGTAATCCCAACACTTTGGGAGGCCAAGGTGGGTGGATCACCTGAGGTCAGGAGTCCAAGACCAGCCTGGCCAACGTGGTGAAACGCCGTCTCTACTAAAAAAACAAAAATCAGCCGGGCGTGGTAGTGGGCACTTGTAATCCCAGCTACTTGGGAGGCTGAGGCAGGAGAATCGCTTGAATCCAGAAGGCAGAGGTTGCGGTGAGCTGAGATCTTGCCATTGCACTCCAGCCTGAGCACCAAGAGTAAAACTCCATCTCAAAATAATAATAGTAGTAATCATAATAATAAAATGTGCTAGCAGTTGTTCTCGAGGATTTTCATCCTTGCACCCTGTATGCTTTCCTGTTGCTGCTGTCATCAGTTACACTCACAAGCGGAGTGGCTTTACACAGCACAGGTCATCTCACTGTTCTGGAGGTCAGAAGTCAGAAATGGGTCAGCAGGGCTGCTTTTCCTTGTGGAGGGTATAGGGGAGAATCCGTGTCCTTTTCGGGCTTCTAGAGGCTGCCTGTGTTCCTTGGCTTGCAGCCCCTTCCTCCGTGTGCAAAGCCAGCAGCAGAGGTGCATCTTCAACCCCCTCTGCTCCTCTCGCACACACACACTTCTGCCCCCATCATCGCATTGTTGTGTCTCTAACCCTCCTGTCGCCCTCTTAGAAGGACCTCACGATGACATTGGGCCCATTCAGGTAATCCAGGACAACTGTTACATTTTAAGATGCTTACTCACATCTGCCAAGTCCTTTTTTTCCCTAGAAGGTAGCATATCCACAGATTTCAAAGATGAGGAGATGGGTGTCGTTAGGGACCATCCACCCATCCTACCACGTGCTTAAACTCCAGCAGGTGGCCAGGCATGGTGGCATGCACCTGTAGTTCCAGCTACTCAGGAGGCTGAGGTGGGAGGATTCCTTGAGCCTAGGAGGTCAAGGCTGTAGTGTGCAATGATGGGGTCTGTGAGTAGCCACTGCACTTAAGCCCGGGCAACATAGCAAGACCTCATCTCAAAAAAGAAAAAAACAAAACCAACTCTGGCAAATATCCTTCCATTCCGTATCTCCCACAAAAATGAAAAAAAGGAAAAAACTAAAAGAGCATCAGGATTTGCATGATGCTAAGTCAGAAGGTAAAGTCAAATTTTCCCCTTCTTCTGATTTACCTGGTCGCAGGAGGGGCTGGTGGGAAAGTCAAAGAGCCTGAAGAGGAGCAGGGAAGGAAGGACTAGAGTGGCTAGAAGAGGGAAGGAGTTAGTGACATGCGTCAATGTGGGCCTCTCGACCATGCTCCAAACACCTACTCAGTCTACCTGCTACTTTCTAGACTTTCTAGGACTGGAACCCTGGTCTCTTCCCTTTTGAGTCAAGAGACCTTAGTGTCCCCACTAGACTGGAAGGGCAGCAGTGCCTGCCCAGCCCCCAGCACTGCCTTCCGATCCTGCCTGCAGGCCACCTGGGAAAGATGCAGAAAGAGAAACTGCACTGGAAGGCTAGACTCTTGTGTGTTGAAATTTCTGCTTATTACCGTTGGAACTTTTCTGAAGTCCCAGCCTTAAGGCTGTGAATTCTCTGTCTGTGGGTGTGTTAGTCAGCTAGGCCTGCCATAACAAAGTACCATAGACGGGGTGCCTTAAACAACAGAAACTGATTTCCTCACAGTTCTGGAAGCTGGAAGCCCGAGATCAAGGTATCAGCAAGGTGGTTTCTTCTGAGGTCTCTCTCTTTGGCTTGCAGGTGACTGGCGCCTCTCTGTCCTCACTTGGTCTATGCACATAGGTCCTGCTGTCTGTCTTCTTAGAAGGATGCCACTCATTGGATTATGACCCTAATGACCCAACTAACTTAATCATCTCTTTAAAGACCCTATTTCTCAAGAGAGTTACATTCTGAGAGTTAGGACTTCAACATATGCATTTGTTCGGGGGTGGGAGGACACAAGTGGCTCATAACATTGGGCTAAGACCCTGGGAGGTAAAGAAAGATCACTCAGATTTTCCCTGGTGTAACAGGTGGACTAGGCCCAACAAGAATGAATGCTGGGAAAGGGAGTCCAAGCTGTTAACTTTAAAAGTGCTCTCTGGGGGCCGGGCGTGGTGACTCATGCCTATAATCCCAGCAAACAAACAAAAACAGGCAGTTCTGGGTTGTGGGACACACTTTTTTTTTTTTTTTTAATTCTCCCGAGTCTCGCTCTGTCGCCAGGGCTGGAGTGCTGTGGTGCGATCTCCGCTCTCTGCAACCTCCGCCTCCCGGGTTCAAGCGATTCTCCTGCCTCAGCCTCCTGAATAGCTGGGATTACAGGCGCCCGCCACCACACCTGCCTAATTTTTGTATTTTCAGTAGAGTCAGGGTTTCACCATGTTGGTCAGGCTGGTCTCAAACTCCTGACCTCGTGATCCGCCTGCCTTGGCCTCCCAAAGTGCTGGGATTACAGGCTTGAGCCACCCCACCAGGCCCAGAACTGCCTTTTCACAGCTATGTTGGGTTAGGGTTGGGAAAAATGCAGAAAAGGTCAAAGAAGCCTCCAAAACCCCAGGCTTAGTCTGTGTAAGCAAACAGCATCATTTATGGCTAGCAGTCGCCAGTGCCAACTCCCTGCAGGCTATTTATTTGATGCACGATTCACAGCTAGTCCCCTCAATTCCACCAAGTCCACACACACCCTGGACACAGTGGAAATAAAGGAGCAGCCAGTGAGTGAGTGTGTCAGATGTTCTTTGAAAGGGCTGTTTGATAGAAATGATTTCATTCTCAAGGCATGGCTTTGATACGGAAGTCAAACAGCCAAACAGCCCGCAAGTTGAAACAAACCAAATAGCCTTATCTTATTCTTGATTCATGGGTTCCTCTCTCTTCAAAGCCCCTTAAAGGCCAGACTCTGCGAATTGTAACTTGTTAGAGTAATTACTGTTGCAAAGTCCTTCCCGGAACGGGTTGTGTCTTTGACTTACAGGATATGAATTCTCTGACATTTTTCCTTGATAAACCTTTGCTAGACTCTGGTCAAACTCACTAGCCAATATAGGTTTAAATACAGGCACACATTGTTGATTGCATTTTTCCTTCCTTTTTTTTTTTTGAGACGAAGTTTTGCTTTTGTCACCCAGGCTGGAGTGCAATGGCGCGATCTTGGCTCACTGCAACCTCTGCCTCCCGGGTTCAAGCAATTCTCCTACCTCAGTCTCCTGAGTAGCTGGGATTACTGGCGCCTGCCACCAAGCCCAGCTAATTTTTTTGTATTTTTAGTAGTGATGGGGTTTCACCATGTTGCCCAGGCTGGTCTCGAACTCCTGACCTCAGGTGATCCACCCGCCTTGGCCTTCCAAAGTGCTGGGATTACAAGTGTGA
>NW_012117932.1:5249804-5256339 GCF_000951035.1 Colobus angolensis palliatus | reverse complement strand
GAGTAGCTGGGATTATAGGTGACCACCACCATGCCCAGCTAATTTTTTGTATTTTTACTAGAAATGGGGTTTCACCATGTTGGCCAGGCTAGTCTTGAACTTCCTACCTCAGGTGATCCACCCGCCTCGACCCCCCCAAAGTGCTGGGATTACAGGTGTAAGCCACTGCCCCCCGGCCAGAAATATTTTTTATTTATTTTTAATAGAAAGATCAGGCGATGGGGCTCAGACCAGCCTCAGTTTGAATCCCATCTCCACCACTCACTGGTTTGGGGAAAATGTTCTCTTTCTTTCTGTGGAACAGATCACCCCCAAAACTTAATGTCTTAAAGCAGTCATCTCCTCACTTCTCAGTCTCTGGGGGTCAGGAGTTTGGAGAGAGCTTTGGCAGGGTAGTTCTGGCTCAGCGTCTCTCCTGAGCTTGCAGTCGGTCAGGAATTTGGAGAGAGCTTTGGCAGGGTAGTTCTGGTCAGCGTCTCTCCTGAGCTTGCAGTCTCTCCAGGTGAGAGCTGGAGCAAGTGGGGCTGGCTGAGCCTCTCCTATAGTTTCAAGGCTTTTCAGGTGGTCTTTCACATGAACTCACTTGGGCTTCCTTACAGCATGGCAGCCTCGGGACAACTGGCTGCTTATGTGCTGACTGGTAAAAGTTACATCACCTGTTCTGATCTAGCCTCAGAGGCCATGCAGTGTCACTTCCTTCCAATTGTCTTAATTATAGGCAAATCACAAACCTCTCAGATTCAAGGAAAAGGGAATCAGTCCACCTCTTTTTTTTTTTTTTTTCCTGTTTGTTTGTTTCCTTTTGTTTTTTTGAGACAGGGTCTCCCTCTGCTGCCCAGACTGGTGTAAAGTGGCACAATCACGGCTTACTGCAGCCTTGACCTTCTGGGCTCAAGTGATCTTCCCACCTTAGCCTCTGGAGTAGCTGGGACTACAGATGCACGCCACCACACCAGGCTAATTTTTGTACTTTTTTTTTGTAGAGATGGGGTTTTCACCATGTTTTCCAGGCTGGTCTCAAACTCCTGGGCTCAAGGGATCCTCCCATATCAGCCTCCCGAAGTGCTGGGATTATAGGTGTGAGCCACTGCACCTGGCGTAGACTCTACCTCTTAAAGGGAAGCAGCAAAGTTCTAGAGCACAGATTGGCAAACTGTCGCCCTCAGACCACCGAATGGGCTCAACTCTCAAACACAAGCCTGTACATGTACACATTGCCCAGGGCTGTGCCACAGTGACAGAGTAGTCAGGTCAGACAGCGAATGATCCACACATCCTAAAATACGTGCTGGATGGCTTTTAACAGAAAAAGTTAGTGAACACCTGTTCTAGAAGGACATGTCAGATGGAAGATACTGTTGCAGCCATCTTTGGAAAATGCAGCCTCCCAAGGGCTGGTTACCAGCCTCTCAACGTTAGCTCCACCTCCAAATATGTGAAGTGGAATAATAATCCCATGTACAAATTACTCAGCAGAACTCTATGCCTGTGACAGGCAAAGTATACAATTGCATTTTTCCTTCCTGGGCTTCATTATGGTTTGAGAGCCACCGAAAGGTCTTAGCTGCACTGTGGGTCTGTTAGCAGTGCCAGAAACTCCCCACTTCAGATACCCCTTGGAGTTAAGGCCAACTTTACATAAACCTCCCTTTTAAAATACACATTTATTACCCTTGAGGGAAGAAATGTTTGCAAAAATCCCTTCTAAAATGCCCCCTCCCCACATAAAATGCATTCTCTTATCGTTTGATAAGAGAAGAGTTTTAGCTAAAATTTTACCTGTCAAAGAACAAGTGTCTCAGGGAATGAGGGAGTGAGTTAATTTGGGCTGGAGCCAGTGCGGGGAAACGGGCTGTCAGCGTGTCTCCAGTTGCCTACAGAGATAGACTTGAGAAATTTTAGCTACTGCACGAGTGTGCTCAGGGCTCACTGCTTCAGACAAAGCAACGAAAAATGCCTGTTTCTTGGCTTCCCCCATCTCCATCGGCTTCCTTTTCCTACTGCCCAGACCTGCTTCAATGCCCTCTCTGCTGTCAGCACCTGCCTTGGGCGTTTTCTCTCCTCACCTGGGCGTGTCCAAGGCCAATCCTCCAGCAACCCCTGAGATTATCTTCTTGTGACCCAGTTATCCTCCCTGCTGGAAATTCAAACAGGGTCATCCTGAAGCCTATTTGTTAACAGGCATCTGTGCTCTTTCTCTTTGGAAGTGAGTTTCTAGTCAAGAAAATAGAGGCTCCCCAACCAGCACCAACTGTGTGGTAACATTACTCCTTCCAGTCCCAGCTTTTCTACTCATTTACTCAAATACCACCAAAATTATCAACTCTATTTATGCATCCTTTAAAAAAATTATTTTGTCGGCTGGGCACAGTGGCTCATGCCTGTAATCCCAGCACTTTGGGAGGCCGAGGCTGGCAGATCACATGAGGTCAGGAGTTTGAGAGCAACCTGACCAACGTGGTGAAATGCCGTCTCTACTAAAAAATACAAAAATTAGCCAGGCGTGGTGGCGGGCACACCTGTAATCTCAGCTACTCGGGAGGCTGAGGCAGAATCACTAGAACCCAGGAGGCGGAGGTTGCGGTGAGCTGAGATCGTGCCATTGCACTCCAACCTGGGCAACAGAGCGAGACTCCATCTCAAAAAAATAAATAAATAAAATAAAAATAAATTATTCTGTCTCCTCTCCAAGTTATGCTTGACTCCAATAACTCTTTTTTGTTGTTGTTGTTGGAGACGGAGTTTCACTCCTGTTTTCCAGGCTGGAGTGCAGTGGCACTATCTTGGCTCATGGCAACCTCTGCCCCCTGGATTCAGGCAACTCTCCTGCCTCAGCCTCCCGAAACTGGGCTTACAGGCATGAGCCACCACCCCTGGCTAATTTTTGGGTTTTTTTTTTGTATTTTTAATAGAGATGGGGTTTCTCCATGTTGGTCGGGCTGGTCTCGAACTCCTGACCTCAGGTGATCTGCCAGCCTTGGCCTCCCAAAGTGCTGGGGACTCCAGTAATTCTTCAAATCTACTCAGCTTCACCCTATGCTAAACTGAAAGAATCGTTTCTTTTTGATACAGCTGTTTGCCACCATGGTATTTTCGTATCAAATATTATGAGTGTTTTGGGGATGGTTGGGCGGGGAAGTGTGCAATTTATGATTAGAGACCATTCCTTTTGACCCATATTAATTTTTATAGCATTTTTTCCCTTTCTATTCAGCCTAAATGTACATTTATGCAAATTGTATATAATACTTGGCAGTATCCCGGAACCCCAGCTCGATACTGGCCAAGGCCAACACAACTTGTGCTGCTCCAGGAAGAATTGTGGTTTGGAAATGTTACTCGGCTGGAGCCAGAAAAAAGTGACAACTGGCTGGACGCGGTGGCTCACGCCTGTAATCCTAGCACTTTGGGAGGCTGAGGCAGGCGTATTGCCTGAGCTCAGGAGTTCAAGACCCGTCTGGTCAACGTGGTCAAACTGTCTCTACTAAAAATACAAAAATTAGCCGGGCATGGTGGTGGGCACCTATAATCCCAGCTACATGGGAGGCTGAGGCAGGGGAATTGCTTGAACCCAGGGGCGGAGGTTGCAGTGAGCCAAGATTGTGTCACTTCACTCCAGCCTAGGCGAAGGATCGAAACTCCATCTTAAAAATGAAACGAAATAAAATAAAATAAAATGAAATAACAATTGTTACTGGGTAGCTGCTGCGGCAGCTTTGCCTAGCATATGCATAGCACTTTGCAACTTACAAAGGGCTTTTACATAATTAAATGTTTAATGTTCACTGTAACAGCCATGCTATAGTTACTGTCCCATTCCACAGGTGGTCATAAAATGAAGCATAGAACTGTATTGCCTTTGAACACAGACCACCCAATTTATACCCAAGGTCTGTTAACTCATCTGGGCATTAATTGTTCATAAACTCATACTTCCTAAGAGTACTGGGCACTGGACACTGTGGGTCAACATTGCTTCCTAGCCAGGCTCATGCCTGTAATCCCAACACTTTGAGAGGAGGTTAGAGGATGGCTTGAGCCCAGGAGTTCGAGACCAGCCTGGGCAACACAGGGAGACTCGGTCTCTACAAAATTCAAAATTACAAAATTAACCAGGAATGGTAGCATGCACCCATGGTCCCAGATACTCAGGAGGCTGAGGCAGGAGGATCACTTGAGCCCAGGAGGTCGAGGCTGCAGTGAGCCATGATTGTACCACTGCACACCAGCCTGGGCAACAGTGAGACTGTCTCAAAAACAAACAAAACAAAACAAGAGACATTAAACCATTGTTTCCTTTACTCCTTTCTCCAGAATGCTAACTTTTTTTTTTCCTGAGAAAGACTTTATATCTAATATTACTTATGAAGTGAGGTGCTACCAACAATTCATGTAAGCTGAAATTTTGCCTTCAAAAACCTACTTCCTAATCTAATTCCTCTTACATTAGCAATAGAAAATGGACTAAAAGACCAGGCATGGTGGCTCATGCCTGGAATCCCAGCACTTTGTGAGGCTGAGGCGGGTGGACCACTTGAAGTCAGGAGTTCAAGACCAGCCTAACCAACATGGTGAAACCCCATCTCTGCTGAAAATACAAAAAAATTAGCCGGGCGTAGTGGCAGGTACCTGTAATCCCAGCTACTCAGAAGGCTGAGGCAGGAGAATCGCTTGAACCCAGGAGGCAGAGGTTGCAGTGAGCCAAGATAGCACCACTGTGCTGCAGCCTGGGAGACAAGAACAAAAACTCTGTCTCAAAAAAAAAAAAGGAAGTGGACTAAACTATTATGATAGACTTCAAGATATATCTAATACAAAGGTTTTGGTTGTTTTATTTTTACATCAGCAACCATCTGGGAATAACTAAAAAACATGTATGAGATGACTGGTCAATGTTTCAGAACTTCTTTTACGACTGAAACTGAAATTCAAAGGTCCTATGAAGTCAGAATTTTGAGTGTTACAGGAGTTCCACTAACGAATGAACTGAACAGCACAGTTGCAGCCTGTGATTCCGTTGTTTCATTGCACACCACCCGCCTGGCACTAAACTAGACAATGGAGACATTGGTCGCCATGGATACGGGATGGCATCATCTGACCACGTTGGTGTAGAAGTTAGCATCAGATGTTCTCACACCTTTCACAAGGACCATGGGTTCCCCTGGTCAAAATGAAGGGATTCCCCTTATGGAACTATTGATGATGTTGTTACTGTGTGCCATTTACTGAGTTAATACACTGAGCATTTCCCATATATTACTTCCTTTCGGCCTCTCAACAACCTATAAGGAAGCTTTTTATTCTTATCCTCATTTTTGACAATAAAAACCAGATGTTTATAGAGCTTCAGCAACCTTCCCTAGGTAACACACTTTTAAATCAAGGTCTGCCTCCAAAACTTACGTTACTTTTTAATATTTTGAGATGGGACCTTGCTATGTGGCTCAGGCTGGACTCAAACTCCTGGGCTCAATCAGTCATCCCACCTCAGCCTTCCAAGCAGCTGGGATGACAGAACTGTGCCATATTCTTAAACATCATACAATATCGCCTTTCAGGCATGAAAAGCAGAGGGAATTATTTATTCATTTGATAGAGCTTTAGTAATGTAAGTGGATACACTTAGGGCTAGTCCTCTGGCTTGTTACCATGGTAAGCTAGGGAAATACAGTTGAGGGCCTGCGACAGAGCTTGGAGAGGGTCTGGAATGTTAAATTCTCAAGTATTTGAACTTAGCAACAGGACTTGGTCCCATCCACACCCTGCTCTCCAGCCCAGCTGGAAATCATTATGGAGGCAAAGGGAAACATACTTGTAAGTTTTTTTGTTTTGATTTTCTTTGGGGTTTCCTTTTTGTCTTTTCTGAACTGAAGGGTGATAGAGAAGGTATGGAAAAAGTTTGAAACCACTGGCAGGGGTCCACCCTACAAGCCCTGAGAAACTTGAGGTAACTTCTGCCATTTTCCAAGGTGCAAGGAAGCGAAGGCTGGAGCCGGTCCTGCTGTGTAATTTCGAGGTGGGAGGTGGGGGCATGTTAACAAAAATGACAGGCAGGGGCTTTGGAAAGATGTTGTGGGGCCTTGGTCATAGGGAGAGTGAAGGCTGCTGACTAGAATGTAGGGAATCTGGAGACAGCTGCCGTTGGAAGGCTGTGGAGAGCTGGGGCGGGTGCAGTGGTAGAGCTGGTCAGGATTGGGTTGAAAGAGCAAGCCACAACTTTGCACCACCCCTACCCCAGCACTTTAGTTTACAAAAGATGGAGCAGCAATTTTATTTTCTCCAGGCATCTCAAATCAGTCAGGGGGCTGGAGGCCTGGGATGGGAGGGTGTGAGGCTGCTCTAAGCTGGGTGATCAAGGGAGCTGTAGGGAAGTTTACATTTTTCCCCTGAAGCCTTGATAATTTGAGTCTATAAAATAAACAGTAAGTTAACAGGGGAAAAAAAAAAAGCATACCCCGGTTTTTTTTTAAGACAGGGTCTTGCTCTATTGCCCAGGGTGGAGTGCAGTGGTGCAATCATAGCTCACAGCAGC
>NW_012117932.1:5247149-5247819 GCF_000951035.1 Colobus angolensis palliatus | reverse complement strand
TATTTCAATTTTGTTGCATCAAATAATCTAGGAAGGAAAGAAAAAAGAAGAGAGCCCACTTCTTAAATGTCACAGGGTAAGTGGAACACTCTATCCCCTTTCACTGTATTAACCTGTTCACTCACTGCATCACACTACGAGGTAGGTGCTGTGATCCTAACAGATGAGGAAACTAAGGAAAAGATGATGTAACAGTGTAAGGTCATGTAGCTTGTAACTGGCAGGTCAGGATTTGCACCGGGCAGAGACAGCCTTTTTCAGCGTGTGGGAGAAGTATCTATTCCACACCCATCGCTAGGTTCATGGCTGAGACCCCTATCATAGAAGACAGATTAATAACAGAAAAATATGCCAATTTATTTAACATAAGTTTCGCATGATACAGGAGCCTTCCAAAGGAAGGCTCAGGCCCGTGAGAGGTGGATGACACCTCAAATCCTAGTACTTTGGGAGGACAAGGTGGGAGAATCACTTGAGCCCAGGAATTTGAGACTAGCCTGGGCAACACAGTGAGACCAAATCCCTACCAAAAAAATGTTTAAAAATTAGCTGGTTGTGGTGGTGCACACCTGCAGTCCCAGCTACTTGGGAGGCTGAGGACACTGAAGGGGAGAGTATTACAGATTAGGTTGGGTGCAGCAGCTCACACCTGTAATCCCAGCACTTTGGG
>NW_012117932.1:5241764-5242174 GCF_000951035.1 Colobus angolensis palliatus | reverse complement strand
TTTCCCAGAACATTCCCATCTGACCTCCCTTCTCATCTCTTCGTCTTGTGGACTGGTGAAGATTCAGTCTCCATGTCTAGGTAGGGGCTTTGCCACCTGTAAAACTCACAGCTCTGGAAAAGATCAACAGCACTGGGGTCTCATTAGCAAGCAGGACAAGGAGAATGGTTATGAGGAGGCAAACAACAATGTTTGCCACGGCCGTAAAGGCATGCAAAAGGCAAGTATGTTCTGGAAATGATCAACAGTCAAATAAGAAATTGTCAGGAGAAGGTAATAAAATATGCTTCGGCCCATTTGTAAAGAAGTTACCGGCTGGCCAGGCGCGGTGGCTCACGCTTGTAATCCCAGCACTTTGGGAGGCTGAGGCAGGAGGATCACCTGAGGTCAGGAGTTCGAGACCAGCCTTG
>NW_012117932.1:5233880-5241483 GCF_000951035.1 Colobus angolensis palliatus | reverse complement strand
AAAAAAAAAAAAAAGTTACCGGCTAATATTTGGCTGCATTGTATAGGTCCATGTTCCTTAAGCTTTTAAAATTTAAAGATAGTGAGATATCAATGTTAGGAGATTTTTGGTATTCCTTTTTTACGTAGTAATCATATAAAATTTCCTTCAAAAAAACAAATGCTCAAGGCCAGGTGCAGTAGCTTATGCCTGTAATCCCAGTACTTTGGGAGGATGAGGAGGGTGGATCGCTTGAGCTCAGGAGTTCAAGACCATCCTGGGCAACATAGCAAAACCCCATTTCTACAAAAAATATAAAATATTACCTGGGTGTGGTGGCACAGGCCTGTAATCCAGCTACTCTGGAGGCTGAGGCGGGAAAATCACCTTGTTGCAATGAGCCTGAGTAACAGAACAAGATCCTGTCTCAAAGGAATTAAAAGAAAAATAAAAAAGGTTCAAAACAAAAATTACACAGCAACATATATAGTCACACTAAAATTTCATAATCTAGGCTGGGTGCGGTGGCTCAATCACCTGAGGTCAGGAGTTCGAGACCAGCCTTGCCAGCATGGCGAAACCCCTTCTCTACTAAAATTACAAAAAAAAATTAGCCGAGTGTGGTGGCAGGTGCCTGTAATCCCAGCTACTAGGGTGGCTGAGGCAGGAGAATCGCTTGAACCCGGGAGGTGGAGGTTGCAGTGAGCTGAGGTCGTGCCACTGCATTCCAGCCTGGGCAACGAGAGTGAAACTCCAAAACTTCCTCGGAAAAAAAAAAAAGTTATAATCTAGTCATATCATAGCAGTGAAGAAATAACTGTGTAATTCTTATTTGTACTTTTTTATAAATACATATTACAAAAGTAATTCTTTTTCAAAAAATAGGAAAATTCAGAGAAGCCCAAAGAATAAAGTAAAAATCACCCACATCCCATCACCTGGCTGTAACGACGTGAAGTCAAAGTTGGGGCCTCACATATGTAGTAGTTTGGCATACAGTTACAATAGTGATTTTCTTTTTCCTTTGTAAGAAAGCACTTCAAATTAAATTTCTTCTTACCATACTTTTCTGTCAAACAAAGCAAAACTGCTGGTCAGTGTAGAAGGGGGAAAAGCAACAAATGCATATGGTGGCTTATGAAGTATAACATATTACATTAGGGAAAGAAATAAGTATTATTGCTGTTGTATTTCTGTTTGACTTGCTACTCATACAACTGGTTATCTAAGCCCAAACTCTATAATGTAAGGAAGTAATGAAAAATCTGCCTTTGAGAGCAGTGAATTCTTCAGTGTGGTTCTGGCAGGGAAGGAAGAGGGGAAGGGTTTTAAGAACCGGGGCCAAATTTCATCCTGGCAAGTTGCAGCTTTCTTCCTGAGCGTAGTTACTGGTCCAGGCACCAGGGCTCAGGAATGAGACAGACAAGAGCTTGTTTTGGTTGGCACCTCTAGGATAGTTTTGTCTGCACACTGTGCCTCTGAGGAATGGCCCCTACAAAGGGTCAGGATGCCAAAATTCTTTCATCTTTCACTTTCATTTTAAAAATGAAATCTGAATATCTCTCCATCTAATAGCAAACCACAGTAAGAGCATTTTTTTTTAAAGTCCAGACCTGCCTAGGCAGGAATCCATTTTGGTGGTTGTTGATTTTAGTGTTTTGTTCAAAGTCTCCTGTTTCTTTATGAATTCTCTTTCACACAAACTTGTTAGTGGCACTCAGTTTCCTCGGTAAACTTTCTGGTTTCTGTTTGCTGCTAGCTTTTAAAAATCTATAGACAGGCAAAAAATCTCCTGCTGCTAAAAAGCTGCGTGACCTTGGAAAAGTCACTTAACCTCTCTGGAGAAAGTTCAAGTTAGAGGGTCATAGTGGACTGGAGAGGATTTTAGAAGTCAGAGTTCTGCCCTTCCTGTTTACAGATCTGTCATTCAGAGAGGGTGACTAACTGGCCAGAAGCCAAACAGCTTTCTTGAAGTTTTATTATTTTGATTTTTAAGGAAAGGACTCCAATGAATTTGCAAATTAACTAAGCAGTGTTTGAAAAGAAAATGTGCAAGAGATATTTAAGTGTTAAAGGAAACTAAAGCTTTGAGAACTAGAGATAAGATACTTTATAATAACTATCCAAATTGGTTTGTTGGAAGCAAACGTGAACTGTGTAAAATGTGGAGCATTTGATGCACCAAGAAATATTTACTGACTGCCCACTTGGAACCTGAAAGTTCAGTGGGGAACCAAGAAGATAATTATAATGTAATAAGTGCTCTGCCTGATTAAAAACTGCAGTGTTCTCATGAGAACTAGGAAAGGCCTTCAGAAGGACACTCCTGACGTCTTCTTGGAAGAGGTCAAACGTAAGCTCAGATCTGAAGGAAAAACCAGAGGAAAGAATATCCCTAACAAGCAATCGATTGCACATGCAAACCCAGGGAGCCTGATGGGTTGAATAACTAAAGGAAAAGTGGTCAGGAGGATGTAGAGTTCTGAGACGTGAACGGTGAGCAGGGACTCTTACCTGAGGGCAGATTTATAAACTGCAGACTGACAGGACCTGCTGGAGGGTTTCCGCGCTTCCTCTCAGTGTACGCAATTTAGTTTGGAAACAGAAAGACAGACCCAGTGAGACTAAGTAGAAAAGTATTTCTCCAAATATTTTGACCTACAAAATGCATTTTCCCTGTTGCCCAGTATGTACACAGATCCGGGGACAAGCACACACAAACTGAAAGAAGTTTCCCAACAAGACTTAATTTTTCGACACAGGATGTATGCTGACATTTTCTGCCTAACCTTTTGCATTTTCTAAATGGTGAAACTGCATGACTCATCTGATTTCACTACCCATTAAGTCACAACTCAGAGTTGGAGAAACCTTGGGTTAAGGAAGTTGCTGTGATACTCCAGAAGAGAACATTTAAAACTATAGGATCTAGGGAAGCAGAAAGATGCACAGAAGGATGTGGAATGATTCCAGAGGGATGTAAGAGATCGAAGAGGACCCAAAAGAGTGCTTACAGATAATGCCGAGTTTTGGCTTGAACACGGGGCAGACCAAGGGATCGTGTACTGAGATAGGGAACCTTAAGTGAAAGATGAGAAACTTGAGAAATGCCCGATTCTTTTGTGTGTGTGTGTGTGTGTGTGTGTGTGTTTCTGTAAACACAAATATGCTCCTTAATTTGAAGTACATCCCAAGAAAAACATGTAACTCCAGAAAATGCCCAAGTTTTATTAAAAGAAGAAGGGAAATGGCAGAAATGGAAAGAAGGGCATCAGTGGAGAGGGGTGGACTCGAGCACTTAGGCACAAGATTCCACTTGGACAGGACAGGCAAGCTTCAAATCCCCGAGGAAGCAGACAGCCCATATCAGACTCACCTGATGCTTTGCTGCAGCTGCTATGGGGCTTTTGTAAGCTGGGAATGGGTTAAGCATAGCCCCGGCTGTTCATTCAGCCACAATGTTGGCAGGAGTTAGCTTCTTTACACATAAAGTTGGCATCAAATTTGGAATTCACAATCACTAGTTCACAAACGTCACAGGCATTTCTTAGGCACTTCTTATATAAATGGAAATACCATTAACTTTCTTCTTCATGCACGCTCTCTGACAGCATCGGGTCAAAGGGACTTTTTTCCTGCCTCTTTTCATAGCTTCCACCGTCCCCATCCTTCTTCTAAATCTGTAATTTTGCAAAGCCGTAGGGAGTGGTGGTAGCCTGTGGCGAGTTGAAGATTTTGAACAATAGGTGTTTCTGAGCCGAGTTTATTGAAAGGGTCTTGTCTGTGTCCTGGGGGAGATTGTAAATGAGATGTCAACAGGAGCTCTTTTGTGTGGATGGCATTCATCCTGAAAGAGAGGAATTCCCTTACTGTGCTAGTATTTAAAGTACATTTGTTGCTGCTTTTGCTAAAACTTTTTATCCAACTGCCAGAGCTAACAGCAATGAATGAGTCACTTGGTGTGATTGTAACTTCCTTCCCTCCTTAGCAAAGCAATGACTCAGTCATTTACATTTAGAAAGGCAGGCTCCTAAGAAGATTTCTTGGATTTTCATCAGCTTGAGCCTCTTTTCTTGACCATCACGTGGGCTTGATCTGTCAGCAATCCTGTTAACCCCGGGTGAGGGGAGTTTAGCCGGGCTGTTTTTCTCCCTCCCTGGAAAACTTCTTGCTGTTTTGCTCCTTTCTTTTTTAAAACCAAGGAGAAAGACAAACACAATTTCCTGCCTTAAGCCCTTTTCCTTTCTCTCTCCCTCCCCCTCTTTTTTTTTTTTGTAAAGGACAGGCAATTTCAGTTTACTATAATTACCCTGGGCTGAGGTTTGACTAACTCCACCTTTAGATGATAAGGCAACCGTTTTATTACCTCGCTGCCAGGTGCCTGAGGGTGACAAGACTTGCCTTTATCTGGTGACCGGACAAGGTTATCAGCAACTGCAAATGGGCTGAACCTCGGAGCAGGGGCCATCAAAATGCTTCCCTCCCCTTGATCCATTTCCCAACCCTTTATTGGTAGTTCATTTCAATCCGAAGACTAGCTCTAGTTTCTGCAAGTTTTTCCGCATTCCAGCACCTTAGCTCTATGGTCCTGTGTTCTCTCTGGAACACAGGCAGCGGCAACAGCAATCTTAACTATGAGCAGTCAGTTGCCCCCATGAGCCCAGAGCACAAGCATGAAGTCTCAACCACAGTCCAGCACACCACACGCAGGATATATTCGCGACCTCTGGCTTAGTCGATCTGCAGTATTTATAGTTGCTTTTTCAGAGTTGATACTTAATAACATCTTTGGCCTATGATGCTAGAAATCCCTCCAAAATAAAATCGTATTGCTTGTGCTTTCTATGGTTCCTTTTGAAAACTGGAATATAATCCACACCAGGAAGCAGTGCCGTGCTTGTTTGAGATAATAAACATATCTACTGCTCGATTTATATCTGCAGTTCATGAACTTATTTGTCTACCAACACAAGTTTCTTTTTTTTTTTTTTTTTTTTGGACGGAGTCTCGTCCTGTCTCCCAGGCTGGAGTGCAGTGGTGCGATCTCGGCTCACTGCAAACTCCGCCTCCCGGGTTCACATCATTCCTCTGCCTCAGCCTCCCCAGTAGCTGGGAGAGTGGCTGGGACTACAGGTGCCCGCCACCACGCCTGGCTAATTTTTTGTATTTTTAGTAGAGACGGGGTTTCACTGTGTTAGCCAGGATGGTCTCAATCTCCTGACCTCGTGATCCGCCCACCTCGGCCTCCCAAAGTACTGGGATTACAGGCGTGAGAGCCACTGCCCCCAGCCAACACAAGTTTATTCTTTAATTCAAACTATGTTACCTGCACTGTCTCGGTTATCTGTTGGGTGAGAAATGTGGTATAAGAGCACACATTTCGGGAAATGGTTTCCAAAAAGTGTGTACTAGGCAGAGGTTGAATGAATGAAGAACGCACTTGCAAACAGGCTTTTAGGCCAGTGTCCTGGGCAGCATCAAAGCAGAGCGACACCCGGCTTGTACCTAGCACGGAGCTGCCCTCCTGTCAGTGCAAATTATAGTGGGCCAAGGTAAAGAATGTAGCTTTTATTTATTTATTTATTCATTCGAGGAGTCGTCTCGCACTGTAGCCCAGGCTGGAGTGCAGTGACCCAATCTCCACTCACTGCAACCTCCCCCTCCCAGGTTCAAACGATTCGCCTGCCTCAACCTCCTGAGTAGCTGGGATTACAGGCGCCTGCCACCACACCCAGCTTATTTTTTTATTATTATTATTTTTTATTTAGAGATGGAGTCTCGCTCTGTCACCATGGCTGGAGTGCGGTGGTGTGATCTGGGCTCACTGCAACCTCCACTTCCTGGGTTCAAGCGATTCTCCTGCCTCAGCCTCCCAAGTAGCTGAGATTACTGGGACAGGCCACCATGCCCAGCTAATTTATTTGAATTTTTGGTAGAGACGGGGTTTCCCCATGTTGGTCAGGCCGGTCTCGAACTCCTGACCTCAAATGATCGGCCCACCTCGGCCTCCCAGAGTGCTGAGATTACAGGCATGAACCACCACGCCCAGCCATAGGTTTTATTTATTTTTCTATCTGTGAAATCGAACTGCAGCCTGAGGGTAGCAGATGGGAAAGGAGGGATGGGGAAGAGAATGGAAAGATGAGTTAAAACACACACACACACACACACACACACACACACACACACACCCTTGCAAATGTGAAGTGTTCATCTGTAAGACTGCATCAGATTACTCCATTCTGGGCTGGGCGCAGTGGCTCACACCTGTAAACCCAGCACTTTGGGAGGCCGAGGTGGGTGCATTGCTTGAGTTCAGGAGTTCGAGACCAGCCTGCAACATGGTGTAACCCCATCTCTACTAAAAATACAAAAAATAGCCGGCACGGTGGCAGGTGCCTGTAATCCCAGCCACTTGGGAGGCTGAGGTGGCAGAATTGCTTTAGCGGGGGAGGTGGAGGTTGCAGTGAGCTGAGATCACATGATTGCACTCCAGCCTGAGCCACAGGGTGAGACTCTGTCTCAAAAAAAAAAAAAAAAGATGACTCCATTCTGTAATGTATATAGACATCATTCTACAGTGTGGAAAGAAACAGTTCAAATCCCCTGCTAGGGCCCTTATTATCATTATAATAAAAATGAATAAAAAGAATGCTTCTGGCTGAGCATGGTAGCTCATGTCTAAATCCCAGCACTTCGGGAGGCTGAGGCAGGTAGATCACCTGAGGTCCGGGATTTGAGACCAACCTGGCCAACGTGGTGAAACCCCATCTCTAATAATACAAAAATTAGCTGGGAGTGGTGGTGCACACGTGTAATCCTAGCTACTTGGGAGGCTGAGACAGGAGAATTGCTTGAACCTGGGAGGTGGAGGTTGCAGTGAGGAGGGATCGTGTGTGCCACTGCACTCCAGCCTGGGCAATAAGAAGGAAACTCCGTCTCAAGAAAAACCCAAAAATAAACCAAAAGAATGTTTCTGAGTACAGTGTGTGAATCACACACATGGTGATGAACGAATGAACACCCAGAACTCCAACAGGAGACAATGTCAGAAGTATTAACAAATCTGACCTTGACCCTGGGCAACACAGTGAGACCCCATCTTTACAAAAAGTTTTTAAAAAATTAGCTGGATGTGGTGGTGTGTGCTTGTGGTTCCAGCTATTCCGGACGCTGAGGTGGGAGGATCACTTGAGCCTGGGAGTTAGAGGATGCAGTGAGCCATGATCACGCCACTGCACTCCAGCCCAGGCAACAGAGCGAGACACTGTCTCTTAAAAGAAATAAAAATAAAAATAAATAAATAAATAAATAAATAAAATTGGCCAGCAGTGGTGGCTCACACCTGTAATCCCAACATTTTGGGAGGCCAAGGTGGGTGGATCACAAGGTCAAGAGATGGAGACCATCCTGGCCCACATGGTGAAACCCCATCTTTGCTAAAAATACAAAAATTAGCCGGGCGTGGTGGCGCCCTCCTGTAGTCCCAGCTACTCAGGAGGCTGAGGCAGGGGAATTGCTTGAACCCGGGAGGTGGACGTTGCAGTGAGCTGAGATCGCCACTGCACTCTAGCTTGACAACAGAGGGAGACTCCGTCTCAAAACAAAACAAAACAAAACAAAA
>NW_012117932.1:5226737-5232600 GCF_000951035.1 Colobus angolensis palliatus | reverse complement strand
AAAAAAAAAAAAAAAAGAGTAATGGAGGGGGAAAGAGCCCTGGGGTCGCCTGGACAAGTTCATCTCTGGATCCATGTCCTTCTCTATCACTGACAAAGTTGGATAATGAATGAGGCATAATTTTTTTTTTTCTTTTTTGAGATGGAGTCTCGTGCCACCGACCGGGCTGGAGTGCAGCGGTGCGATCTCGGCTCACTGCAACCTCCACCTACCAGGCCCAACCAACTCTCCTGCCTCAGCCTCCTGAGCAGCTGGGACTACAGGCGTGCGCCACTACGCCCAGCTAATTTTTGTATTTTTAGTAGAGACGGGGTTTCACTATGCTGGTTGGCCAGGATGGTCTTGATCTCTTGACCTCGTGATCTGCCCACTTCGGTCTCCCAAAGTGCTGGGATTATAGGCGTGATCACTGCACCCAGCCCAAGGCATAATTTTTTAAAGCACTGACCCTGTTATCTGAGCATCAGTAAGGAGCTGGTATCCTTTCTGGGCCTAGTGGACTGATGTGAACAGTATTACACAGGTTAACCCAGATACGTTTTTCTGTTTTTCCTTTGAAAATGGGGGTTTCGGGAGGGCAGAGAAAAGGAGGAGGATGAAAAATTAAGTGCCTAACTACACAGACCAGGGGGGCCTGCAGCCTCCCACACGCCTGCGCTCCAGATCCAGGTAATTATTCCTCATGGTGCTGACACCAACAGGAAGGAATGGTGGATGCATTTTCTTTCTTCTTCACTTCCCCACGCATCCTGTTTTCCCAGGTTTGGAGGTTTGAGCCGGCCTTGTGCAAAAGCTCCTGCGCCAGGTCAAGCCCTGACTCCAGGCCGTCTGTTCCTAGGGCGACGGCAGCAGTGGGCTGCTTTGGTGGAGGGTCAGCCTTTTCTCCAAAGTCCAGCGAGCCTGCCGGTGAACCAAGGTTACTGATTAATCCACACTGAAGTCTCGGTGAGGACTCAGCCTGACCGGACTGTCTTTAGATGGGACCAACTCTGGTTCATACACAGGCCACTCACTCTGCACAGCCCCCCTCCACTTACTGAAGCAAGATGAATTGGCAGTAAGTGCGTGATACCCTGGTCCCATCTAGAAACAACCAGCTACTCCACAGCCTCAGGGTCAGGGATGCTCAAGTGCTATTTATTCTGTTTACCAGACATACAGCAGCAGGACAGGGAGTCTTCATAGCCTGTTGCATCATGTGATTCCATTCCAGATTTTTCCTTTTATTCCTGTCTCTAAGGCCCCATTGTACAGGTGCTACTAATTCTCATGAAATGATACTAGGAGGTAAAGAAAGTTCCCTGGCTCTCAGATATCCATCTGTGTGTGTGCAAGCAGACAGAGCACAGAAAAAGAAGTAGAAGAATAACAAGGTTCCTAGTTCTGTGTGGGCTGAGCAAGATAAAAAAAAAGAGAGAATAACGAGGAGTGAAAAGAATGAAGAAGAAAAACAGCTGCACAGGAAAAGGGCAGTGTCACAGGTGCCTCCCACGGTCCTTTTCCGAGGGCCCGTAGGGGAGGCCAAGTGGGGAGAATGGGGGACATTAGGTGGACGACCCAGGGGACCAGCTGGTGCCACAGCAGGGCATGCTAGATGAGGATTTGGCCTGCTAGATCCATGTTGGCGGGATTGGCCAACATCAAACATGAGGGGGCTCTGGTGACACGTGACACTGCACCATCAGAGATCACAGCAAATGGCTTTGCTGAGGTGTCCACTTTATTCCTGCCCTGATCACCTCCCTTTCCTGATTATTAGTCCCTTTTTTTTCTCCAGGAAGTCTCTTCTCATCCCTGTTCATGCCGTCACGTAACAAGCATTTACCACACTAGTACCGTGAGCTGCGCCGTGTGCGGTGATTACCTCTGTGGATCAGACAGACGACAGTGCCTGATCTTGTCATTCTTCCATCCTTTAATTCCTTTCTCCCAGTCTGGCCAGAAAAAAAAAAAAAAGTTCTCCTAACAGAGAATATAGGAACAGGTTGCTGAAAAGTGACATCCGACAAGAAATGAAAGCTGGTTGATGAAAGATTTAAAAGAAAAATGTCATGTCAGACTTGGTGGCTGAAGCCTGTAATCCCAGCACTTTGGGAGGCTGAGGTGGACAGATCATCTAAGGTCAGGAGTTCAAGATCAGCCTGGCCCACATGGTGAAACCCCGTATCTATTAAAAATATAAAAATTGGCTGGGAGTGGCCGGGCGCGATCACTGGCGCCTGTAGTCGCAGCATTTTGGGAGGCTGAGACAGGCGGATCAGCTGAGGTCGGGAGTTCAAGACCAGCCTGACCAACATGGAGAAACCTCATCTCTACTAAAAATATAAAAAATTAATCGGGGGTGGTGGCACGTGCCTGCAATCCCAGCTACTCGGGAGGCTGAGGCAGGAGAATCACTTGAACCAGGGAGGCAGAGGTTGCGGTGAGCTGAGATCGCACCATTGCCCTCCAGCCTGGGCAAGAAGAGGGAAACTCTATCTCAAAAAAAAAAAAAAAATTAGCTGGGTGTGGTGGTGGGCACCTGTAATCCCAGCTACTCGAGAGGCTGAGGCAGGAGAATCATTTGAACCTGAGAGGTGGCGGTTGCAGGGAGCCAAGATCGCACCACTGTATTCCAGCCTGGGTGACAGAGTAAGACTCGGTCTCAAAACAAAAGAAATGAAAAATGTCCTTCCCTGTTCCTGGCACTCTCCCCGCCCTAGCCTCATGGGCATGCTATCTCTCAACAAGACCCAGTCTGCCCCAACCTGAGGTGTTGCTAGACCAGCTGCCCAAACAGGAAACTTTATATAATTCTGCAACCCTGACCTTGAGTCCTGAATCTTCCCCTTCTGTAAACAGGCCATTCAACCCAGGAAGACCTGCAGACCTGGCTGGGACACATTTTGAAAAACACACACATTGTTAAAAATGTTGAAAAAGTCCCTAGGTCTAAGAGGAAGTGATCTGTCTGACTCGACAGTAGAAATCACTTCATATAAAGTAATGGAACAAATGGAAATTTAATCCTAACAGATGTAAGTGCCAGGGCAGTCACTTGTCTACACGGATGACTTGATTGCACCTGTTGGAAAGGCTGGGAAAATGAGCCGTGAAATCCTGCTCACATTCCCTACTGGAAGCAACACTCCTGCCTTGCAAATTAGTAAGCCTTATGTTCTCAACATCCTGACTTCAACATGTGTGCCCTAGTTCTGGGCAGGCTGTGACTCACCTTAGCTACTGGTCAAATGATTCTTACTCAGAGCCCTACGTTTCTAATCTTTAGTGTTAAGTGGTCTAGGCACATATTAGCCAAATGTCTACCTTTTTTTTTCCTCATGCCTGTTTCCCAGTCTGTGTCCTTTCAAGATATTCCTTTGAAATGACTGATTCAGGCAAGAACTGGATTTACTTATGGTAGCCTTCAACTTCCTACTTAACTGCCAAACTTCAATGAAAGTCCAGATTAGAAGCTTTAGACCTCAGCCTCTGGCCCTGGGCCTTCTGAAATGACCTTCCTCCAAACACCATTGAATTTCCGCTAATTTAGTTAATGAATGGAACTTTCTGAAGAGAGCAGTTACTTTGATCTGAACCCCTTTCCTAGTTTCCAGTTAACATAGCCAGAGGGAGACACAACGGGTGCTCTTTCCTCAACGGGTGCCCTCTCCTCCTGCGTGGCTGGAGCAGCCCCCTGCTGTAGTTACTCCTCTAAAACAGGGCTGCAGAAAGCAGTTCCCAGAAGGAAGAAGGCAGGTTACAAATACTACCGTTGGCATTTTCGTGGGTGCTTCCCCCCACATAGAGATGAAAGCGTTGAGGTGGGGCTTTGAGGCACACTCTCTGGGTAGCTGGGCCTGCAGTCTGGAAATCCTAAGTAATCCTCGCAAATAGGCTAACTGGAAGCCAGCAATACACATGAGCAGTGCTTCTGGCCTGAGAGAAAAGTGTCTGCATTCAAAGTACACCTTCAGATAAAAATGGAAAATGCCAGTCCCACCCTGCAGGAATCCTCAGTTTCTGGGCTGTTTATCCTCACTGCCATCCACCCTACGCTTGGCTGTGACTAGGATGTGAAGAAAGAGATTGGGTGGGAAAAGGCTACCGCAGTTCTTGCTCTGTTTAACTCACCACCTTAGAAAACATGGCCTTGGCTGCTGCTTTAAAACAACAGCAACGAAAATCCCCAGCCCCGACCCAGAGATTTAACCCTGCAGCTAAGGTGAAGTTTTTGTTAAGGTGGTAAGGTAAGAAAGCAAGCCATTCTTAGCCTTGACTTCCAGTCTTTATGCTTTTCGGAAGACAAGTCCAGCGAAGACCTCCACCCCTTCCAAACAGCGACTTACCTCGTAGCTGATCCACAGATTGCAAAGTACGGATGTGATGTTCCAGGCTTGGCCACAAGGGGACACTCGAGAGTAGGACCGCCCGCCTCAATGCTTTGTTTTTTACTCACTTTTGGTTGGGAGGGAGGGAGTGGGGTGTGGGAGTGGTGGGGGAGATGCTGCCTTTAAAAAAAAGTCCATTTGTTCCCTGAAATTGTGCCACTTGCCCTTTTATAAGTCAAAGGTTGCCACGTTACCTGTTGCCAGGTTCCTGAGAGTGCTTGGGGAAAATGTGCGCGAGAGAGGCGCGGCACAGTCCTTCGGCTTGGTAGATTTCAAGCTCTGTGGACTGAGCGGGCGCTGACATTTGCAGGGCAGCTGCTGTGGATTGCCTGCGCATTGTTTGGTCGTAGTTCTAACAGAGGAGTGGCTGCGTCTGACATCATTTCCAGGCATGAAGTGCCTGGGGCTTTTTTTTTTTTTTCTTTAATGACTCTAACTCTCTGATCCCTCCCTGCCTGGATTTTTGTACAGTAGATGCACTGTGCAAAACAGCCTCCACTCAGGAAGCCCAAGTTTTGTAGCAACTTGTTAAAACAACTTGGGTGCTTTTTTAAAAAAATAAAGTTGTGACTCTGAAACAAACCTTTCCATTCTTCCTCCTTTCTGAGAACAATGTTGCGTTTGATTAGCAGCGCAGCCAGTGCTTTCTGAAAGATCTACTCTCCCCAGAAGAGGCGGCTGCTATCAGTTGAATAGATCTCTAAGCCAGACATGCCGAGGCTTGGGGCATTTGTCTGGCGTTAGGAAGTGTCTGGAATACTAGTAACTACCAACTGGCGTGTCTTATGATTACAGGAATTATTACACTACCCTCCATCTCATTCACATCCCGTCTCCTCCCCTTACACACACACAAGCATACTTTTTTCTACTTTAAAAAAAGTTGAGCAAGTCATCTTGTGGTTTCCGGGGAGGATGTGACTGGGAGAGAAGACTGTGGGATACCTTGTGTCTCCCACGGGGGGCCGGGAATCATGGTGTATGCCCCACCCCAACAGCCTCTGATCTTTGCCTTCTCACCACTGACCGCCACACTTTGGGTGGCCTGTAAATGTGAAGCTGTAAATATTTTGAAATAAGGTAGTGATTTTTCCATGTGCATTTTGTTTTGTGGCATTTCTCTCCTTCTGCTGTCTTTTAAAAGTTGCAACTGTGCACCCCTTGTTGACCACTCCAAATTCGTTCATTCACTGAAACTTTGGTGAGTTCCTGCAGAGTGAGGAGGGCTCTGCACAGAGCATGGTGCTTTAGTGGACAAGGTGTTTAATAGAGAGTGTTTACTTGGGGGGGGGTGCCGGGATAAACAGAGGTAGTTTGAGTTAATGGTCAGATGGGATTTGGAGCCCTGAGTACTCTTAACTCTTGTCACTGAATCTGTAGATGAGTTAAAGATGTCCATTGCCCGCTCTGAGCCTTAATATTTTCATCAGTCAAATGGGGATAGTGGGATCTTTCACATATGTGAGATCATGTCTTTTTTTTTTTTTTTTTTT
>NW_012117932.1:5224463-5226187 GCF_000951035.1 Colobus angolensis palliatus | reverse complement strand
AAAAAAAAAAAAAGACAAGGTCTCACTCTGTTGCCCATGTTGGTCTCGAACTCCTGGGCTAAAGCGATCCTTATGCCTCAGCCTCCCAAAGTGCTGGGATTACAGGTGTGAGCCACCACACCCAGCCGCCATGTCTATTAAGTTCTTAGTACAGTGTCCAGTACACAGAGTAAGGATCTGCTCTCTGGTGATTAGGAAGATCTAATGGCATGTCACGGATCTGGACTAAATCTCATCTCATCATCTTTGTTGTTGCCAGGGTTTGTGCACTTTTCTGGGTGGAGGACTGCAGACAGACCACTGATTTGTCTGGCATTTGCTGGAAAGTGAGGCCTACATAACACATCACCACGAGGAGCAGGAGCCCTATGATGCACTATTAAGTGCACAACTTTGGGGTCTGCTTGGCTGGAAGCAGGAGCAGCAAACTTGTCTATTAGTAATTTTGTCCTCATCGGTGCCAGATGCTTTCCCAAGATGCCAGCACGTTCATCATTGCTACCAGACAGCCTCATTGGAGCTCTTTTTCTGGCCTCCTTTTTTGGCTTCTTTCTTCAGTTCTTTAGCGTCATTGTCTGTGGGACCCTCCCTAGTTTGCAAATTCTTGTCTAGATTTCAGTCATTATCATAACCATCCAATTTGAAAGAAATCTTGTCATCTAGTTGAGCCACCTATCAGATGTTGGTACAATTGCTGTAACTTCCCAGCCAAAACATGTGCTGGTCTGTGCTTGAACAGGGGCTGAGAACTCCCTCTGCTGTGAGGTCCTCAGATTCCTTCTATGGACGGACAATCAATGCCTGGAGAATTATTCTTTATGCCTCTCTGAGTTCTTGCCTTTGTTGTTCCTTTGGGGACTTATACAAAGCAGGCCCATGCCATCCTGTAAGCAAGAGCCTTCCAAATAATTGAAAACCCCCCTTTCTTCTCTTCCAAATGAAACACCTCGTCTTTTTATTTTTATTTTTTATTTTTTGATGTAGTCTTGCTCTGTTGCCAGGCTAGAGTGGCACGATCTTGGCTCACTGCAACCTCGATCTTTCGGGCTCAAGCAGTCCTCCCGCCCCAGCCTTCCAAGTAGCTGGGACTACAGGTGCCACTTACTTGGAAGGCTGGGGCAGGATGCTACCACTCCTGGATAATTGTGTGGAGATGCGTTTCACCATGTTGCTCTAGCTGGTCTCAAACTCCTCAGCTCAAAGAGATCCTCCCGCCTGGACCTCTCAAAGTGCTGGGATTACAGAAATGAGCCACCGCAACAGGCCTAGGTCCGTACTTCTAATCCTACATGCGTTTCCTGAAACAGACACCTTACCTGACATTACAACCAGAAGTCCAATCGTTCCCATTCTGTATTTCTACAATAGAAATATGCTTATGTCCCTAGTTTAGGTCCTTCCATGTTTCTTTTTTTTCTTTTGGCCTCTTCACATCATTTTGTTTTCTAAAACAGCTGTGTGCTTCAAATTACCTCTTGAATATATTCTCTTTTTTTTAATTTTTTTTTTTTTTTCTTTTCTTGAGACGGAGTCTCACTCTGTCGTCCAGGCTGGAGTGCAGTGGCATGATCTCGGCTCACAGCAAGCTCCGCCTCCCGGGTTTACACCATTCTCCTGCCTCAGCCTCCCGAGTAGCTGGGACTACAGGCGCCCGCCACCTCGTCCGGGTAGTTTTTCGTATTTTTTAGTAGAGACGGGGTTTCACCGTGTTAGCCAGGATGGTC
>NW_012117932.1:5221939-5223338 GCF_000951035.1 Colobus angolensis palliatus | reverse complement strand
AAAAAAAAAAAAAAAAAAAAAGAGAACGTTACTTTTAAACAAATCAGATGTTTCACTCACTGTATAGAAGCTGCTTGTTTTCTCTTTTTCTCTTTCTCATTTTCTCTTTCTGTTTTCACCGGACAAGACAAACATATTGGCTGGTGTTTCACCCTCCTTAAGCCTCACTCTTATCTATCACACACCCGCTGGTGCTCAGACCTTCTCAGTGGGTTCTAAATCTTTCCTGGCACTGAATCCTGAGAGTAGAACTCAAACAAACAAACAAAACACCCTTAGGAGAGAAGCGAGGGTTTAGGGCTTAGATAGCAAATCTAGGAAAGGGTGATGTTGGGGAAAACGGAAGGATTTCGTTGTACGAGCTTCGGAGTGCAGAAGAATTAGAAAATGAAGAAGGGGACGATGGAGAAGTGTGAGTTGTGATTTGAATCTCCTTTCCTCTCCTTCAAACGGCAATCTTAAGCCGGGCATGGTGGCATGCGCCCGTTGTCCCACCTATTCAGGAGGCTGAAGGGGGAAGATCTCTTGAACCGGGGAGTTCAAGGCCTTTCAGCCAGATGGAGTCCTTTCAACCAGATGAGGAAAAAAATCATTTCATTTGCAATGAACACAAAACACAGCACAATGAGACCCTGTCTGTAGTTGGAAAAAAAAAAAAAGCAATCATGAAGATTTGAATTCCTTTCACCTTCCTAGTCCATGACTGGACAGTGTTGCTCACCGCAGTGAAGCCTCATAATAACGAGTAACGCCCCTCCTCGTAACAGCATGGAAGATGGTTCCTATCCTAAAGCTTCATAATAACGAGTAATGTCCCTCCGTGTAACAGCGTGGGAAATGGTTCCTGTCCTCCATTCAGCTCCCTTATTCAAAGTGAGGGGGATCTCAAAATGTTATCTCCTTTGGGTGTTGGGGGCAGGACCACCCTGTTGGAGAAGTCATGTCTCCAGTATTCTCCCTGTCCAATCTAACCATGGTAGATTTCAAGCATTACTGGAGCTCTGCCAATGTCCCTGTTGAACAAGGTATCCAGAGTTATCCCGATAGATAGCGAAGATCAGCTGACAACAGCCACCAGGTGGCGTCCAATTGCAGTTGGCCTGGGGAGTGTAGGAGTCACATTGGAGGCTCAGGTCCCCAAGGTCAGTCATGCGTTGGGAACGATGTGACCTAGCCCCGCGCCCTCCCACCCACATCATCACACTTATCATGGCAGGAGTTTTACTGTATGTCATAGCAAATCAAATGATTCTATATTTGGCTGCATATCTAGCTTATTTTTTTGGAGGGGGAGTGTTTAGTTGTTTTTTTTTTTTTTGAGACGGAGTCTCGCTCTGTCGCCCGGGCTGGAGTGCAGTGGCCGGATCTCAGCTCGCTGCAAGCTCCGCCTCCCGGGTTT
>NW_012117932.1:5218908-5221124 GCF_000951035.1 Colobus angolensis palliatus | reverse complement strand
GGAGAATGGCATGAACCCGGGAGGCGGAGATTGCAGTGAGCTGAGATCCGGCCACTGCACTCCAGCCTGGGCGACAGAGGGAGACTCCTTCTCAAAAAAAAAAAAAGAAAAGAAAAAAAAAAGAAACCAGGGAGAGCTAACAAGAAGCAATACGTAATCCAAAAGATCAGACATTTGATGTTGGAATATGTTATTTAGCTTCTTGAAATATCAGTGGGTGGAATGTCCTGAGAATCCATTCTCAACAAAATAATGAGTTCACATTGTAAAGACATGTCTTAGGAGAAGTGGTACAATGCTCTAGTTTCATTCGATTTTAATAGGGAGAGGTTCTATCCTATTTATGGCTCCCACCCACTCTGGGTCTTCAGCTGAATGACTGAGATGAGCATTACTCCGAGCAGGGCTACCATCACTCATGCCTCTCTGGGAACCAGAGCTGCACCAAGGTTTGGATACAAGCAACTAAAGTGAGCGAGGCAACGTATTTACAATGTATATGCATTGGCATTGTTTAGCCAGAGGCTTAGCTTTGGGCTAACGGGAAGAACCTGAGGCTGGCTGGTTCCGCTCCTGACTGCACCTTGCAGGCACTGGATTTTCCCTGAGCCGCATTTCCTGTCAGGTGCATTAGCTAAAAAATGAGGAAGTTGACTGCTTATTGTTGAGCTGCATTCAAATGATAAAGATGGGCCAGGCGTGGCATAGTGGCTCATGCCTCTAATGCAGCATTTTGAGAGGCTGAGGTGGGAGGATTGCTTGAAGCCAGGGGTTCAAGACCAGCCTGGGCAACACAACTCCATCTCTACAAAAAATAAAAAATTAGCTGGATATGGTGGTGCACACCTGTAGTCCCAGCTGCTCAAGAGACTGAAGTGGGAGGATTGCTTGAGCCTGGGAGATCGAAGCTGCAATGAGCCATGATGCTGCCACTGCCCCCCAACCTGGTGACAGAGTGAGACCCTATCTCTTAAAAAAATAAAAAAGGAGGTAAAGATGTGTGTTTCATGAGTCAACATAGATGGGAAGTTCTCCTGGGCTGGGCCTCTGCCAGTCATCCACCCAGGGAATGAGAGGCGACTGCCTCTGTGTCATGCACTTTGTCTTCCCCTCTCCCAGAGTCCATATGATATTGTAATGTGACATTTGCTTGATTTATTCCTCCAATACTCAGGCAATCCCTGTGAAATAGCCAGACATTATTATCCATCTATTTTACGGTTAAGGAAATTACTCCAAATCACAGGCCGCTGAAGCAGCAGGACAGCATAATGGGGTCCTTTTGTTTATTGTTCATTATACGGTGTTTCCTTTGAGTGGCCAAAGGAAAGATCTTCGATGTTAAAGCAAGTATTTCATTCAGTGAGATGGTCCGAGTTGGCAGCTAGAACCGTAGGTAACAAGTTGGGACTGCGTGGCCAGGTCTAGCTGATGTGATGGAGCCACGGTGACACCACCTGCGAGAGTGGGTGGGCTGGGGTGGGCTGGGGAGGAAGTGATGGGAGCGTAATTATTTGAATGAATTTATAATAGCTGCTTAAGGAATTGTGCTTCACTGACCGGAGTCCCACTGGGAAACTTAATTTGTTTTTGATCTTTATTTTCTCAAATCATGCTTTACAAATGAGAAACTGAAAGCCAAAGTATAAAGCTTCTTCAAAACCCTCAGCATTGTAATCAAATGGCTAGATGGTGGGGCTGAGGCTGCTGCTGGGAGCCTCCAAATAGACCTTGACTCCCTTGTACAGGCCCAAAATTGTACTCAGCAGCCTAGATTCAGGCCCCCACCCTTTTTTTAGACCGAATCTCGCTCTGTCGCCTAGGTTGGAGTGCAAGGGCACGATCTCAGCTCACCTCAACGTCCGCCTCCCAGGTTGAAGCGATTCTCCTGCCTCAGCCTCCCGAGTAGCTGGGATTACAGGCATGCGCCATCACACCCAGCTAATTTTTGTATTTTTAGTAGAGACGAGGTTTCACCATGTTGGCCAGGCTCCTCTCAAACTCCTGACCTCAGGTGATCCACCTGCCACAGCCTCCCAAAGTGCTGGGATTCCAGGCGTGAGCCACCACACCCAGTCAGATTCAGGCCCTTGACTTGACCAAGTTGCCCTAAAGGAAGACACTTTAGGGAGTGGCTCATACAGACGAAGCCCACGAAGACTGATTTGTTAACTAGCATGTGGATTAATTTCTACAATAGGAGACTTTTTTACAGT
>NW_012117932.1:5210515-5214828 GCF_000951035.1 Colobus angolensis palliatus | reverse complement strand
GAGGGAGGGAGGAAGGAAGGAAGGAAGGGAGGGAGGGAGGGAGGAAGGAAGGAAGGGAGGAAGGGAGGGAGTGGGCTTCGATAAACAAGTTGTAGCAGCTATGATGGCGTGTGTACCCCTCACCTGGACACCTTGTCCTTGTCCTTAGGATCAGAACACGCATCCTCACAACCTCTTTGCCTTCCTGTTTTCTTTTTCCATGTTTATTATCAACCACTAGAATCTCTTCTAATGAGTTACTTTGCTTAACGTTAGCTATATTTAGTGTTTTCCCTGAAAGCAGAGACTCCCCTCACCTTCTCTCTGTGCCTATACACTCTGTTGGCTGGGCAGGTTTCGACAGAGGGCTAATCATGTCTAGTTTATGTTGATTCAAGTTAATTTCCATTTCAGAAATTGGTATTTCCCAGTGTTTTCCTCCCTCGGTTTTGTGGAGGTGTCACCTCAGAGGAGACCCAAACCACCTCCGGAAAGCAGGGGTCTCAGCCTGTCAATGGAACTTTTTTTCCTGTTAAATGTCTCAGTGTGTTTCGTGTGCCCTAATTTCCAATGGCTGTCAGTTACAATATCAGAAATTAAAACCCACGCAGAAATCACAGTGTCTTTGTTTTCACTGTCTTCCAGTGTCATCTTGCATTACAACCTATAAGAAGACACCACCTCCAGTCCCACCCAGAACTACCACGAAACCTTTCATTTCTATCACAGCCCAGAGTAGCACAGAGTCAGCCCAGGATGCCTACATGGATGGACAGGGACAGCGAGGAGATATTATCAGCCAGTCTGGACTCAGCAACTCCACCGAGAGCCTGGACAGTATGAAGGCTCTGACCGCCGCCATCGAAGCTGCAAACGCCCAGATCCATGGCCCTGCCAGTCAACACATGGGTAATAACACTGCCACCGTCACCACCACGACTACCATAGCCACCGTCACCACCGAGGACAGGAAGAAGGACCACTTTAAGAAAAATCGATGCCTGTCTATCGGGATACAGGTAACAGCCTCCTTTTCTGTCCTTTGAAATAGGAACTTAAAACTAAGGAATGTTAACACTTTTTCTTTCCCCGGAAGGTTTGCTTTCTTGCCGCTTGGAATCATACACCAATGTGTAGGAGCAGATTTTCACGTGGTTGGCTGTGGACTCGTATATTGTTAAATGTGACCAAGATTATGAAAGTATTTTCTTTGGAGACATTATTAGCAGCTATTATTTTTGTTCTCTAAATTGAATGTGTGACTCAAACTGCAGGATAATTCAAAAAACATGAACACAATCAAACATGAGGTGCTTTTAATTCCTAACACACACTTCTATTTTTAGAAAAAAGAGTGGACTCGCAAGAATAGCCGGGGTCATCGAGCCACATAACAGTATGTTCAACACTATTGAATGACCATATGAGAACAAAAATGCGAACCACTTCCCATAGATGTGGGAGGGAAGGCGAGCAAGACCAAAGTGACTGATAGTGTGGAAAGCAATAACTCACATCACAGCATCATGAGGAAAGAATGTGCACTAGTTTCAGCCTAATGAAGCATTTCATGAAAATGGTAGAAAACTCAGTAGGCTTCTCAGTTCAGTTCACTGTTTTTCTGCTTTTCAAAGATCAGATCAAACTGATTCCACCTTGTTTCTTTTACGTCTGTTTAGCTTGGGTTACCCTGCCAGAAATGTTCTTCTATCAAAGCAGAAAAATCATCCCCTGTCTCCATTTTTTTTGTGCTGTATCAGTCTGCAGGTCCCCTTTGAAAAATAACTTCTCAATGTGCTGTTGAATCAATCCGTCCACAGTGAACCCACTCTAAGTCTAATTTAAAAGCCAGGTGTGGCCGGGCACAGTGGCTCACGCCTGTAATGCCAACACTTTGGGAGGCCGAGGCGGGCGGGTCACCTGAGGTCGGGGGTTCGAGACCAGCCTGACCAACATGGAGAAACTCCGTCTCTACTAAAAATACAAAATTAGCCGGGCGTGGTGGTGCACGCCTGTAATCCCAGCTACTCGGGAGGCTGAGGCAGGAGAATCGCTTGAACCCAAGAGGCAGAGGTCGTGGTGAGCCGAGATCGCGCCATTGCACCCCAGCCTGGGCAACAAGAACAAACCTCCATCTCAAAAAAATAAAATTTAAAAAATTTAAAAAATGACCGTTTTAACTATTTTTACACGTACAGTTCGGTGGCACTAAGGACATTCACATTGTTGTGTGACCATCACTACACTGTGTGTGTTGAGTGGTAATGATGCACCCACTAAACTATAACCTCCACAGGGAGCTAGATTTTTTAACACTCAGTCTCAGAATAATAAATATTACTATTATTTTCACCCAGTAGGATGGAACTAGACTTAAATCCACATATAACACTGGGGAGAAAAATTTTTACTTGAGATATTATCTCATGTCTTAAATAGTTGGATATTTTAGTGAATAAAAAAATTGTTCTTATTCTTCCTCTAAATCGTACACTGCTATATAAATTATAGCAAAGTACTGAGTACTTGATGTGACTCTCATTTAACTCATCCAATGACCTTACGGCATAGGTGTTAGGATCATCTCTACCCTACAGATGAGAGCACAGAGCGGTTGAAAAACTTACCAAACGTCACCTGCTTTTTGTTGACACAGCCAAGATTATACCAAGTGTCTAACATGATCACATTATACTACTTCTTTGATGGAGAATAATAAGTAAAAAAAAAAAAAAAAAAAAAGCCAGGCATGGTGGCTCATGCCTGTAATCCTAGCACTTTGGGAGGCTGAGGTGGGCAGATCACAAGGTCAAGAGATCGACTCCATCCTGGCCAACATGGTGAAACCCCGTCTCTACTAAAAATACAAAAATTAGCTGGGTGTGGTGGCACACGCATGTAGTCCCAGCTACTTGGGAGGCTGAGGCAGGAGAATCACTTGAACCCGGGAGGCAGAGGTTGCAGTGAGCTGAGGTGGTGCCACTGCACTCCATCCTGGCGACAGAGTAAGACTCTGTCTCAAAAAAAAATAAAGACTCAAAATATTCATTGAATTTCATTATACATAAATCAAATTTAAATGCAAGTTCCCAAAATATGTCACACTAGGATCTCAGACTTTCTCTCATGCTTTCCCTCTTAGGGCCAGAGTTCCCAATCCTTTACCAAAACTTTAAATTTAATTCATACCCAATAGCTAAATACTACATCTACTTATTTTACAACCTCCGTGAACTTAGATTAATTACTTAATATTTCTGTATCTCAGATTCCTCATCTGGGAAATGAGAATAATAATAGTCCTTATTTCATATGGTGTATTCTGGGTGTAGTAAAAATTAATTGATAAAATATATGTAAGGCTGTAAGCACAGTGCCAGGCGTAAGTGTTCAACAATTATTAGATTTAGCTGTTATGATTAATATTGTCCTTTAAAATTATAATTAGCTAAATATGCTGAACTAAATAATCCACAGGCTTTCTCAATTATTATTTTTTTGGACAGAGATCTCATGTCCTGCAATTTCTTCTACAATTTTTGAAAGCCACTTTATAAATTTAAGTATATTACTCTAGATACAATACTTAAAAGGTGCCATTTGCCAATATTTGGAGCTAAGAGTAAAAAATCACAGAGATAAATTTATATACAACGACTAAAGCTTACAAGATACTAATACTTGATGCAAATGAGCTGGCAGTTCCAGGACCGGTGGGGATGAGGCTTGGACCAGGAAGAGAACAATGTCCTCCATTCTTGTTCGGATGAACCCTGCTTCTTTTCTGTCTCCTTTTTTTTTTAATGCATTGAGGATCATGCTTCTTCAGGGAAATAACTACCATGCATCTTCTGAAAAAAGTTTCATTGGTTAGTTTTATACCACCGCATAGTGAAGACACAACATCCTACTTTGGCTGACATCATAAGCGATTTTAATTTACATGAGTGTAGTCATATGGAATTGGTTAAAATCCCATCCAGGAAATCACAGACCAGGCTCGCTTCTTAAACGGAGACAGTTTAATACACAAAATTGGTTACACAGGTATGGGAAGACTGAGACAGCAATAAAAGGAAAAAGAAGGAAAAGGTGGGGTTACCAGAACTTTACGAGCTCAGAAGAAAGGCCTGGGGTAGCCTGTGCTCAGACTGTGAGATGGCAGGGTCAGGTGGTGCTGGGACTTCGGAGTGGTGCAGAGTAGCTAGTGCATGGGCTGTTGAAAGGAGCTGGAGGGCCAGGCGTGGTGGCGCACGCCTGTAATCCCAGCACTTTGGGAGGCCGAGGTGGGTGGATCACCTGAGGTCAGGAGTTTGAGACCAGCCTGACCAACA
>NW_012117932.1:5205366-5206605 GCF_000951035.1 Colobus angolensis palliatus | reverse complement strand
ACAGAGCCAGACTCCGTCTCTAAATAAATAAATAAATAAAATAAAATAAAATAAAAAGACACGTTATCTTGGATTCATAATTTATTGACTTAAAATAATAAAGGAACACTAAGGAGATAGTTTCAAAACATTTAAGCCTTGAAGACTTTATTTTGACGGCCTTGAAGTCAGCATCAACGTTTATTTGGAAAGAGATTTTTGGAGGGACCTGTCTCCAATCAAAACTAATGAGCCTTATGGAAATCATTTTAATGAATTCCAAAAAGAAGAAATAATCAGTCATGTTTGCCAACCATGACACATTAAAATTAGAAACAAGCACTAAACAGATAACAAAATCTAACCATTTGCAAATATTAAAACATTTAAATAACATTTGGATTACAGAAGGAATTCAAGATTATTTCAAAATAAATGACAGCAGGAATCCTATAAATCATCACTATGGGCTGTGGCCGTAGTTATGATCTAAAAATAATTCCTAGCCCTATGTTCTTTTATAATTAAGGAAGAAATATTACAATATAAAGTAAACACTTAATTTACAAAGCTAGAAAAAGAACAGATTCAAAAGAAGGAATTATTAATGATGAAAGTATAGATAAATGCATTAGAAAACAAAACAGAGCAATGGCAATAACAAGTGGAATTGATAAACCAAAATTGGTTATTTAAAAATACTAAATAATAGACAAGTCTGATTGAGAAAGGGAATATAGAAATTAATAATATTAGAAATGAGAAAAGTATATGACCTTTTGAAAAATTATAAAAGATTCTTGTGACAACTTAATGCTGGTAAATTTTAAAGTCAAAATAATATAGACACTCATGTATATTACCAATACTGATGCAAGAGGGAGTATTAACTCTGGGGAAAGAAGTCAGGTGCAATGTCTCATGCCTGTAATCCCAGCACTTTGGGAAGTGGAGGTGGGTAGATGGCTTGAGCCTGGGAGTTCAAACCAGCCTAAGCAACATAACAAGACCCTGTCTCTATAAAAAAAAGAAAAAATTAGTCGTGTGTGCTGGCACACACCTGAGTCCAAGCTACTTGGGAGGCTGAGGAGGGAGGATCACTTGAGCCCAGGAGGTCACAGTGGCAGTGAGCCATGATTTGCCACAGCACTCCAGGTTGGATGACAGAAACCGTCTCTCTAAAAAATAAATAAATAAATAAAATAAAAACCTGGAGGAAGAATAAAGTGCAAAAAAAGTAAAAAAAAAAAAAAAAAAAAA
>NW_012117932.1:5199397-5200162 GCF_000951035.1 Colobus angolensis palliatus | reverse complement strand
GATTCTCCTGCCTCAGTCTCCTGAGTAGCTGGGACTACAGCCACGCACCACCACGCCCGGATAATTTTTGTATTTTTAGTAGAGACGGGGTTTCACCTTGTTGGCCAGGCTGGTCTCAAACTCCTGATCTCAGGTGATCTGCCAGTCTCAGCTTCCCAAAGTGCTGGGATTACAGGCATGAGCCACTGCGCCCAGCTAAGGTTCTTAATATATTTTAATCAAATAAGCATAACGCTAATACCTAAATTTGAAAGAACACAAGAAAAAAGAATTATAGAATAATATGCTTACAAAAATAGATGTAAAAATTCTTACCAAATTTGAGAATTAATCAAAGTGTATATATATTTTTAAAAATAATATACCTTTACTGATCTTTTTGGGGTTCATAAGCATGATGACTGGGTCTTCACACAAACGTTTAAGATGTGAGGGAGACACATCTTATTATATAATGTCAGCATATTTCCTGTCTGAAGTAAGAAAAATGAAATAAACATTAAAATAATATACTATTATCAAGTAGTGTATGTCACAGAAATTCAAAGTCATTTTAACCTTTGGGGAGAAAGTATGGTATCAAGATAGATAGTAAAAAGTATTGCATTTGGTAAAAATCAGAAGCCATTCCAAGTATCAACTTGATAAAAAGCATTTATAAGAAACCAAACTGCCGGGCGCGGTGGCTCAAGCCTGTAATCCCAGCACTTTGGGAGGCCGAGACGGGCGGATCACGAGGTCAGGAGATCGAGACCATCCTTCCTA
>NW_012117932.1:5195750-5197152 GCF_000951035.1 Colobus angolensis palliatus | reverse complement strand
ACAAAAATTAGCCGGGTGTGGTGGCGCGTACCTGTAGTCCCAGCGTCTTGGCAGGCTGAGGCAGGAGAATCGTTTGAACCCAGGAGGCGGAGGTTGCAGTGAGCTGAGACTGTGCCACTGCACTCCAGCCTGGCGACAGAGCAAGACTCTGTCAAAAAAATAAAACATAAAAAATTAGCCAGGCGTGGTGGCCCGCGTCTGTAGTCCCAGCTACTACTCGGGAGGCTGAGGCAGGGAGAATCGCTTGAACCCGGGAGGCGGAGGTTGCAGTGAGCCGAGACTGTGCCACTGCACTCCAGCCTGGCGACAGAGCAAGACTCTGTGAAAAAATAAAAAATTAGCCGGGCGTGGTGGCGCGCGCCTGTAGTCCCAGCTACTACTCGGGAGGCTGAGGCAGGGAGAATCGCTTGAACCCGGGAGGCAGAGGTTGCAGTGAGCCAAGATCACGCCACTGAGCTCCAGCCTGGGCGACAGAGTGAGAGTCCTGAGACTCTGTCTGAAAATAAATAAATAAATAAATAAATAACCTCCATGCACGGTCGTGCACATCTGTATTCTCAGCTACTCAAGGGGCTGAGGCAGGAGGATCACATGAGCCCAGGAGTCTTGGGCTGTAGTGCACTATACCAATAGGGTGTCCACAGTAAGTTCAGCATCAATATGGTGACCTGCCAGGGGCAGGGGACTGTCAGGTTGCCTAAGGAGGGGTGAACTGGCTCAGGTCAGAAAAGGAGCAGGTCAAAATTGCTGTGCTGATCACTAATGGGATCAACTTTGTGAATAGCCACTGGACTCTAGCCTGGGCAACATAGCAAGATCTCGTCTAGCAAATAAATAAATAAAATATAATACTGTAATAAATGGAAAATTATTTAATATTCCTACACAGGAATACTATGTAGTAAAAAGACAACAATTTCCTGAAAATGAATAGAAATATTTAAAGAAATGCCAATAAAAATTCCAACGTGATTTTTATCAGTTGATGGAGGCTAACAGGACGAACTTGACAATTTGATGTTAAAGTTTACTTAGAAGTTAATACTCCAAAATAACCTAGAGATTTTTGTTTTGTTTTGTTCTGTTCTGTTTTTAAATTGCTTTTTTTTTTTGAGAAACTGTCTTGCTCTGTCACTCAGGCTGGAGTGCAGTGGCATGATCACGGCTCACTGCAGCCTCTACCTCTCAGGCTCAAGCAATCCTCCTTCAGCTCCCCGGTAGCTGGGAGTACAGGCGCATGCCACTATGCCCAGCTATTTTTTTTTCTTACTTTTTGTATAGACAGGGTCTTGCTATGTTGCCCAGGCTGGTCTTTAACTCTTGGGCCCAAGTGATCCTCTCACCTCGGTCTCCCAAAGTGCTAGGATTACAGGCATGAGCCACCCAGCCTAATTTTATATAT
>NW_012117932.1:5191077-5191670 GCF_000951035.1 Colobus angolensis palliatus | reverse complement strand
GCTCTACAGTACGGCCCATTGTTCCCAGGCTGTAAACCTGTACGACATGACTATGCTGAATACTGTAGGCCATTGTAACACAAGGTTAAGTATTTGTGTATCTAACCATAGAAAATGTATAGTAAAAATACAGTACAAAAGACACAAAGTGGTACTTCTGCACAGGGCAGTTCCATTATCATCTTATGATCACTACTGTGTATGTGCTCTATCGTTAACAGAAATGTCACTGTGTGTCATGACTGTATACGGGAATGCCTATATGAGAATGTATGGGAAAATATATGTGAGTAAAGTTTGGTATCAGATAAAGCTGGCATCTCAAATAAAAATGGAAAAGTAGTTAATAAATGGAGCCAGATCCATTGATAACCCAAGGGAGGGAGTATAGGAGGGTAATATTAGATCTCTACATATGTGTCTTCAACACAAACATTTCAGGATGGTGGATTTAAGAATTAAATACGAGAAAAAGATAACATGAAAGCATAAAAGAAAATACAAGAGGACTTTTAAAAAATATACTTAGAGGCCGGGCGCGGTGCCTCAAGCCTGTAATCCCAGCACTTTGGGAGGCCGAGACGGGCGGATCA
>NW_012117932.1:5182121-5190571 GCF_000951035.1 Colobus angolensis palliatus | reverse complement strand
TGTAACAGAGAAAGAATTTAGGTTCATAAGATATAAAGAGATCCTATGATTAAGAAAATAAAAAACAGCCTAATTAGGGAGGAGACTAGTAAAGGGTATGAACAGACAATTTACAGATAGAAACAAAGTCAATAAATATTTTTTGCCGGGTGCAGTGGCTCACGCCTGTAATCTTAGCAATTTGGGAGGCCGAGGCACTCAGATTACGAGGTCAGGAGTTCGAGACCAGCCTGACCAACACGGTGAAATCTCATCTCTACTAAAAATACAAAAATTAGCTGGGCATGGTGGCGCACGTCTGTAATCCCAGCTACTTGGGAGGCTGAGGCACGAGAATCACTTGAACCCAGGAAGCAGAGGTTGCAGTGACCGAGACTGAGCCACTGCACTTCAGCCTGGGTGACACAGTGAGACTCTATCTCAAAAAAAAAACTAAAAAAAAAAACTATGTGTGTATATATACATACATATGTATATGTGTGTGTGTGTATATATATACACACAGACTTTTTTTTTTTTTTTACTTGTGATACATTAGCAAAAATTCAAAAGTTTCCCAATATTTAGTACTGGTGAAGGCATAGGGAATTGGAAACTCTTATGCACCGACTATGAAAGGATGATAAATGATTTGATGAGATATCCATTAAAGTTGCACATGCTCAATATTTTCCACCTAGGATTTCTACTTCTAAGAATTTTTCCTAAACAATATTTGTACAAGTATTCAAAAGGATACATATGAAATATTATTTGTAGTATCATATATAATAGCAATAAAAAGCAAATTACTTTGGTGCCTGTTGCTTAGTCATTAAAATAAATATCCTCATCCCTATAATCCCAGTACTTTAGGAGATGGGGCGGGAGGATTGCTTGAACACAGTCATTTGAGGCCAGCCTGGGCAACATAGGGGGACCCCACCCTACAAAAAATAAGAAAAATTAGCTGGGCATGGTGGCATGTACCTGTAGTCCCAGCTGCTTGGGAGGCTGAGAAGGGAGGATTGCTTGAACCCAGGAGGTTGACGCTGCAGTGAGCCGTGTTTGCAATACTGCATTCCAGCCTGGGCAACAGAGTGAGATCCTGTGTCAAAAAAAAGAAAACAAAAGAAATACTTCTGTAGTCAACAAAAGGACTGAGTTGTATTTACTGACACAATAAAATGTGCAGAGATAGTAGTAGAGTTAATGAATAAAGCATTGCAGAAGAAACATACATAGTATAATCTCATATGTGTAATTTCAGTATTAATCATTTAAATATATATATACATTTAGACATATATATAAAAGAATATAGACAAATATACATCAAATAACTGACAATGATTCTTAGGAGACTTTTTTTTTCTACATTATATATTTCTGTATTTTAATTTTATACAGCTTACATTGAATTGTTTTTATATTTAGAAACAACATTTCTTAAACACACAGTAGGAAAAAGGAATAAACCTAATAATTCTAAAATTTTCTTCAAATTTAGATTGGGACTAATCTGTTGCATAGGTTATTAGTTCTATATGGGCATATTTTCTATATAGCTGTAATATAGACATAGCTATTTAGAAACTGTGGAGTGATAGTCAAAGTCAATTCTTTATTTAAGGGGAGAAAGATGAAGACACTCTATAGTTTATCTTAATAAGGTTAATATCTGAATCTCCCAATGTCAACAATTATAATTACAATACATAAATTTTCCTCTTTATTTTGTATGTTGTTGTCTTCAAATTCAGAACTTCCAGGCTGGGCATGGTGGCTTATGCCTGTAATCTCAACACTTTGGGAGGCCCAGGCAGACAGAACACTTGAGATCAGGAGTTTGAGACCAGCCTAGCCAACTTGGCAAAACCCTGTCTCCACTAAAAATACAAAAATTAGCCGGACATGGTGGCACACACCTGTAATCTCAGCTGTTCGGGAGGCTGAGGCAGGAGAATCCCTTGAACCCGGGAGGCGGAGGTTGCAGTGAGCCAAGACCACACCACAGCACTCCAGCCCAGGCGACAGAGGGAGATTCCATAAAAGAAAAAACTTCCGAGAACACATTTCCATGTAGACTCCCTTCTAATACAGCATTTACAGTAAGATACTTAAGTCTAAGTACAGACTTGCAAATCTATGGAGGAATCATAGACATTTATCAGCTACCTTGAGAGTGACTAAAATTGCCTTTTACTAAGAGCAACAGAGTCAAAGAGCATGCAGCGAAGGTAGTGACGGCTCTCAGAAAATACACAAATACTGACTAAGGAGGTTACAAATTACAAAACATTCCAGTAATATTAGAGGTTTTTCTGATAAAATGTGATGTTCATTTTTCAAGCAAGATGACTGAAATGGAACCACTCTATTTATTTGATGATTTCTGCAGGTGGATGATGCTGAAGAACCTGACAAAACAGGAGAGAATAAAGCACCCAGTAAGTTCCAGTCCGTGGGAGTGCAAGTAGAAGAGGAGAAGTGGTAAGTCCATGTGCAGATGCATCCTCTTTTGTCCTGATGTTGTGAAGTAACGTAAAAGTATTTTTCCCCATGATAAATCTACAAAATTCAATGATATTTTCCACTAAGTTTTGGGAGTATTTAAAGGGTGAAGTTGAATCAATATTAGTTGATTCTCTCCTGTACTTTTAATACTAGAGATCACTCCATTTGAGTTTTACTAGAATAGTACTATAAGCATATTTCATACATATAAATACTGTGTGCAGTACTCTTGGGTTGCCAAACTATACCTTTGGAAAAAAAAAAAAGAAAAAAAACAACCTTCCCATTTTTATGAGAAGAAAATTTACCTATTTCTATTTCTATTCCCAGCACTTAATAGTGTCTGGTGTTTAGTGTGTGCTCCATCAATGATGAATGAATGAATGAATGAATGAGGAAGATATTCCCTATCGTTATCCTGAATCACCAGTCCTTTAGATTACTCTTTACCTACTTTAGAGCCTCAGTATCTATAAATGGGAAATGTAGGATTTCATAAGATTACAGAATTTGGGGTCAATAATTTCATTTTGTAAATGAGAACTTGATGGAGAGAGGCGTGTGAATTTCTCAAACTGGGAGGTTCCTGGTGGGTAGAACCATGTTTTATTGATAGTAGTGTCCCCCAGCTTCCAGCGTTGTGATTTGCACCTACTAAATATACAATAAATGTTGGCTGAATAAAGTAAAACTGGAGTTATGGTAAGAGAAAACGCTCTAGATTATAAATCAGTGTATCATCTCAACTTTGCTACTAACTTTTTGTGTGTTAATTAGGAAGAATCATTTGAATGTCACCTATCCATCCTTCCATTATCCATCCATTCAATAAAATCTATGGAATGCCTCCTATAATCAAGGCTACATGTAACATAAACTGAAAATCTGAAAAGGAGGAATTGATCAGTTTATGGAAGTGGTCCTGTATTAGAACCTCTCACTATTGATTGACACTGTACTTTTAAGAGGTGTGTATATATATCATATACATATAGTTAACATATATTTATTAATAAAATATATAATATGTGTATATGTAATATATATATATAGTGTGTGTGTGTGTGTGTATAATATGACAAAAACCTTAATTACTTTTACACCAACCTAATATAATTATGCAATGCTGGAAGCCCAGAAAACTGGTACAATCATTCTGGAAATAAATATGACAAAAGTTAGCAATAATTATACATCTATCCATACCAATTGACCCAAAAATCACACTCATGGGGCTTGAATTAAATTACTCAATGAAAGGTAAACAATTGTGAAACATTATTTATCATTGTAAAAGAAAAACACTAATTATCAAATAACCACTAATAGCATGCTTTTGTAATTTATAGCACCTCACCAAGGTAAACTATTATACAGCTATTAAATATCATTTATTTTAAAAGGTGGAGAAACATGGGGAATTTCCCATGATACAATGTTAGGTGAAAAAGTTAAATATATAATATCCATGCATAGTGTTCATGCAGATGGACAAGGACTGAAATATAATATGTACAAATGGTAGGTTTAGGAGTGACTTTTTTCTTCTACTCTAAAAAGTTTTAGTAATCATTGTTTTTTTGTTTGTGGTGTGTGTGTGTGTTTTGAGACGGAGTCTCGCTCTGTCGCCCACGCTGGTGTGCAGTAGCACAATCTTGGCTCACTGCAACCTCCGCCTCCTGGGTTGAAACAATTCTCCTGACTCAGCCTCCCGAATAGCTGGGACTACAGGCACGCACCATCATGCCCAGCTGATTTTTGTATTTTTAGTAGAGACAGGGTTTCACCGTGTTGGCCAGGATGGTTTCGATCATCTTGACCTTGTGATCCACCCGCCTTGGCCTCCCAAAGTGCTGGAATTACAGGCATGAGCCACCATGGCGGGCCAGTAATCATTGCTTTAATGTCCTACACATATGTTTCTTTATTGTTTTATAAAAAGTTTTCAAAGTATACATTTAGTAGACATTAAAGAAAATGTATTCCTCGCCGTGGGCAGTGGCTCACACCTGTAATCCCAGCACTTTGGGAGGCCAAGGCGGGTGGATCACCTGAGGTCAGGAGTTCAAGACCAACCTGACCAACATGGTGAAACCCGTCTCTACTAAAAATATAAAAATTAGCTGGGTGTGGTGGTGGGTGCCTGTAATCCCAGGAACTCGGGAGGCTGAGGCAGGAGAATCACTTTAACCTAGGAGGCAGAGATTGCAGTGAGCCGAGATCACTCCATTGCACTCCAGCCTGGGTGGCAGAGCAGAATCTGTCTTAAAAAGAAAAAGATAATACAGTCCTCCATCTCCCACCAGCCCAGCTCGGTGCCTTTTCTCAATGATGTAGTTAGTGGTTGACAGCACAGACTTTTGAGCCAGAGCACCAAATCCTGGCTCTGCCCCTTACTAGCCAAGGGGCCATAAGCAAATTACTACCCATCTTTGTGCTCTAGTTTCCTTATATATAAAAAGGGGGTTACAGGCAGTTTCCACTATAAGCTAAAAGGAACTCAGACGTCACCACTCCATCTTAACAAGTAAAAATCTCAGCAAACTAAAAAATCAACATTTCTTTGTGTATCTATCAGAGAAAGGAGGGCACAGGGCACACTGCTTCTCCCAAAATTGGAGAAACAGACAGACAGATACAGATAATTACAACTCACTGGAGTAGAAACACAAGTAGAAATCTCTGCAGGAACCCGCACAGGGTAAGAAAACATAAGCAGTAACTGAAGAATTGTTGGAGGCTCAATATTGACCACTCTGAGAGTAAAAAGCTCCAACGAAAGCCAGTCATAGGGACACCTCACACTTTTGTGAGTTTTACCTCCAGGAACTCTACCAGGTCCTCATAGTGAACATCAGAGAAAAAAATATCCTTGTGCTTCCAGGAGGGGGAAGGAAAAAAGAACTGCTTTGAAATATGCCAGCATGTTCTCTTATTCACAAGCCCTGCACGCAGCAGAAACTGTTTTCCCAGAACCTTTTGCTGGCTGGGGTTTTATCAGAGCCTAGAACTTACCTGGGGGAAGGCAAACACTCAGCTCTAGTTCCGTCTAGCCTTCCACATGGGGGAAGGGACATACCCAACCTCAGCCCCCTTCAGGCATCTTGTCCCACATAAGAGAAAAAAAAAAAAACACAACTGAGAAACTCTGATGAAGTTCACAGTCCAGGACCACACGCTCACCAAAAGGCTGAGACTAATCATAGAACTGTAGAGCGCTTTTCCCTCACCTGACCAGTACGTTACTAAATGCCAATTTACCACAGTTCCTTTCACCCAGTACGTCATGCTCACTTTTCCAAAAATTACAAGACATACAAAAGGGTAAAAAACACAGTTTGAACAGATGGAACAAGCATCAGAACCAGAGTCAAATATGGCAGGAATGTTGGAATTACCAGGCCAAGATTTTTTTGAAATTATGATTAATAGTCTAAGGGCTCTAATGAAAGAAGCAGAACATGCAGAGAGATGGAGAATGAAAAAGAATTCTAAGAGAGAATTAAAAAGAAATACTGGAGATAAAAAACACTCTAATAGAAACAAAGAATATCTTTGATGAGCTCATTAGTAAATTGGACACTAATGTCTACATTTGAGGATATAACAATAGAAACTTGCAAAGCTGAAAAGCAAAGAGAAAAAAGACTGATAAAAAGTCAGAACAGATTATCTGAGAACGGTGAGACAGCTACAACAGTTGTACTTTATATGAGAGAGGAATACAAGAAGGAGAGGAAGGAGAAAGGAGCAGAAGCAATGTTAGAAGCAATAATAACAGAATTTCCCCAAATTAATGTCAGACACCTCAGATTCAGGAAGCTCAGAGAATACCAAGCAAGATAAATGCCGAAACAAGCAAGCAAACAAACAAAAAACAAAATACTATACCTAAGCATATCATATTCAAACTTCAGAAAAATAAGACTTTAAAAATCTTGAAAAAAATGAGAGGGAAGCTGGGCGCAGTGGCTCAAGCCTGTAATCCCAGCACTTTGGGAGGCCGAGACGGGCGGATCACGAGGTCAGGAGATCGAGACCATCCTGGCTAACCCGGTGAAACCCCGTCTCTACTAAAAACTACAAAAAACTAGCCGGGTGAGGTGGCGACGCCTGTAGTCCCAGCTACCCGGGAGGCTGAGGCAGGAGAATGGCGTGAACCCGGGAGGTGGAGCTTGCAGTGAGCTGAGATCCGGCCACAGCACTCCAGCCTGGGTGACAGAGCGAGACTCCGTCTCCAAAAAAAAGAAGAAAAAAAAAAAAAATGAGAGGGAAAGAACATCTTGCCTATAGAGGAGCAAAGATAAGAATTAGGCCAGATACAGTGGCTCACACCTATAATCCCACAATTTTGGGAGGCTGAGGTGGGTGGATCACTTCAGTCCAGGGGTTCGAAACCAACCTGGGCAACATGGCAAAATCCCATCTTTACAAAAAATACAAAAAATTATCTGGCTGTGGTGCATGCCTGCGGTCCCAGTCACTCAGGCTGAAGTGGAAAGATTGTTTGAGCCTGGGAAGTGGAGGTTGTAGTGAGCTGAGATCACACCACTGCATTCCAGCCTCAGTGACAGAGAGACCCTGTCTCAACAATAAACAAACAGAACAAACAAACAAACAAAAAAGATAAAAGAGAAGAGTTAAATCTGGCCAGGCGCAGTGGCTCATGCCTGTAATCCCAACACTTTGGGAGACCAAGGCAGGCAGATCACCTAAGGTCAGGAGTTTGAGACCAGCCTGGCCAACATTGTGAAACCCCGTCTCTACTAAAAATACAAAAATTAGCAAGGCATGGTGGCAGGCACCTGTAATCTCAGCCACTCCGGAGGCTAAGGCAGGAGAATTGCTTGAACCCAGGAGGCAGAGGTTGCAGTGAGCCGAAATCATGTCATTGCACTTCAGCCTGGGCAACAAGAGCAAAAACTCCACCTCAAAAAATAAAAAATAAATAAATAATTATATCCGTGTAGTCACAGTTACTCAAGAGGCTGTGGTGGAAGGATTGCTTAGGGACAGGAATTCACATCCATCCTGGGCAACTGATAGAGTTTGGCTGTGTCCCCACCCAAACCTCGTCTTGACTTGTAACTTCCACAATTCCCGCATGTTATGGGAGGAACCTGGCAGGAGGTGACTGAATCATGGGGGAGGGTCTTTCCGGTGCTCTTCTCATGGTAATGAGTGGGTCTCATGAGATCTGATGGCTTTAAAAATGGGAATTTCCCTGCCCAGGCCCTCTTCTCTTTCTCTCTCTCTCTCTTTTTTTTTTGAGACGGAGTCTGGCTCTGTCGCCCAGGCTGGAGTGCAGAGGCCCGATCTCGGCTCACTGCAAGCTCCGCCTCTCGGGTTCACGCCATTCTCCTGCCTCAGCCTACCGAGTAGCTGGGGCTACAGGAGCCCACCACCATGCCCAGGTAATTTTTTTATTTTTAGTAGAGACGGGGTTTCACCATGTTAGCCAGGATGGTCTCGATCTCCTGACCTCGTGATCCTCCCACCTCGGCTTCCCAAAGTGCTGGGATTACAGATGTGAGCCGCAGTGCCCGGCTACCCTCTTCTTTTGTCTGCCACCATGTGACATGTGCTTTTCACCTAATGCCATCATTGTGAGGCCTCCCCAGCCACATGGAACTGTAAGTCCAATAAACCTCTTTCTTTAGTAAATTGCCCAGTATCAGGTATGTCTTTATCAGCAGCGTGAAAACGGACTAATACAGCAACATAGCAAGGCTTTAGTCTCTATAAAAACACTCAAAAACGAAAAAATTAAAAGAAGTATATCCAACTTATCGGAAACCATGCAAGAACAGAGAGAAATTTTTTTTTTTTTTGGAGACAGAGACCCAGCTGGAGTGCAGTGGCAAGATCTCAGCTCACTGCAAGCTCCACCTCCCGGGTTCATGCCATTCTCCTGCCTCAGCCTCCCGAGTAGCTGGGGTTACAGGCGCCCGCCA
>NW_012117932.1:5174711-5177076 GCF_000951035.1 Colobus angolensis palliatus | reverse complement strand
AAAAGAAAAATAAAGTTAGTATGCTAAGAAAGGAGAGAAAATTCCATCATATAAATGCTCAATGGAAAATTATTAAAAGCAGAAAAAATGTGAAAGACAAAAATAAGAAGAAAGAACAAAGGCAAAAAAATAGAAAATAATAACAAATATGGTAGATATTAATCCAACCAGATAATCAGTTTAACCCTTTTCCCATTTAGAAAAAATGTGTAGCTTGCTGCCAGCGCTCATTTAATTTTACATAAACACGCTCTTTGAGGCTGAAGCAAATATGACTGACTTTCAATGTGAAAATAAAATGTAAAAACTGATCTTTGAGTTATTTCTAAACAGAACTAACATCAGAATCATCTGAGTCCTCAGAATCCTCTATTTCAGAAAAATAGGATTCATCACATGAATCTCCACCACAACTCTTTGAGGACAGTGTTAACAACACCTGTAGGAATGCCACATTTTCTAGGACTTGCCATTTTCAGCAATGGAGAATTACTGTATTTTCTAAATGGAAATACCACTACTAAGACCAGAATGCTAGAAATAGGATGATGTCTTTGTTTCCAAAGTCAATATACTAGAGCGATGTGAAAATAATAATAACAGCAAAATATTTTGTGGCAAAGTTATCTTGGGTTAAAGGCTGCAGCTGCAGGTGCCACCAGCAAGTATTCTCAGGGCAAATAGGAACAGGGTTAAACATTAGTATCTTATATACACCATTAAAAGACAGAGATTGTCAGAGTGGATAAGGAAACAAGTCTTAACTATATGTTGTCTGCAAGAAACCCAATTTAAATATAAAGATATATATAGATTAAAAAGTAAAGGAATGGGGCCGGGCGCGGTGGCTCAAGCCTGTAATCCCAGCACTTTGGGAGGCCGAGACGGGCGGATCACGAGGTCAGGAGATCGAGACCATCCTGGCTAACACGGTGAAACCCCGTTTCTACTAAAAATACAAAAAAACTAGCCGGGCGAGGCGGCGGGCGCCTGTAGTCCCAGCTACTCGGGAGGCTGAGGCAGGAGAATGGCGTAAACCCGGGAGGCAGAGCTTGCAGTGAGCTGAGATCCGGCCACTGCACTCCAGCCCGGGCCACAGAGCGAGACTCCGTCTCAAAAAAAAAAAAAAAAAAAAAGTAAAGGAATGGAAAAAGAAAATGTCTAGCACTAATTAAAAGAAAGTGGGAGTAGAAATATTAATCTCAGACAGAGCAGACTTCAGAGCAACGAAAATTATCAGGGATAAAGATGATGATAAAGGGGTCAATTCTCAAAGAAGACATACAAATCTTTAATATGTATGCACCTACCAACAGAATGTCAAAATACATGAGTTCTAGCTGGGCCCAGTGGCTAATACCTGTAATCCTAGCACTTTAGGAGGCCAAGGTGGGCGGACTGCTCGAGGTCAGGAGTTTGAGACCAGCCTGGCCAACATGGTGAAACCCCATCTCTACTAAAAATACAAAAAATAGCCGAGTGTGGTAGCACCTGCCTGTAGTTCCAGCTACTTGGGAGGCTGAGGCAGGAGAGTCACTTGAATCCAGGAGGCGGAGGTTGCAGTGAGCCAAGGGCACTTCAGCCTAGGCAACAGAGCAAGACTCAGTCCCAAAACAAACAAACAAACAAACAAATACTACAAAATACATGAGTTCTTAAGTTGATAGAATTGCAAGGAGAAAAAGATGTATCTACTATTATAATTGGAGACTTCAAAAATTCTCTATCAGAAATGGGCAGATCAAGAAGGCAGAACATTAGTAAGGACGTAGTTGAGTGCAACAACACTATTGAACAACTAGACATAGTTGACATCTATAGACGACTTCATCCAACAGCAACAGATTACACATTCTTCTCAAGCTCATATGGAACATTCGCCTAGATAGAGCAGAACATACTCTGGGGCATAAAACAGATCTTAACAAATTTTTTTTTTCTTTTTTTTTTTTGAGACGAAGTCTCGCTCTTGTCTCCCAGGCTGGAGTGCGATGTCATGGTCTCGGCTCACTGCAGCCTCCGCCTCCTGGGTTCAAGCAATTCTCTTGCTTCAGCCTCCCGAGTGGCTGGGATTACAGGTGCCTGCCACCACTCCTGGCTAATTTTTGTATTTTTGTTAGAGAGGTAGTTTCACCAGGTTGGCCAGGCTGGTCACGAACACATTTTTAAAATTGTACATCATATCATGTCTGCTCTCAGGCCACAGCAGAATTAAACTAGAAATCAGCAACAGAAAGGTAGCTGGAAATTCCCAAAATACTGAGATTTAACAGCACACTTTTAAATTACAAATGGTCAAATAAATCTCAAGAAACTAAATAGTTTGAAAGAAATGGAAATACAACTTTTTTTTTTTTTTTTTTTT
>NW_012117932.1:5172868-5174660 GCF_000951035.1 Colobus angolensis palliatus | reverse complement strand
ATCCACCCGCCTCGGCCTCCCAAAGTGCTGGGATTACAGGCATGAGCCACCGTGCCCGGCAGAAATACAACTTATTAAAATTTGTGGAATGCAGCAAAAGCAGTGGTTAGAGGGACAGTTATAGCATTGATTGCTTATATTGGAAAAAAAGAACAATTTAACATTAATTGTTTAATCTTCCACCATAGGACACTAGAAAAAGAAGGGCAAATTAAATCCAAAATAAACACAGGAAAAGAAAGAAATAAAATTAGAACAGAAATCATAAAATTGAAAATAGTAATCGATAGAGAAACTCAACAAAACCAAAACCTGACTCTGAAAAGATTAATAAAATGATAAGCCTTTAACCAGGCTAACTAAGAGAGAAGACACAAATTACTCTTATAATATAAGACATGAACAATCCATATGCCTTGGCCTTCCCAACGTGTTGGAATTAGAGGCATGAACCACCTTGCCTAGTCAGCAGTTTCTTACAAAACTAAATATTCTTTACCATACAATTCATCAATTTTGTTTCTTGGAATTTATCCAAACGAATTGAAAACATGTTCACTCAAAATCCTGCACATGGATATTGATAGCACCTGTATTTCTAATTACCCAACCTTGGAAGCAACCAGGTTGTCCTTTTTTTTTTTTTTTCTTTGAGACGGAGTCTCGCTCTGTCGCCCAGGCTGGAGTCCAGTGGCCGGATCTCAGCTCACTGCAAGCTCCGCCTCCAGGGTTTACGCCATTCTCCTGCCTCAGCCTCTCGAGTAGCTGGGACTATAGGCGCCCGCCACCTCACCCGGCTAGTTTTTTGTATTTTTTAGTAGAGACGGGGTTTCACCGGGTTAGCCAGGATGGTCTCGATCTCCTGACCTCGTGATCCGCCCATCTCGGCCTCCCAAAATGCTGGGATTACAGGCTTGAGCCACCGCGCCTGGCCCAGGTTGTCCTTTAGTAGATAAATGGATAAATCAACTGTGATACATACAGATAATAGAATATTATTCAGCACTAAAAGTACTAAGCTATCAAGACACAAAAAGACATGGGAAAAGCGTCAATGTATTATTACTAAGTGAAACAAAGCAATCTGAAAAAACTATATACTGTATGATTCCAACTATGTGACACCCTGGAAAAGGCAACGAGACAGTAAAAAGATGACTAGTTGCAAGGGGTTGGGAGGAAGGAGGTATGAATAGGCTAAGGATGTCTAGGGCAGTGAAACGATTCTGTAGGTATAATAAATACAGTGGTGGATACGAGAATATACAACACAAACAGTAACCCTACTGTAAACCATGGACTTTGGGTGATAATGACAGCCAGTGTAGGTTCCTGGACCGCACCAAAAGTGCCACTCTAGTGTGAAATGTGGGTATTAGTGTGAAATGTGGGTATTAGTTGAGGCTGTGTGTGTGTCGGGGGAAGGGGTGTATGGGAATTTTCTACTTTTTGCTCAGTTTTGCTGTGAACCTAAAACTGTACCTAAAAACCAGTTTATTAATTGTAAAAAGGGGTTGGAGGAAGGTGGATTATAGCATTAACCTCAGTGTGTTGTCCTAGGGTGTTTTGTAAAACTTTTAGAGCAATACCTGATACAATGCTCTGCGTGTTTCCTAGTCTATTAAGCAGTCAAATAGAATCTCTCTAAAGAATGAAGTTTTAAGAAAATAATTATACTGGCTTTTCTTCCAAAAAAAAAAAAAAGGGGGAGAAAGTCATCTCCTGTATTTTACTTCAGACATTTCTCCTGCAATCAGCCCGTCTATCTTTCCTTTTTTTTTTTTTTTTTTTT
>NW_012117932.1:5168835-5172543 GCF_000951035.1 Colobus angolensis palliatus | reverse complement strand
TTTTTTTTTTTGAGATGGAGTTTCACTCTTGTTGCCCAGGCTGGAGTGCAGTGGTGTGACCTTGGCTCACTGCAAACTCCGACTCCTGGGTTCAAGCTGTTCTCCTGCCTCAGCCTTCTGAGTAGCTGGGATTATAGGTGCATGCCACTACACCCAGCTAATTTTGTATTTTTAGTAGAGACGGGGGTTTCACCATGTTGGCCAGGCTGGTCTCGAACTCCTGACCTCAGATGATCTGCCCGCCTCGGCCTCCCAAAGTGCTGGGATTACAGACATGAGCCATTGCCCCCGGCCTCAAATTTCATTTCCATAAGAATGCTAACTATTGCATTATTTGGTCAGACCTAGTAGCAACCTAAAAAACTTCATACGAGTCATTTTTATGATTTTTTTTAAAAAGTTGAACATTATTTGAATTGTTGAAGTTTGTAGAATGATCAGTTCCTCAGTAAACAGTAAAATATTTAAAACTCATCCCCAAAATGGTTGGCAGGCCAGTTTTAGTACTTAGCTTTGCAAAACATACCCTTCTTCAAAGGTCACTTTATAGTTAACCACTGTAAAGTAAATAAGCATTTAAATTGATGTTAATGATTGTTTTCAGCCTCTCCAAACGAAATCCATTGTCAAACAGGAAGAAGGGATTACCAATACCTTCTGTCTCTAACTTAATTCTTTTACAATTTTGCTGGTTGTAATTCATTTAGATAGAATCTTAAAAAGCAATAACGGGCAGATGAGATTACTTAATGACAGCTAAGGGATTTTTTTTTTTTTAATTATCTGGTGATAAAGATGAGGCTGTTGTTTTCACACTGAATGGCCAGTAACAATTTCTCTCTTCCTTTTGCAAATAAACAGACTGATAAAAGACAGCAACCTAACAAAAAGTGAGAAAAAGAAAGAAAATTGAGCTGAGAAAGAGATAGTGCAAAGAAATGATTAAAAGTCCTGTAAGAGGCCAAGGGACTCATTTCCTTTTGACTCAGTTACAATTTAGGAATCAAAACTAACCCAGCAAGGCCCACCTAGGTTTTCAGTGTTCCAAATCAAAACAAAAAGAAGTAAGTTCAAAACTCATTAGTAAAAAATAAAATGCACCAGGTAGCCCTGTCTGCTTCAATAAGAGGAGTTGAAGTGGAGCATCACAAATATCCCTGTTACATTTGCAGGCCACCATGACATTCTCAAAATGCCATGGATCGCAAATGTACGTTGTCCATTCTCTGGGGCTGCCTCGCGGTGGGGACCGTGGACAGAGGAATGCTGTCTAAAGATCACTAGTTTAAATGCCGTGGCAGCAGGAAGCCAGGGATAATGAATGCGTATGTCATTTTGAAAGGAGACTGCTTCTCTCAAGCCGGTGCAGAAACCCATCAGCTTCATCAAACATTAGCTGTTTTCCCCCAATTCCTGTTTCACAGGTTGGCTAGTGGTACGGCTCCGCAGGACACATATAGCATGTTTGCTGATATGCAGGACTGTTCCTAAGTAAAGCAGGCAAATCTTCGCAACACCTCCCCAAGGGGCAATCGCGTCCGCCCGTGCGCCCACGCAGAAGTCTCCAGCATCATGTCCCCATTGTCTCTCGTCCTTTTGATGGTCCCCAGGAATTTGTATGAGGTCCTTTTGTCTTTCAGGCTGATAATTAGCAAATCTAGTAAGCCAATCCTTTCTGTTGACTTAGGCGAGGAAGCTAAGAGGCTCCCAGGAATCTCCCATTTCCTTCCAAATAACAATTGTATTTTAACAGTGACTTCAAACTAGACTTTCTTACATTAGTCCGTTAGTGACTTTAAGACTCCAGCAGTGGACGCAAAGAGGAAGAATAGTACTGTTTTCATTATAAAAGTAGTATGTCAATTTACTTGGAGGAAAACATGTGTTAACATATTAACAGTTTTTAACTTTGATGGGCTTTGGAGTAATTTTTTAAAAAACTATGTGTGGGCTGGGCGTGGTGGCTAACCCTTGTAATCCCAGCACGTGGGGGGCCTAGGCGGGTGGATCACCTGAAGTCAAGAGTTTTTGAGACCAGCCTGGCCAACATGGTGAAACCCTGTCTCTACTGAAAATGCAAAAATTAGCCAGGCATGATGATGCACATCCGTAGTCCCAGCTGAGGGAGGCTGAGGCAGGAGAATTGCTTGAACTCAGGAGACGGAGGTTGCAGTGAGCCGAGATTATGCCATTGCACTCCAGCCTGGACGACAGAGCGAGACTCTGTCTCAAACAAACAAAAAACAAAAAAACTATGTGTGTATGTATCTTTTTTTAACGTATTATCTACCTTTTCCACAGTACTTACATACTATTGAACAATCCATTAAATGATAAGAAAAACAAAGTAGTATTTACATTGTAAAAATGTATAAATTACAGAAATAAAACAAAGCCCCCCATAATCCTATCCATTAACCATGAGCAAATAAATGAGTATATTTTTACCCGCACTTTTCCCACGAATATTTAAAAAGTTGGTGAAAGAATCCTATATATACAATCTTATAACATCTTTAAAATCAACAAACATTATTTTAAAAGTTTTATTTTTACTATTGAAAATTCATAGCAAACACCTCTTTTAATGAATGCACAATACTCAAATTCATAGGTGAACCACAATTTCTGCCCCTTTCTCCTTCTGCCGGATTATCAACATTACTTTTAGATGATTTCTGTTTAAAGATGGTGAAAACAAAGGATACACATGTATCTTCGAAGCCTTCTGAAACTAAATGACAATAAAAGGAATTTTTGTGTGTTTTGGCATGAACTCCCAAGGAGGAAGAGAACAAGAGAAAGAAAAACAACAGCAAAATTTAGCAAAGCTAGAAAACAGATATGGAAGTGATAACCGATTCGGCAGACCGGAGAAAACTGAATCGAAAGCTGCTAGTGCAGGACTCCAAGATGTAATTCCATTTAAATTTAAGAACTCGCAAAATGCATGTGGATGGGTGGCACTGGGCGCTCCGAAAGTGGGGATGAAGATGGAGCTAAAAAGTCCTTGAATCTGCAGAGCGAAGTGACAGTCCTTCGCTATCTGTCAGCGAAGAGACACTGAGGGTGTCTGTTCTTCAGAAGCTAAAACTTAGGGTCTCTGGCCTGGAGGATACCAGCATAGTTGAGAGCAGGGTGACTATACTGAAAATAGGAGGATTAAGTGAAGATATACAAAGAGTGTTGAGGCACACTGCCCTGAGCCTTCCTAGGCTCGCTCAGCCCCCCAGGGTCCCGACAGCAAGGCACAGAACCCTCTACGTGGGAGTATGGCAGAGTCCATTGTGGGGGGTTGACCCTTTGAGCCCAAAGACCAAAAGATGCTGACATCAGGGATTTTGCAAGATGAAAGCCCAGCCAGATCATCCTGTGTGAAGATTAGAGAGGGTAAGCTCTTCCCAAAAGCCTAGACTTCTAAGCTGGGTTTAGTGTGCTTCTCAAGAATGAGAAGACAAGGATCAGCAAACTCAGGGAGATAAAACAATAGCCAGCAAACTAGAAACAAAAATTGTTCAGGAACATTCAGAAAATTAAAAAGTTATTTTTGAGAGAAAAGAGAGGAAAGGTGAGTAAAGAAGGATCCATGAGGCATGTGGAAGTTGTCAAGGTCTTCCTCAAAGAATCTTCTTATCCACCTGGGAGAGAAGAGGGAAGCGGCAGAAGTGAGAAGTGCTCCTGCTAGGAGTGGTAGCTCATGCCTAATCC
>NW_012117932.1:5159854-5167679 GCF_000951035.1 Colobus angolensis palliatus | reverse complement strand
AAAAAAGCACTATATATATATAATGTCTTAGTTTGGGCTTCCATAACAAAATACAACAAACTGATAGTGAGCTGAGATTGAGCCACTGCACTCCAGCCTGGGTGACAGAGTGAGACTCTGTCTTAAAAAAAAAAAGGTCTGGTTCTGGATCAAGATGTCGGCAGTGTTGATTTCTCATGTGGTCTCTCTCCCTGGCTTGCAAATAGCCATCTTCTCCCTCTGCCTTTGTATCGTCTTTCCTCTGTGTGTGTCTGTGTCCTAATCTCCTGTTTTTATAAGGACACCAGTCATACTGGATTCGAGCCCACCCTTGGGGCCTCAATCACCTGTGTAAAGGCCCTATGGCCAGAGCAGTGGTTCACATCTGTAATCCCAACTCTTTAAGAGGCTGAGGCAGGAGGATTGCTTGAGCCCAGGAGTTAGAGACCAGCCTGAGCAAAATAGCCAGACCTTGTCTCTTGAAAAATAAAAAAAAATTAGCTGGGCATGATAGCATATGCCTGTAGTCCCAGCTACTTGGGAGGCTGAGGTGGGAGGATGGCTTGAGCTCAGGAAGCTGAGGCTGCAGTGAGCCATGATTGTGCCACTGTACTGCAGCCTAGGTGACAGAGTGATACCCTGTCTCAAATAAAAATAAAAATTAAAAATAAAGGCCCTGGCCCGGCACGGTGGCTCACACCTGTAACCCCAGCACTTTGGGAGACTGAGGCGGGCGGGTCACGAGGTCAGGAGTTTGAGACCAGCCTGGCCTACATGGTGAAACCCCGTCTCTACTAAAAATACAAAAAATTAGCTGGGCACGGTGGCATGCGCCTGTAGTCTCAGCTACTTGGGAGGATGAGGCAGGAAAATTGCTCGAACCTGAAAGATGGAGGTTGGAGGTTGTGGTGAGCCGAGATTGCACCACTGCACTACAGCCTGGGCAACAGAGCGAGACTCCATCTCAAAAATAAATAAATAAATAGATAAATAAATAAATAAAATAAAAGCTCTATCTCCAAATACAGTCACATGGTAAGGTACTAGGTATTAGGACTTCAACATACGAATTTAGGGAAAGGGCCCATTATTCGGCCTGTAACACATATTCAGCTGTGAATGACATTTCCTAGTCATAATAATATAGTTATAAAAAACAAGTTCTGAATATAGTTATCCAAATTGATAATACAACTATATCAGGGGAATGGAAAAATACAGGGACAGACCGGAAGTGCATGTGTGTATGTGTGTAAGAAAGAGAGGCCAGGCGCGGTGGCTCACACCCGTAATTCCAACACTTTGGGAGGTCGAGGCGGGCGCATCACAAGGTCAGGAGTTCGAGACCAGCCTGATCAGCATGGTGAAACCCTGTCTCTACTAATAATACAAAAATTAGCCGGGTGTGGTGGCACGTGCCTGTAATCCCAGCTACGTCAGGAGGCTGAGGCAGGAAAATCGCTTGAACCTGGGAGACGGCAGTTGCAGTGGGCCGAGATTGCACCACTGCACTCCAGCCTGGGCAACCAAGTGAGACTCCTATTCAAAAAAAAAGAAAGAGAGAGAGAGAGAGTGAGGAATAGGAGTGGTGGAAAGGTGAGAGAAATCGAAATCATCAGCATTCCTAAGGACAATCACTAAAAAAAGTTCAAAGATTTATTTTTGTTATTTAGAAATAGTGTTTAAAAGTGGCTGCCTCTGAAGCAGAAAGTTGCTCTATAATTGGGCCAGGTATTTCTGTTTTTCATAACTAACCTTTTAGAACAATTTGATATTTTAAAACTGTGTATATCACTGTGATAAAATTTCCTGAAATGAAATAATCCAGACACATAAAAAATGTTCTCTTTTTTTTGAGATGGAGTCTCAGGCTTCGCCCAGGCTGGAGTGTGTGCGATCTTGGCTCGCTGCAACTTCTGCCTCCCAGGTTCAAGCGAATACCCCGCCTCAGCCTCCTGAGTAGCTGAGATTACAGGCATGCTCCAGCACGCCCAGCTAATTTTTGTATTTTTAGTAGAGATGGGGTTTCGCCATGTTTGCCAGGCTGGTCTCAAACCCCTGGGCTCAAGTGATCCGGCCACCTCCACCTCCCAAAGTGCTGGGATTTCAAGCCTGAACCACCGCACCTGGCCTAATGCAATGTTAAATAGAAATCATGAGTATGGACATCCTTGCCTTGTTAACTGATCTTAGGTGCAAATACGCAGTCTTTCACCTTTAAGTATGGTGTGCAGTGGCGCAATCCAATGTGTACCACCATGCCTGGCTAATTTTTGTTTGTTTGTTTGTTTGTTTGTTTTCTTTTTTTGAGACGAGTCTCTCTCTGTCGCCCAGGCTGGAGTGCAGCGGCGCAATCCCGGCTCACTGCAAGCTCCGCCTCCCGGGTCCACGCCATTCTCCTGCCTCAGCCTCCCGAGTGGCTGGGACTACAGGCGCCCGCCACCTCGCCCAGCTAGCTTTTTGTATTTTTTTTTTAGTAGAGACGGGGTTTCACCGTGTTAGCCAGGATGGTCTCGATTTCCTGACCTCGTGATCTGCCCGCCTCGGCCTCCCAAAGTGCTGGGATTACAGGAGTGAGCCACCGCGCCCGGCCTAATTTTTGTATTTTTTGTAAAAACGAGTTTTCACCATGTTGCCCAGGCTATGCTTGAACTCCTGAGCTCAAAGCAATCTACCTGCCTCAGCCTTCCAAAGTGCTGGATTATAGGCATGAGCCACTGTACCCAGCTAGCTTTAGGTTTTTTGTTTTTGTTTTTGTTTTTATAGATGCCTTTTTATCTACTTGAGGAAGTTCCTTTTTCTTCCTAATTTGCTGAGAATTATGATTGGGAACAGATATTGGATTTTGTCAAACGCTTTTTTGGCATCTATTGAGATGTTAAAAAGTTTTTCATTTTTAGACTGTTACTATGATGAATTGCATTTTTTAAAGAAAAATTCTAGTAAGATACATATAACACAAAATTTACCATTTAAACCATTTTAAGATATACAATTCAGTGGCATTAACTACATTTACAACATTGTACAACCATCATCATGACTTAGTTCCAAAATATTTTGATCATCACCCACAGAAATCTCATACCCGGCCGGGCGCGGTGGCTCAAGCCTGTAATCCCAGCACTTTGGGAGGCCGAGACGGGTGGATCACGAGGTCAGGAGATCGAGACCATCCTGGCTAACACGGTGAAACCCCGTCTCTACTAAAAAATACAAAAAACTAGCCGGGCGAGGTGGCGGGCGCCTGTAGTCCCAGCTACTCCGGAGGCTGAGGCAGGAGAATGGCGTGAACCCGGGAGGTGGAGCTTGCAGTGAGCTGAGATCCGGCCACTGCACTCCAGCCTGGGCCACAGAGCCAGACTCTGTCTCCAAAAAAAAAAAAAAAAAAAAAAAGAAATCTCATACCCGTTAGTAGTCACTGCATTCGTTTCTCTTCCCAGTCTCTGTAACTACTAATTGGCTTGCTGTCTCTATGGACTTGTCTATTCTAGATATTTCTTATAAATTGAATCATACAATATGTGGCCTTTTGTGTATGGCCTCCTTCATGTAGTCTGATGTTGTGGAAGTTCATCCATGTTGTAGCATGTGTTAGTACTTAATTCCTTTTTATGAGTGAGTAATATCCAGTTGCCTAGATATACCACATTTGGTTTATATATTCATCTGTTTATGGATATTTGGGGTTTTAAAAATCTTTCATCTATCTATTTACCCATCTTGAATAGAGCTGCTATGAACATTCATGTACAAGTCTTTGAACACCTGTTTTAAATTCTTTTTGGTATATACCTAGCAATAGAATTGCTAGTTAATATAGAAATTCTTTCCACAGTGGCTGCACCATTTTACCGTTCCTACCAACGATGTATGAGCGTTCCAGTTTCTCCACGATCTGGTCAACACTTATTTTCCTCTTTAAATTTTTTTCCCTTGTGGCAATCCTAGTGGGTATGAAGTTGCGTGTCACTGTGGTGTGGATCTATATATCTGTAATGACTAATCATGTTGATTGCCTTTTCATGTGTCTACTGGCTGTTTTTTATCTCTTTGGAGACATGTCTCGTCATGTCCTATGCCTATTTTTTAATAAGGTTATTTGTCTTTTTGTTGTTGAGTGTTTTAAGAGTTCTTTATATATTCTGGATACTAGATCCTTATCAATATATGATTTGGAAATATTTTCTCCCATTCTATGAGTTGTTTTTCCATTCTGTTGATAGGGTCCTTGGATGCACTACAGTTTTTATATTTGATGAAGTTGGCCAGGCGCAGTGGCTCACGCCTGTAATCCCAGCACTTTGGGAGACTGAGGCAGGTGTATAATCTAAGGTCAGGAGTTCAAGACCAGCCTGGCCAACATGATGAAACCCCATCTCTATTAAAAATACAAAAATTTAGCAAGTTGTAGTGGCTGGCACCTGGAATCCCAGCTACTCGGGAGGCTGAGTGAAGAGAATTGCTTGAACCCGGGAGGCAGAGGTTGCAGTGAGCCAAGATAGTGCCACTGCACTCCAGCCTGGGTAACACAAGGGAAACTCCGTCTCAAAAAATAAAAATAAAAATAAATAAATACACCTGATGAAGTTTAATTTATGTTACACAGGCTGGCCTTGAACTCCTGGGCTCAAGCGATCCCATCTCCTCAGCCTCCCAAGTAGGTGGGACTGCAGTGTGCACCGTCCCAGCCAGCTTATTTTTTCTTTGGTTGATTGTGCTTTTTGCTTTCATTATCATATTTAAGAAGTTATTGCCAAATCCAGGGTCCTCAGGATTTGCTCCTATAATTTCTTCTAAGAATGTTATAGTTAGCTCTTAAATTTAGGCCTTTGATCCATTTTGAGGTAATTTTTACATATGCTAAGGATCCAACTTCACTATTTTGCATGTGGCTATGCAGTTATCTCACATTGGTTGATTTGGTTTTTTTTTTTTAGTTTTGAGATGGAGTCTTGCTCTGTCACCCAGGTTGGAGTACAGTGGCATGATCTCTACTCACTGAAACCTCTGCCTCCTGGGTTCAAGCGATTCTCCTGCCTCAGCCTCCCGAGTAGCTGGGATTATAGGCACCTGACAACATGCCCGGCTAATTTTTGTATTTTTAGTAGATATGAGGTTTCACCACGTTGGCCAGACTGGTCTCGAACTCCTGACCTTAGGTGATCTGCCCGCCTCGGCCTCCCAAAGTGCTGGGATTACAGGTGTGAGCCACCTCACCCAGCCACATTGATTGATTTTTGAATGATAATCTAACCTTGTATTTCTGGGATATACCCAATTTTGTCATCCTGTGCAATCCTGTTTATATATTATTGGATTTGATTGGTTAAAATTTAGCTAAGAACTGTTGTGTCTGTATTCATGAGGGCTTTCTTGCTACAGTTTTCTTGTCTTTTGTCTTTGGTATCAGAATAAAGCTATCTTCATGAAGTAGGAACTATTTTCTTCTTTTCAGTTTTCTGGATGATTTTATGTGGAATTGGTTTTTTTTTTTTTAATTAATGTTTCATTGAAGTCACCAATGAAGCTACCTCGATCTGGAATTTACTTTCAGGGAAAGTTTTTAACTATAACTTCAATTTATTTAAAAGATTTAGGCTATTCAGACCATTGATTCCTTCTTGTTTGAATTTGATTATTTGTACCTTTCAATGAACTTGTTTATTTTATCTAAGTTATCCAGTGTATTGGTAAAAAGCTGCTCATCATATTCCCCTAATATTTTAATATTTATACAATCTGTAGTGATGTCACTTCTCTCACTTCTGACATTGGTAATGTGTGTCTTCTTTTGTTTTTCTCATCAGTCTGCTAAAGGATTATAAATTTTAGTAGCTTTTGAAAAGAACCAGCTTTTGATTTCATTGATTCTTCTATATAGTTTTTCTGTTTACTCCTTCATTGATTTCTGCTTTTATCGTATAATTTCCTTTTTTCTGTTTACCGTGAGCTACATTTGCTCTTCTATTTTTAGTTTAAGGTGGAAGCTGAGCATTGATTTGAAACCTTAATACTTTTTGACTAGTGGTGTCTAGTACTATATATTTCCCTCTAAGTACTGCTTTAACTACATCCTACAAATTTTGATACATTGTTTTTTCTTTTTCATTCAGTTTAAAATACTTTCTATTTTCCCTTTTGATTTTTTTTTTCCTTTAACCCATGGGCTACTTAGAAGTGTGTTACCCAGTCTCCAAAAATTTGGGGATTTTCCAAATATGTTTTAGCTATTGATTTCTATTTAATTCCATTGTGGTCAGACAATGTACTTTTTCTTGAACCCTTGAAAATTTATTGAAACTTGTTTTTTGGGCCAAAATATAGTCTATCCTGTTAAATACTCTATGTGTACTCGGAAAAAAAATGTGTACTTTGCCGTGTTTTTTTTTTTTTTTTTGAGACAAGGTCTGGCACTACCACCAGACTGGAGTGCAGTGGCTCCATCTCAGCTCACTGTAACCTCTGCCTCCGTGGTCTCAAGGGATCCTCCTACCTCCTACCTAACTTGAAATCAACAGCTAAAAAATATTTGGAAAATCGCCAAATTTTTGGAGACTAGGTAAGTCATTTCAAAGTAGCCCATGGGTTAAAGGAAAAAAATCAAAAGGGAAAATAGAAAGTATTTTAAACCTTTCTTATAGGGCATGACTGCTGGCGACGAATACTTTCAACTTCTTTTTTTTTTGAGATGGAGTCTCGTTCTTTCGCCCAGGCTGGAATGCAGTGGCACAATCTCGGCTCACCACAACCTCACAACCTCCACCTCCCAGATTCAAGCAATTCTTGTGCCTCAGCTTCCCAAGTAGCTGGGACCGCAGGCACATGCCGCCACGCCTGGCTAAGTTTTGTATTTTTAGTAGAGATGGGTTTTGCCATGTTGGCCAGGCTGTTCTTGAACTCCTGACCTCAGGTGATCCACCCACCTCAGCCTCCCAAGGTGTTGGGATTACAGGCGTGAGCCACTGTGCCCGGCCTACTTTCAGCTCCTGTATATCTAAAAAAGTCCTTATTTTGTCTTCATTTTAAAAAGATATTTTTGGCACATACAGCACTCTAAGTTAATGGCTAAGTTTTTGGGTATTTTTGTTTGTTTTTTTTTCCAAAGAGGAATGAAGATATCCCAGTCTTGGGTAGGTCATGCGTTGAACAGTACTTAGGTGAATATGTTGTTGGGACCAGTGGTCTTGGATAGGTCATGCGTTGAACAGTACTTAGGTGAATATGCTGTTGGGACCAGTGGTCTTGGGTAGGTCATGCGTTGAACAGTACTTAGGTGAATATGCTGTTGGGACCAGTGCAGGTCTCAGACCTTCGCTCTGTGCAGTTCTCACCTCTTCCATATGCTGCCATGCAAATTCCAGCTGCCTTGTCCTCCTCATACCCCTAGCAATGTCTCATGAGTCAGGGAGACCGCCTCCCCATGGGGACCTCTCCCTGGAAACTTGCTCCAGTCAGTGAAAGGTCCCATTTGTTTCCCGTATCTCAGAGATCACTGTTCTTCATTGTCTGATATCAAATGTCTTGAAAACAGTTGTTTCATATATTTTGCCAGCTTTTTAGTTGTTTCAGATAATATAGTAAGTTCAGTCATTCTTACTCCATCTGTGCCATGCACAGAAGTCGTCCATATAAGTTTTATTTGCCGTATGTGTAAGTAAGGCAAGGCCTGTTATTTAGCACTACTCTCTGGCTTTGAAAGTCTTGGAATGTATTGGAAAAATGTTGGAGTCGTGGGGCTGGGCATGGTGGCTCACGCCTATAATCCCAGCACTTTGGGAGGCCGAGGCGGGCGGATCATGAGGTCAAGAGATCAAGACCATCCTGGCCAACACGGTGAAACCCC
>NW_012117932.1:5151598-5158418 GCF_000951035.1 Colobus angolensis palliatus | reverse complement strand
GGATGGTCTCGATCTCCTGACCTCGTGATCCACCCGTCTCGGCCTCCCAAAGTGCTGGGATTACAGGCTTGAGCCACCGCGCCCGGCCTCTCCTAGTATCCTTTTATACATCACACATAACATGTAGACCTCCAGGACATACTTAACGTGAAAGAGAAAAAATGCTGGCATTAAATATGCCTGTGAATGGCACCCACCATTCCAGTAGATCTGTGAATGCACAGACTGAGTCAGAGGTGTTGAAGGAAAGCCCTGGTGACATATTATGAGAGCCACTCCTCGTCTCTAGAAACAAATGCCTCAGTGAATAGGACTGGTACCCTTTTTTTTTCACCAGTGTTGCTCTGTTTCCATTTGCATTTCCAGAAGTGACCCAATTCTGAGTTTCCTTGCTTCACACATCAAAGCTCACAGCCTTCGTAACTGGGTGGAACAAGCAAGTGGAAAGGTAGCATTGTTTTCTCTTATAGCACCATGTCAGCTACTATGAAAGATCTCTTTTGATCACAAGGGACTTAAATATGTGAACACTGGGGCTTGTAGTGATTTGTGCCTTTTCAACTAAGCAGGCTATTAAAACATAAGGCCAAAATTGAGGTAACATCTGACAGCCAGTTCAGGGACCACAGACTTGGAAAGGCCTTTGGCAATCAAAAAACATTCCTTCTTTGTCAACCCAGAAGCTTTGGATCAATCCCCACTCCTCAAAGTTTCCTTGGAGTACCTCACAGCCTAGTACCCACCCTTGAAATTGCACTTGAAAAGTAATTTATTTTCTTTGCCAAGTTAACAATACCATGACCTAGCCAAATAGTTCCTTACTGTACACCTGAGTTTTATAGGCGTGACATTCAGATGTTTCAAATTTCAAAAGCCTGAAACTTGGCATAACTCCTGATAAGCCTCATAGCTTCCTTTTTTCTTTTCTTTCCCTTCTTTCTTTCTGCCATCCCTCCCTCCTTGTCTTTCTCTCTCTCTTTCTTCCTTTTTGCTTATTTTTCAAGATAACTTGGTTTGCAAAAAGAAAACCATCTGTCTCACAAGCCTATGGCCTCCATTTGACAAGACTCAATAAAACAGAATTGTTAGTGAGACCGCTCATGCTTTGTTTGTTACCTCGGGTCAGTAGCCAAGGAGTGACCTAACCCTCCAGTTGCGGAGGTAAAGCAGTTCCTTCTGGGGCACATTCAATTCAAGGATATTTTGTTGAGACTCCTAACCAGGGTTCCTATAGTGACAGCCCATTAAAGGTATTAGCACCTGCCTAACTGGTGCTAAAAAGGGGCCGGCAGCACGCTGGGCCCTCTCAGAAGTTACCAGATGACAACATGTCCACTCTCATTATTTTCCATTTCCTCCCTTTGTATCATTTGAGAAAAACATCACAATTATTTGGGGTAGAGAAAATTTTCTTATAGAAAGCCTATCCTATTTTCCTTTGCTTTAAAGACATCTTCAAGCATGATGTACGTAATCACAGGAATGATGAATGCAGAGGATTTGAAATAACTGACGGATGTGTGTCTTGAGATAGTTTAAAATCTGGTGATAGGACGGTGTTAACCGTATATAAGTGGAGGGTAGGAGGGTTCCTCCCAGCTGAATTTTTTGAACAAGGGATGCATTATGCCTGTGCTCTCCCATGCATGATTCTAATTGGGAAGCTGATCCAAATTAGTAAACCTAAGTAAACCTCTTTTTAGGGAGCTTGAATTTTTTTTTTTTTTTTTTTTGACACAGGGTCTCACTCTGTTGCCCAGGCTGGAGTGCAGTGGTGCAATCTCAGCTCACTGCAGCCTCCTAGGTTCTTCAAGCCATTCTCGTGCCTTAGCCTCCTAAGTAGCTGGGACGACAGCCACACACCACTATGTCAGGCTCATTTTTGTATTTTTAGTAGAGACGGGATTTTGTCATGTTGCCCAGGCTGGTCTCAAACTCCTGGCCTCAAGTGATCTGCCCGCCTCGGCCTCCTGAGATGCTGGGACTACAGGTATAAGCCACCACACCCAGCCAAGCTTGAATTCTTGATCTCAGTCTCCTCACGCCCATGCCTTATTTTGATGTGTCTTTTATTTTACGTAATGAGACATCTCGGTTTTTACATCAGTGAAAGGGTGCCATTTCATAAAATACCAAGATGGTTGCACTTTCCAGGAGTAGCGTTTCAGATCCCACATATATTCAGCCTTGACAGAAGGCTTAGTTTAAAATGTCTAAAGGCATGTACAAAGAAAGAAAGAATAGCAGAGTGCTAGCATTGCCCCCTTTGGAACTGGACTTAGCCTTGAAAAGCAGCCATTATGTGAATGAGAGGGATAAAGACGCTAAGTAGAGGCCAGGGGATTCTATGATGGAAAGACTAAGTTAGTCTCCTAAAAATACATTCATGACTTGAGTCTCATCAGTTGAGTGTCTTGTAGGTCCAAAGCACGGATGTCATAAAGATAATGACTGTGCTTAGTTTGCTTAGTTTTTGTGCACAATGTCTTTTGTTTAACTGCAACTCTATCAGACAGGGGGACAAGAATGGAACCTCTGCAGTTTACCCACGTATATTTTGATTTGTAACTTGCTGTACAGAAAAGTTGTAGGAAGTGGGGGAGGGTAGAAACGCCCCTAGTTGGAAATATAAACTTGTTTCATAGAAGGAACATAAAGCAACAGCAGAGGTGAATGCTAACAAGTGACTTTCTTCTGGCTATTCAGAACAGACAGAGTATTGTGTTCCATACTGGTTGATCCAGTCTTTGCTTTCATGGTTTTCTGCTCCTTGGGCCAGAATATTGGCCGGCATTTTTCAGAAGTTGTAATTATTACACACTGTGCCTGCAGGGGCATGAAGAGCCAAAGAAGCTTCAAGATTGAAAACTGTGGGTTGGGAAACAGCAAGCCACTGGGTTCAGCTTTTGGGTTTATATCATCAACCAGCAACTGATCAATTCTTTCAAAAAATAAATAAATTAATCTAGGGACCTCATTTTGTGTTCCTATCAAAATCGCAGAAAAACAATAACAACTGGACTGCACCCTTCACCCAGAAGGAACTTTGCTCATGAAAGACATAAATCACTTTGTAGAGCAGAACGTTCTTTGAAAGCTCTGAGTAGAAGAAAGTACTTGCTTAAGGAACTTAATTGATAGAAACTAGCAGTTTGGACAGGGCTGTCTGAGTTCAAAGGCACCGCTTTTAATCCCAAACTATTTTAATTTTACTTAACTTTTATTTCTTTCTGAGTGACTACACTGCAAACTGCAGACTTCTATTAATCTACTGCCAAGTAATTTTTCTTAAGAAGGTGGATACTTTGCAAGATCCATCGCCAGGAGATGGCTGTCAGGAATGCGGGTAGTACAGTTTTGTGTAGATAAAAACAGAGGCACAGGAAAGTAGGTCATTCTGTTTTATATGTGGAACAGATTCTGGCTCTGGCAGTTTGCTCTGATTGAAAACAATAAGGGACTAGTACTTCTTTAAGTTTGGAAATGTAATGCCTCTGGCAATACAGGATCTTGGAGCGTGGAGGCTAATGTTTTCATAGTTGGGATTTCATGTTAGTAGAACAGCCAAAATGTCAACTGTTTGCAAGGAGAGTCATCCAATTCACACATATGCAGCTGGAGAGAAAGCTTAGCTTCAGGAGATGACAGTTAACATTTTGGGGATGAACAGGAAGAATGCAGAAATAGCCTACTGCAGCCAAGAAATGAGTGGTTGTTGGAAGAACCACTTTAGCAAAATTGTTCTTTCATTGCTAGCACACGAGACTTGTAACATTACATTCAGACTTTCACACTATGTGGTTTTTCTGTTTTTTTTTTCTTTTTTTTTTTTTTTTTTGCTTCCTTCCTTCCTTCCTTCCTTCCTTCCTTCCTTCCTTCCTTCCTTTTTTTTTTTTTTGGCCCATTTGCGAGTTAAGAGCTTACAAAAGTGACTAGGTTGGATAACTTCAGCAGAATTGATTTCTTCAAAACAGCAAATGGGCCAACTTTGGCTAGTTTATCTTTATAAAATGGATGGGCAGAATTACAACATATTTGGTCATTTTGGCCATCTTAATAACTGACACAGATCAATACCTCAGCCACTTTTTTTCTTGACACTTATTCTCTAGAGAAAAAAATTGATTTATTGAGATGCCTCTTCCTTTTTGTGACTCTTAGTCTTTCTACAGTCTTGCGAATAGCTACTTGTCTGTGTTATTGAGGTCATTCTTTATTTTTGATGGACTAGAATATTGGTTTTTATTGGCTTCAAGAGTGTGGTCCAGGATAGTTTTTTATTTTTTATTTATTTTTTTATTTATTTATTTATTTATTTATTTATTTTTTGAGACGGAGTCTCGCTCTGTCGCCCAGGCTGGAGTGCAGTGGTGCAATCTCAGCTCACTGCAACTCTGCCTCCCGGGTTCACGCCATTCTCCTGCCTCAGCCTCCTGAGTAGCTGGGACTACAGGCGCCCGCCACCTCGCCTGGCTAGTTTTTTGTATTTTTAGTAGAGACGGGGTTTCACCGTGTTAGCCAGGATGGTCTCGAACTCCTGACCTCGTGATCCACCCGTCTCGGCCTCCCAAAGTGCTGGGATTACAGGCTTGAGCCACCGCGCCCGGCCCAGGATAGTTTTTTAAAAACCCACATAATCTGGTGTATTCAGTGTTGTATAGATATTGTTTAGTGCACTGTCGTTTAAGGCTGGCACTACTGAATATGAAACAGTTGAAAATCAACTGGCCAACAAACTATCTTAAAATGGCACAATCGTGAGCTACTCAAAGAAATGTACCACCTCACACATTCAAAATACAGAAATCACAGAACACACATTCTGTCCGAAAAGCAGAAAATAACACATGTTGATAAGAACGTGGAGAAATAGGAATCCTGGTGCACTGTTGTGGGAATGCAAAATGGTGCAGCCACTAAGGAAAATATTAGGATTGTTCCTCAAAAAATTAAAAACAGAATTAGCATGTGATTCAGTAGTTCTACTTCTAGATATATATTCAAAATAATTGAAATCAGGGACTCAACAGATACCCGTGTATCCATGTTCATAGCAGCATTACTCACAATAGCCGAAAGGTGAAAGCAGCTCAAGTGGCCATGAATGGGTAAGATAAGTATGGGTAAATACATACAATGGGAATACTATTCAGCCTTAAAAAGGAAGGAAATTCTGACACATGTTACAACATGGATGAAACTTTGAAGATGTTATGTTAAATTTAAAAAGCCAGTCACAAAAACACAAATACTACATGATTCCACCGATAAGAGGTACCTAGAGTAGTCACACTCACAGACACAGAAAGTGGAATGATGGTTGCCTAGGGCTGGGGGGAGGAGGAAATGGAGAGTTAGTGTTTCATGGGTAGACAGTTTCAGTTGGAAAAGATAAGAAAGTTGACATGGATGGTGGCGATGGTTGCACATACAATGTGAATATATTAAGTGTTTAATGCCATTGAACTGTATGTTTAATAATGGTTCAGCTGGTACATTTTATGTTATATATATTTTATCGTAATAAAAAATAAGTAAACTATTAGGCCAGGAAGTGACTTTAAAAAAAAAAGATATACAGGGCAGGGTAACAGACACATGGTGCTATCTTCAGTGGACTTATATTCCGTCATCATTTCCTGCCTTCTCCAGAGGCCAGCAAAACTCTTTTTGTATGTCTTCAATGACTTCAGGCCCACACCTTCCTTGCCCGTTGTCTGAGAAAGAGTTCCTCATTTCTCTCCTCTTCTCCCTCCCCTCCCGCCTTCCACATGTTCTCCCCTTCATTGCAGGGTTCAGCCAGAGATATATAGGGTACTTTGGTTGGGAAACATTGATCTCATGGACATCCATGTAAAATGCTCATACCTAATCTGTGAACAAGGTGTCTTTCATCACCTTGCTAGAACTGTGAAAAGAAAATTAAAGGCACAGGTGAGGGCAGAAATACAGAGCCCTAACAGAGAACTATAAGCTGATGTTTGCTCCCAAGGCTTTGTACCTGCATGTCTAAGAGAAAGGTAAACCCTTACCAGGCAAATGAGTTGTTTTTTTTTTTTTTTTTTTTTTTTGTTTTTTTGAGACGGAGTCTCGCTCTGTCGCCCAGGCTGGAGTGCAGTGGCACGATCTCGGCTCACCGCAACCTCCGCCTCCTGGGTTCAAGCAATTCTCCTGCCTCAGCCTCCCGAGTAGCTGGGACTAAAGGCGCCCGCCATCTGGCCCGGCTAGTTTTTTGTATTTTTTAGTAGAGACGGGGTTTCACCATGTTAGCCAGGATGGTCTCGATCTCCTGACCTCGTGATCCGCCCGTCTCGGCCTCCCAAAGTGCTGGGATTACAGGCTTGAGCCACCGCGCCCGGCCGCAAATGAGTTTTAATTTTAAGAGTAAACTATTGAAATCTCAGTTTGGGCTGGGTGTGGTGGCTCACACCTTGTAATCCCAGCACTTTGGGAGGCAGAGGCAGGCAGATCGCCTGAGGTCAGGAGGTCGAGACCAGCCTGGCCAACTTGGCAAAACCCCATCTCTACTAAAAATACAAAAATTAGGTGGGCATAGTGGTACATGTCTGTAATCCCAGCTATTCGGGAGAGTGAGGCAGGAGAATCGCTTGAACCAGGGAGTCTGAGGTTGCAGTGAGCTGAGATTGTGCCACTGCACTCCAGCCTGGGCAACAGAGCAGACTCTGTCTCAAGAAAGAAAGAAAGAAAGAGAGAGGGAGAGAGGAGAGAGAGAGAGAGGGAGAGAGGAGAGAGAGAGAGAAAGAGGGAGAAAGAGGAAGGAAGAAAGGAAGGAAGGAAGGAAGAAAGGAAGGAAGGAAGG